>NW_028274820.1:78848092-79151122 GCF_037043125.1 Eumetopias jubatus
TTTTTTCTTTGTTTCAAGTCAATATTCCATTTAGATATGATCTTACAACCATGACAGAAATCATTATTAACACATTATGACCCCTCTTAACACACAAACTTTTGAGCACTTGAAATAGAAAAATTTATGATTTAAAAGTTAAGACAACAATTTTAATCAGTTTGGCAAAGTCCTTAATGAAATTTTTTTTAAAGATTTACTTATTTATTTGAGAGAGAGAGAATGAGAGAGAGAGTACATGAGAGGGGGGAGGGTCAGAGGGAGAAGCAGGCTCCCTTACTGAGCAGGGAGCCCGATGTGGGACTCGAACCTGGGACTCCGGGATCATGACCTGAGCCGAAGGCAGTCGCTTAACCAACTGAGCCACCCAGGCACCCTCACCATCAAATTTTTTAAGGATTTTATTTATTTATTTGAGAAAGACAGAGAGAGGGTGAAACAAGGGGGAAGGCCAGAGGGGGAGGGAGAGGGACAAGCAGACTCTGTGCTGAGCGTGGAGCCAAACTCAGGGCTTGATCTCATGGCCCTGAGATCATGATCTGAGCCAAAATCAAGAGTTGGTTGCTTAACCCAGGCACCCCTGAAGTCAACAAATTTTTAAATAAATTTTCTCAGTTATGTAGATGTAGAACAAAACTGCCCTAGGATGGTTAAAATTCATGTGCTCATTAAATATTTATTGAATGCAAAAGTACACAGGTTTCTGCCAAATCATGAAAGAGAAGACAAGAGCTAATAAATATGATGTTAAAAAAAACTTCCATAAAGTCCATTATAATCTGTCTTATGATTAGTTTTATCATACAATTTAAACAAGATAGAAGTCTATTTGATCCTTACATAAAAGAAGAATAAAAGTAGGAAGTATAAGGCTGATACAGAGATTTCATAAAGTCTTGAGGGACACACACTCCTTCCAGATCTCTGCTTTGCCATCCTTAGAATGTGGCCCTTATCCTCATGACAAAAAAGAGGGCTGATAGAATTCCTTCCACCTACTACATTTATGTCCCAGGCATAGGTGGTAGAAAGGGGAAATATCAAGATGTTCCCTTTACTTTTTAAGGAAAGTTCCCAAAGTTCTTTCCAACTTTTCTGTATCTATTTCACTGGCCAGAGTCTAGTCACATGACTAGACTCTGGTATTACATGGTAATACCTAGCTGAATTAATACCTAGATGGATGGCTGCAATGTATAGCCAAAAATTAGGGTTCTAGTTCTGTCCTAAGGAAAATATATATTAACTGTATTGGCTATATAGCAATTTCTGAGACATGGTAGCAATTTCTACCACGTGGTTCCATTCACCCTGAAGATTTAAAGTTTCCCAAACTCCCTTTCTGCCTGGTAGGGAATGGAAAAAAAATGAAATAGGCACTAGGTGAATTTGGGATGGAAATTAGGATGGCTTATTGGTCATGTTCTAAAGGAGTGTTCATGGGGCTCCAGGGTAGCAGCTCAGACCATTAAGCGTCTGCCTTTGGCTCCTGGGATCGAGCCCCATGTTGGGCACCCTGCTCAGTTGGGAGTGTATTCTCCCTCTCCCTCTGCTCCTCCCCACTGCTCTCTCTCTCTCATAAATAAATAAATAACATCTTTAAAATAAATAAATAAATAAATAAATAAAGGTGTGTTCCTGTTCATCTTCCTAAATCAGTTGCCTAGGAAGTTACATTAGTTCACTTTGTGATTGTTTGTTGTCTTAGCTCTGTTTACACAATTCCAATATGTCCATGAAAAGAATAGAAAACTTAGCCTCAGATGTGGAATATATACTCTAGATGTCCTAATTTGCCCAGTGCTATGGAGGCTAAATTGGCATTATTGAGAAACTCTTAAATGGTGGCTGTCAAAAGACAGAAAGTACCTGAACATGAGTCAAAATTTCACTCATGCCAATTTTCATTGGCACAAGCTGGATAAAACCATCGCTGCAACCAACTGCCTATTAAATTAACAGCAAAATCTTAGCTGCTCCTATCTTTCATTAGCAGCTTCCTTCAGGAATTATCCAAGGTCAGTGCTCTTCCATTCTTACTTCTCATGACAGGAGTCAGCACTTAGCCATCACCCTCCAGATGGTGATATTCAAGATCTTGGCAAATTGCCTTTCCAAGCTTGTGAATCCTAGTAGAGAATAATTACCTGGATATTGAACTGATTTTTTTGTCACCCTTGATAGTTAAAATAATCGGGGGCAATGTGGCTATGTTGACAGAGTGTTTGGCTGCCAATTTCTCCTTTTAGATAACCTCATGTGGAAAATGACATGAGCCCACTCATCTGCTGTAACATTCAGAAGAACAGTTGTCACACTAGAACCTAAATGGGGCCCTAAGTTCAAGAAGAGGATAAAAGAAAGTGCATCCCAGAGTGAGAAACTGGCTATTTATTGGTGGTGTGTGGCACTTTCTGGAGGAAAATGCTGGTCCATGGCAGGTGGCACTGGCCACACTGTGGTGTCAGCAATGTCACATCAGCAGGTCAGATCAGACTTCCACAGTGATCGACAAGGGCTCTGCTATGGCTGGCACAAAGCCAGGTGCAAACCAGATCCCATCTTGTAGCTACATAAAGCCCTTTATTTCACCACTAGCCTAGCACCCTCGGACGTCTCATGAAACATTTGACAAAATGCTATATTCATTCTAGGAAGTCATCTACGTCTCTGATGGTTTCCCTGGCATCTTTCTATAGACAATAATAAAAATAACAATAGCTAGCACTTACTGAGCTTTTAGTATATGTCAGGCACTATGCTAAATTTAAATTCATTTCATCTCACATAATAATGGCTATTGGCCGAATACTATCCAGTCCTATCTACTTTCCTTCTAATAGAATCCTGAGTGAAAATGTCTAGATAAAGAATATTACCTTTCATAACCTCTGTTTATTCAAAAAAAACAAAAATCAGTATCAGTGTAATCAACCATAACATAGCCAAGAAGCAAATTTTAGAGAAAGACATTTCTAAAATATCAGAATTTCATAATAAATTCTGATTTATTTTTGGGTGATACATTATGCAGGATGGTAGAATTCCCAAGATATTTTTTTCTAGGGGCTTAAGGAAATCTTCTAAATCCTTGAACTTCAGTTTAAAATACAGAAGTGATTCTTAAATCTTAAAGCTCTGGTCAGGTGAGTTGTTTTTCTTATAGCATATCTTTTTTTTCAAAGGCTATTTCTGCTCAATGAGAAAACTCACAGCCCTGAATATTTATGTACCAAGGTTTCTGTTGAAGGAATATTTAAAAGCTATTGACCAGATCGTTGATTTCAATGGCAAGCCATAATCATTTCACAGATAGTAAGAAAAGAAACACAAAGTAACAGGGGCATAATATAAACCATGTCTAAATGCCCACATTTTTATCTTATATATGTTAAACTTTAACAAAATTGGTAAAATATTTGCTATTTGTCATCAACCAAGAGCTGGGTTAAATCCTATTTTGCCTCTTGCCATTTGGGTGGTCTTGTATAAGTTAGTTAATTTATCTAAGTTTCATTGTCTATATACATGTATATATATATATATTCTAGAGAGAGAGGGAGAGAATATTACATTATGGAGTATTGATACAGCAGGTGCTATTGATAGCAAGTATTATTGTCATTTTTTCTAGTTTTTAAATAAACCAGATGACATATAGAGTAAAGCCTTTAATATGAATAAACATGTGGAATTAAATTTTAACCCTTTTTAAAGGAATTAATATTTCAGTTCCTTTAATATGGCCTATTAGTGTTCTCTTTTGAAATAAAAAATGTGAATTATTAGATGTGAATTTACCAGACACAAAAAGAGTTTTATTCAAACAGAAACAGTAGTAGACTACGTCTGGGATTCTCACACATTCGCAGAATAGGTCAATTTTAACGGAAGGAAACCACAAGACTTCTGTTCTTTGTTCCGCTTGGACACTTATTCTGGAACCTTGAGCAACATCGCTTATAAGTGACCTTAATGTAAAAATGAGGGGTTAGATTAGATTATCTGTACGGCTTCTAACATCCAGCAGCCATGTATTCAAAATCATGTATAAAAGTTCGTCAGCAGAAATGAATTCTTTTGGCTTTAGATATTGGCAGGCAGTATAGTATAACAGAAACGAGGCACAGTTTGGAATCAGCCAAAGCTGAGTGCCTATCCGGGTTGACTTTTCAGTTCCATGACCTTTAGCAAGTCACCCCCCTTCACTGAGGCTCTTTTCTCACTTGCAAAATGCTGATGCTAGCTGCCTGCTGTGAGTGTTGTGAAGATTAGAGATGGTGTAGGTATTCAATGATTTGGCTGGCATTCAATTAATCATAGCTATTATTTTCCAGAATCCACCAGTAAAATGCAAATTTACTGGGAAGGATGACTTTTGAGGACATTTTTGGATGCCAGGAATAGAGAGCCACTCAAATCCCAATAAATGAGAGATGTGAAGCAATGGTGTTATAAGGTTATAGATAGTTCCATGGATCTCAGGACACAGAAGGTCTGGAACTGGGAACTGAACAGAAATAAAGTTCTCTCTGCACATGTGATGTGCTTCTTCTGTCAGATCATCTGTACCATTTCTCTCTCTTTCTTCCCTCCTTCCAGCTTTAATACCCACAGCTCCCTAGAACCCTCTTCCATCTCTCTTATCCCCACACAGGGTCCCTGATTTACTAACTTCTACTTCACTGTCAGCTCCGGGACAGAGGGTACAGCCAGAGGGTGGAGACATGTAGTCGACCGTCCATTTCGTAGAGTTGGCTTGAAGGAAGACCCTTGGGAATGGGTACATAGCAGAGATAGTACTCCAACATAGAATTAGTACAAAGGGTAACACAAAATGCTTGTTGCCACCCTAACATTTGTTTTCTGGTGATAAGATGTATGGAGTTGGAGTCTGGGATGGATACAGCTTGTATGGATCCTGAAGGGTATATAATTTTGAAGCCCCTCTTTAAGACAAAAAGATAAAGTTATGAATGCAAAATATATAGATAAGTAAATATTTTTAGAATTAGAAAAGAAAGTACAATAAATTATACACTTTGAGGAAGTAACATAAATGTCACAAAATCCAAAAAATATTTCTATGAATTAATTGCTTAATACACATATATAATACATTTTCCTACATTTTTAGGTTGCTTACTTGCTCCCTTCTTTGTGTAATAATAATATTTGTAATATTTCTTCAGAGAGAATGTAAATAGTATTTTCTAGAGCAAGGTTGATCAAAATTTGGTTTTATCTAATTGATAGTTGAGATCCATAAAAACAGACCTCCTTATTTTTTGCTGTATAATTACAGATTTCCTAAAAAGACAAAAATTCTGTCTTTCTAGAATTGTATTTCAGTTCAAGTCTACTTTAAATTTTCCATTAAAAGTGTAAGATGTAGTGTACCCTGCATTATCAAGTCTATCCCTGACAGGAGAGAATTTGTCTTTTGACCTGACATTAATTAGAACTGAAGCTTTTGCTTACTGGTTTACACAGATGAGGACTGCAAGACTTTTTCTCAGACTAGCTTCTGACTAATCTGGAAGAAACCGACCTATTTGCAGTGCCAGCTAATTTCCAACACATTTATATATCGATACAGATTCTAACCTTGTGCTTTGTGTCAGGGACAGGGAGACAGGCACAGAGGGTGGTAGGTGTATTCCTGGAAATAGTTCCTACACTAGGACAGCT
The DNA here is from genome assembly GCF_037043125.1 of Eumetopias jubatus. Lineage (NCBI taxonomy): Eukaryota > Metazoa > Chordata > Mammalia > Carnivora > Otariidae > Eumetopias > Eumetopias jubatus. The sequence continues at coordinate 78,853,784 of NW_028274820.1, forward strand.
ATAAGAATAGTAAGTATTTACAAGAAATAACAAGTGTTGGCGAGGATGTGGAGAAAAAAGAACCCTCGTGCACTGTGGGTGGGAATACAAACTGGTGCAGCCACTGCAGAAAACAGTATGGAGGTTCCTCAAAAAGTTAAAAACAGAACTATGATCTAGAATACCTTATGATCCAGCAATCATGTTACTGGGTATTTATGCAAAAAATACAAAAACACTAATTCAAAAGGATACATGCACCCCGGTTTTTACAGCAGCATTATTTATAATAGCCAAGATATAGAAGCAGCCCAAGTGTCCATCAGTTGCTGAGTGGATAAAGAAGAGGTGGCATTAGAGAGAGAGAGAGAGAGAGAGAGAGGGATTAGATAGATAGATAGATAGATAATGGGGTATTACTCAGCTATGAAACGAATGAAATCTTGCCATTTGCAACGACATGGGTGGAGCTAGAGAGTATTATGCTAAATGGAATAAGTCAGTCAGAGAAAGACAAATATCATATGATTTCACTCATACACAGAATTTAAGAAACAAAACAGAAGAACGACAACAAAAAAGAGACAAACCAAGAAACAGACTTTTTTTTAAAGATTATTTATTTATTTATTTATTTGAGAGCAAAAGCACCAGCAGGGGGAGCAGCAGAGGGAGAGGGAGAAGCAGGCTCCACGCTGAGCAGGGAGCCCGACGTAGGGCTCAATCCCAGGACCCTGAGATCATGACGTGAGCTGAAGGCAGATGCTTAACAGACTGAGCCACCCAGGTGCTCCACAAGAAACAGACTCTTAACTACAGAGAACAAACCAATGGTTGCCAGAGGGGATGGGGTGGGGGGATGGGTGAAATAGGCAATGGGGATTAAGGAGTGCCCTTGTCCTGATGAGCACTGGATGATTTATGGAAGCGTTGAATCACTATATTGTACACTGAAACTAATATTACACTGTATGTTAACTATACTGGAATTAAAATATAAATAAACAGATAGATAAATAATAATAGTAATTATTCATGGAAGTGCTACAAATCCCATAAATGTAGCCCATTAAACAAACTAAAGGTATATCCATCATAACCCTTTAGCCAGATCCGAAGATGTTCTCATGCTCTATGACCATAGAGGCAATCTGAAGGAGGGAACGTTGAAGTGGAAAGAGTCAGCGGCACTGATCTGTATTGGTTACAACATCTGACTTTAGAGAATTAAACATATAAATGCACAACCTTGAGAACACATTGGCAGACTTCCTCTCAGAGCCTGAAGCTCATGCTTTGTTAGGATAAATGAGGGATTATCAAGCACTCAGAATGCTACAGAGGGAAAACTAGCCAGGCTGATGTAGAAGGACACTATTCTGTCTATTCCGTCACCTTGAGCGTTCTGGGTGAACAAGGAAAGAAGGCTGTAAGAAAGCTCGTGATGAGGTAGATAAGGTTATCTAATCAGTGAGGTTACCCAACCTCACTGATTACAGTAGTTTTTCCAGGGGTAGATTTACATTTGCTAACATCTGCCACATGTGTCTGCTCTAGCAAGAAACTAGTTAACTTGACCTCAGACCTGGGATTTCATCAGGCAAGATGACACAGAGGCTGTGTTCAGATAAAAGAGGTGTATGGGAGACACCAATTCCATGATTGGCGGGAAGGGAGAGACAAAACTGACAACTCAAAGAGAAGAAAGACATTTCTTTTTCATTTTCATAACAGTTGTTAAAAATTAATGACAAGTAAAAGAAAACTAAAGATGGGAAAGAAAAGAAAGGAAAGACCTTCATTAGCTTTCTTAAGTGAAGTGCTCTTGTGCTCAAGGGGAACTGTGCTGTCACTAAAATACACTGAAGCAAGACTGAGTCCAACAACATAACCATTCAGACCGTGAACTCCGAGGCCTCCCAGGTAAATTCATTAGAAACTGATATATGTGTCTGCGAAAGAGCTCTACAAGGAAAGAGAATTACCAGAATGGAATTGTATTATGTACTCAAAGGTCAGCTAAATATCATTAAATGAGTGACTATGTGGCTAATGAACTTTCTAGAAAAATATTTACACACACGTTGCCTAGTATGAACCAATGATGAGGATAAAGCAAAAAATCACTTTAAGACTGACTAATATAAGCCTTCTAGTAATGACCAAATCTCCTCACGCATTCACTATTAGCCAGGACTGTGCCATTTTCCATTCATATCACATAAGCTTCACAGATTCCTTGTGAGATAGGTATTTTCATTTCTTCCCTTTCCCGATTCTTTTCCCAGTTATCTCCTACTCATCTTCTGTGTCTCAACTTAAATATTTCACCACCCAAAATACATTGTCTCAACACCCTTCCCAGCTTTTTTTTTTTTTCCCCCAAATATCCTGGACTTTCTTCACAGCACTTATCATACTATGGAATCATGCAATTATTTTTTGTTTATTGGTATACTTTCTATCTTCCACTTTACCCTGTAAGGGCAGAGTATACCCAGTGGGTTCAGTGAATGCAAGTTGATTAAATAACCAAACGATGGGAAAACTGAGGCTAAGAAAAGTGGAGCCATGGCTAAGAGGCAGAACATGATTCAAATCAAGCTCTCAGTGCCTTCAAAACCTTTGGAATGAACCCCTGTGTTACCCTATCCATGCCAGCCAGGCTACATAATTGTCAGGGCTCAGTGCAAAATAAAAATGCAAGCCCTTGTTCAAAAAGCAGGGGGAAGGTGCCATTGATGGTGTTAAAATAAAAAGCTTTATTCTTTCTTCCACAGCTCCCTTTCACTTGACATATTTTTTTATTTGCTACTGAATGTGGTTCTAAGTAAAGAAAACTTAAAACTTTAAATTATTACCATGAAGTTTACTGTTATCTTTATAGAGAGCAATAGCAGCTTTAAATGCAAATCTGAATATTCGCCTTGTATGCAGAATTCTCACGCATGGAGAGTCCCCCAGATTCTGCGCTCCGGAGACATGTGGCGCGCCATATGCAAATGGATCAGCAAGGAACAGCTGACGCAAATGCCATGTGCATCTCCTCTGCTCACACACATGCGCCGTCATCCCACAGGATTTCATTTGCCAAACAAAAAACAAAGAGAGAATCATGAAGAACTTCAGGAGCAGAGCATTAAACGAAGCAGGGGGCCCTGGTGAGCACCTGGTGTGGTGCTACAGCGTGGGTTACACAGCCATTAGGCCGCCCTGTGTACCATCTCAGTCCGCCACGGGTTGTTCCTCTGTCCCCCGTGGGGCTATAGCCGAACCCCAAATTCACAGCAATGAATCATATTATAATAAGGTAAGGACACCTGATTTTAGTACACTGTGAGGACAATGAAGGGTGACATACAGCTCCCAAGTCTTTTTTTCAGACTTCTGTGTAAACTAGTAAAGGAGGCAGATACATACGTTTGCACACCAGGAATAAGGAATTATTTTTATTTGCAGACATTTATAATTGCTTTGCCATTGACTGGGCTATTAAACATTCAAATCTGAGTAGGGAGCAGGTAATTTAGTGCAGCAATATTTTCTCCTCAGCTTCATGTTTAAAATTGAAAAAAAGTTAAATTATACAATAATGCAATTGCAAATATTTTAGCCAGAAGGACATCGTACTCTCAGCCCTTTTTTGGAGAGAGAGACAATTACAAACAAGGTCAACCATCCCCCCAGTTCTTTGGGTCTGGACTGATTTTGCATTTTTCTCCAGTTTTTCCTGCCATGAACTCCAGTTCTGAGGACAAATGCTCTAGCAACTATTAACAAAGACAAGTTTTTCTTATTTACCACTACAACTTGAGACTGTCTTGGCTTAAGGATCCATTACTTAGACTGTATCAAGAAAATTAACAAACAGGTTTTCTGGTCTGTTGAACTGATGAGAAAATTTAGTCTCATAAAGGTTGAGTAAGGGGTGCCTGGGTGGCTCAGTTGTTAAGCGTCTGCCTTCGGCTCAGGTCATGATCCCAGCGTCCTGGGATCGAGCCCCGCATCGGGCTCCCTGCTCGGCGGGAAGCCTGCTTCTCCCTCTCCCACTCCCCCTGCTTGTGTTCCCTCTCTCGCTGTCTCTCTCTCTCTCTCTCTGTCAAATAAATAAAAATCTTAAAAAGAAAGAAAAGAAGAAAGAAAGAAAGAGAGAGAGAGAGAGAGAGAGAAAGAAAGAAAGAAAGAAAGGTTGAGTAATTCACACAGCTAGTAAATGGTAGCATTAGAATTTGTACCAAGGGCTGGCAGAGTATGCGTTGTTACCCAATTCATTCAATAAGCTCACTAAAGCCAGGGATACAATGATGATAATATCTGTATGATCCTCCCAAAGTAGAGCTATTGCCTCCTTTACCCCACTCTGTCTCACTGTTTAAATTTACGTTCGTCAGTTAGCTCTGTTACAGTCTTATACACTAGAGTACACATTTTTTTTGTCTGTCTATACTGTTTCTCGCCTATTTTTTGTTTACTTTTCTGCCACTATTTGTCTAAAGATATAAATACACAGCATATTTCCTTAAACTACACTGCAATTAGAAACTTTTGCCCTAAACTTTTTCCTTAGTTTTCATATGTATATGATACAAAAAATGTAATGTAGATTATTTATCGCATTTTAAATACACTAACATATATATGATTTACAAATGATTAAATAAAATGACAAAGTAGTTTTCTCAATTGTCTGAGAGATGTCATACTCACCCTCTCATCGAAAATACTGATCTTAGCATTTGATCGAAGAGTCACTGATTTCATCATTATATTGCCTAGGTACATTTAGATTTCTAAGTCCACATCCCGTATAACATTTATAATTTACTCAGTACAACTGAAGGTTAGTTTCTGCAAAGCAGTGAATTCAATATTGTATTTGAATGACTTGCCTTCACTTTACCAGGATTCGTAAAACAGTTCAATGTCTGATGGCTATGAAGATGTTCTTTGTCAAACTTAATTTAAAAAGTACCAAAGGGGGTGCATCTGGGTGGCTCAGTCAGTTAAGCATCCAGCTTTTGATTTCTGCTCAAGGTCATGATCTCAGGGTCATGAGATGGAACCCCGCCTCAGGCCCCTGCTGGGTATGGAGCCTGCTTAAGATTTTCTCTCTCCCTTTCCCTCTGCCCCTCCCCCCCTCCACCCCCCCCACTCACCACTCAAATGCTCTCTCTCTCTCTCTCTCTCTCTCGCTCGCTCTCTCGCTCGCTCTCTCTCTCAAAAAAGAGTACCAAATGCCCACATTGAAAGAAGTCGTGTTCTCTTATGAAAACAACTAGAGATAAATAGGCCATGGAGAGGGTCATGCCAGGAAAAGGAACCCAATAGGGCTCCCTAAGTTAGATCACATTAAGGAGATAGCCATTCTTGTCACTGAGGATTTGACATGAATTCTTTGTATTTCTTTAGGAATAAGTAAAAGACTTTAAATGTCTCTGCCCCCCCAACCCCCACACTTGCTCATGCGATCTCTCTCTCTCTGACACATAAATAAAAAATCTTAAAAAAAATATTTTTGAAAAAATCAATTTGGTACAGATTTGTACGAGTGAGTTTATTTTTTATTTTGGTTCATTTTAATATGAGGGTTCACCAACGTCTGTATTTATGGTTAGGATCATAATTTATTCTATTTAAGTACCAGGTTATAATCAGGCAACTCAATAAATGAACAAATCAAAATACACAAATGGGGGGGCACCTGGGTGGCTCAGTCGTTAAGCGTCTGCCTTCGGCTCAGGTCATGATCCACGGGTCCTGGGACCGTGAGCTCCCGCATCAGGCTCCCTGCTCCGCGGGAGGCCTGCTTCTCCCTCTCCCACTCCCCCTGCTTGTGTTCCCTCTCTCGCTGTATCTTTCTCTGTCAAATAAAAATTTTAAAATCTTTAAAAAAAATACACAAATGGACAGTAAAAGAACTTATTGCATAACAAAGACTCTAAATTATGTCAAGGAAAATGAAGAAGACTGAGTATTTATGCTCTGAATGACAGTTGATGTCTCAATTGAAAAGATTAAAAGTTAATGCAAACAGGTTCAGCTGATATGTCCTGCTCTCCTCTTTGTCAACCTGGGCCCTAAAAGGACTGAGATAGGAAAGCTGTAGCTTTTCCGTCTGGTAGGTCTGATTCGTACTGGGATCTGTGGAGCCTCTGTACTTTTTAAAACTTCGGTTTTATGGTTTTCTTTTGATTGGGGATTTATGAAATGTATTTGTTTAACTTAACTTTATAGTCTAGGAAAAATATCAATGAATAAAAAAGCATTAGATAAGGAGAGCAAACAGAAGTCCATAATGAAAAGAGGAAAGTATTTCCATCTAAGAAAATAAATTTAATTTGATTTTAAAACAGACAGAAATGAAAGAAATAGTAATCTTAAATCAGAAGTTCAAAAACCAGCTACAGGTTCCTGAAGTGATAGCTAAGCCTAAATTTCCTGAACAGATTCAGGATTGATCCTCGTTTGCTTCTGGAAAGACTTTTATTTCATCTGCAAGGCCCAGAGTGCCTGGGCTCAGATTTTGGCTCTGCCATTAATAAGCATGCACAACATCTATCTGCACAGTTCCATTCATAAATCTTTTGACTGCATGTGAGCCCTTTGAGGAATATGAGGTCAGGCCCACGTAGCTCCTCTTGCCTCTCCTGTGATTGTCCTTGTAGGCATCTCATCCCATTAAGCCCCCTTTCTCTTATTTGCAAAATAGATGGAGTAACAGTACCTACTTCATGGTGGGGTTATGAATGTATTATTAATGATTTTCCATATAAGGTTCTTACCTTAATGTCTAATAAATGTATTTACTATTTTAGCCAAGGTAGACTAGAAATGACCAGCATCATGTACACTCAAGCCCTTCGTAAGGGAAGCACCTCAGGAGTCTCCAGGGACTCCAGACACCAACTCATCTCAACAGCAAGGAGTCCCCCTGGAGTAATAACGTCTGCACAAACCAGAAAGTAGGAAGACTGAATATGCTTAGCCCCACACTTTATAAATAAGCAAGCAGTTTCAGGTTAGATTATTTACTCAACGTCACAATCCTGGGAGGAGACAGAGCTGAACTTGACTGCAGGTACACTGACTTCATGTCTTGTCAAAATTAAAATGAAATCACTCACAATCATGTTGCTTCAGATAAAATGCCATCAACTGGCAAACAGTAACAAGGGGCATAATACATTAGTGTTTGATAATCAGTAACAGTAGTCTTTTTTTTTTTTTAAGCGGGTCAAAAATCTGGGCAAATGTGCCATCAGATGGATATGAATAGTGACGAGTGCCTCCATGTAAAACCCTCATTCAAATGATCCTGTCATCTCTTGCTACTCTGAAATTTAGTTGCATCAATTTTTTCCCGAAACACACTAATGTGCCAACTGGGACTTGCAGACCTCTTGTCTTTGGGAGGTTTTGCTGTCATGTTATTAACTATGTGAACTGAACAGTTTTAAAGGTGAGGGTAAGGACTCCAGAGGTCTGGATTGTGGTGACATACTACACTTGTTCTGGTTTGGCTTAGTGTTTCTGGAATATCAGAAGCAAATTCCATACATAGCAGTGATAATAGTGGCTTGATGACCAACATTTCCCCTGTGCAACAGCTTATTTCAGGGGAGCTAAAGAATAAAGAGGTTTTTGCTCATATCTGGCGGATAGTACCTCCTTTACAGTGCTCTCTTGAGCACATCAATTATTATTTAATCTCAAATGCTAATAGATATGCAATTAATACAAGAAAATCAAACATTTGATATGTAATTCTGAGCCCAACAGTCCTTCAGTTTCCCTAAACAAACTCACTTGTTTTCTTCGTAAAAAAAAAAAAAAAGTCATTTCCTTCCTACATGCTTCCATTGAGAGTGGTATGAACATATTCAATCATTGAGAATTTTAATTTACCATTTAAGTTGATCAGATAAAGGTTTCTTTAGATGATAAGGAAGTTCTGACAAAGAAAATAAACTACTGTTTTTATCTGATTATGTAAGTAAAAACATGTTGGTTAGAGAACACAATGTAATTAACATATAAAAAGTGTTCAGCTATAATTCATAGATTTGTTTATACTACAACACAGGATGAGCCAACATTGTGCTTGCAAATAACTATCCGTAGATACAACTGATCACACAGATGTAGTTTACCAGTTGTTATTTCTGATCCTTGAACTCTTGTTCCCAGAATCATATATTAATTTGGTATCACAAGAATTTAGAAATGTTCAGATACATTTTGTCTGTTCTATCTGTGTCATCCTGTTTGCTCACATTTAATATTTATGGCATTTACCTTCCCGTGGGGGGTAATACGGCATAATGAAATAGAGCATAAAAATGGAAAATCTCATTACAGTAGCCATCCCTAGCCTTTGGGAATGGAGACGTCCTTCTTTTCAAGTTTTGATTTTATAAGATACCTCATTTTTAATTAGAAAGGAGAATTCCATATACATACTCTTCAAGTGAATTAAATATACATTAGATTACAAAAAAAAAAAAAAACCTTTTTGGAAATAGTAAATAGCCCTTGAGATAATTAAAGACTTATTGGAATACTGGTGATCGATGATTATGAATCAAGAGTTTAGAGCCTGAAGATAGTGCAGACCAAATATCCCCAATATTCCTCCATGCATTTCTCTGGCTTTCCTTGGCATTCATCCTCTGAGGCATTAGAGATAGAGCACTGCCATTCCTGATCAAACTTGACTGATTAAAAAGGATCTTGGCTGGTAGAGGCAGTTGCTGTGGGTGACTCACATCTCTCTGCTTGCACATGGCAGGGCTTTGGCAGGGTGTTTAAAATAAGATAGTCTCTGATGTCCCCAAGGTTTGTTTTGTTTTATTTTGTTTTAGAAATGTTAAGATTAGTCTTGAAAAAAAGAAAAAATGATAGTTGCATAATGGGTAAGGTAAGAGATTGTTCAAGGGTGATTTTGCTCCTTTAAAACCACTCGGACATGACATATCTAATTTATGAAAGCATAGAAAATATTTCTATACCTATGTCTTTGCTTCCAGTTAATAGCCCTTAACCGGTGGCTGCTTTTCTTACCTGAATCCATTACTCTCTGGGAGTGAGATGTTCCTGCTCACGGAAGAAGACATTGCCACGTGAATGGTGGATGTTCTAATATACACAGGTGGAAAAACAACTAAAACAAACTCATTTAAATTATCCTCGAAGTCACTTACTTGCTATGTTAGTACACGAGAATTATAATTAGTACAAGATTACTTTTGTTTTTGAGTAGGAAAGCTGAGATATTAAAACAGCACATCACATTCATGAGAAAGATCATAGGGCTTAAAATTAACACCTATCACCATGGTCCCACATCCTCTTTCATTAATGGCACCCTATTTCAGTAGGTATATAGTGACAGCTCTTCACAGGAACCAAAATATATTCTCTGACTTTATATTAAGTGCAACATGTAACTTTCCATCTAAGTTTTCCACTTGCTATCTTTCCTAAAAACCACTTGTAGATTCATTTGACTTTTGTCATTAATTAATAATTAGGGAGTTAAACTTGTATCCATGCCTAATCAGTCTAGTTTAAAAAAAAAACTACTTTTCTTAAATGTGACATTTGTTTGAGATCATTCAGACAAATAATCAACTATGAGAACTTTCCTACTTCTTACTTTAGTAAGCCTAAGCAAAATTCCACTCAAAATTAACATATTTCTAGGATAGCAAGAGCTCATAATTTGAAGTGATTCACTCATTTCAAATCTAGAATCTTTTGAGATGTTTCAACAAGAAAGCCTCACAAAGGCAAAAACAAAATTACAATTTATTCATTCTAAAATATGAAATAATTAGCATCATACTACGTAAAAGCGGTAAGTCAAAAAACCATGAATAAAGTTAGGAACTTATATAAAAACCTGTTTTTCTTCTGACTTCATTTAATAGAGTTTAATGTAAGAAAAACAAAACCTGTTGGCCACATTCCCCTTTTGACTTCCCTACGTTAATTTGTTTATTAGATTCTCTGCTCCCTTCTCCACACAGAGGGAGGTTTCATAAATGCACATTGACATGCCCACTGTAGGCTTATGTGGAAAGGAGAATTAATCCTCCATTGTGTAGCAGTCAAGTCCTATTTAGTGGTTTGCCTGCGAAGATCAATACAGGGTCTCTAAGGCATAATGGCTGGCTCCGTTCACTCTTGCTAGACAAACAAACGCCCTTTTTAAAAGTCAGTTCACGAAGAAAGCTTTTTCTAGGCACAACCTAGCCCTGAGTAAAACTTTAAACAGTCCAAGTTTGCATTTCAGCACTGCAGCCTTCATTTCTGAGCCCTTTTCCCTGCTTTGAATGTGACTTTGCCAACCTCTCCCCCATTAAAATCTGCCTTCAAGAAAATAATTTGATGTATAAATTCAATCCCAAAGAGAGACTCAAGAGTTCAAAGGCGTAATGTGTTACCACTCTCAAGAATAGTTGTATTTTAGCAAAGACAAGGATTCTTAGGCAGAATTAGTCTCTAATGGTGGAATTAAAGTCATTCAAAGAGCATGAGAGACATTTATCAGGAAGTTATTTCAATACCCTCATAGACAGGGACTTAACCCCACCTACTCATAAGAGTACCTCTGCAGCAAGAAGTTGCCTGAAAGCCTCCTCACAACACATCCTTTTTTATTGTTTGGCTAATTCCTTTTTAATCTTCAATTCAGATTCAGTTCAAATCTCGCCTCCTTGAGGAACTATTTCCCAAGTATACTCAACTCCCAAGATATCCCACAATCTATTTCTATCATAGGAGTTACTACATTTCATTGTTCTGTCCAATGCTGCCTCTCTCCCAGCTAGAAGTCACTAAGAACAAGCACCGCTGCCTTTAATCTCTGCCTTCCCACACATAGCGCAGTGTTTGGCACATCACACACCCTTCCCTCCCCGCCCCCGCCCCCACCCCCACCCCCACCCCCCCAAATTATGTAAGTAGCAGACAACACCAGGGCAATCAGCTCATCCCCCCGTTCATCTATTATATGCCCACTGACACCAGGCGACCAGTAATGGCAGAGAGGGCAGTAGAGGAAGAGATGGATGAGCTGGGATACAGAAGCTCCCCACCCTCTTGTCCCTAGGATGTACATTTCCTACAGTCAAGATATTACAAAATGTTTGATGAAATATGTTTAACAGTATTGAGGTAACATTTTGTTGGATGGTTTCAAACTCTTCCACAGGAAAGCAATGGTTAGCCTTTCCAAAGTAAGTTGATTATCCCGAGAATGTTCCCTCTAAGTCAGAGGTTGGTAAACTAGGACCCACAGTCAAATACAGCCCATCTCCTGTTTGTATACTGTGTGAGACCTTAGAGGAGCATTTACATGTTCAAATGGTTAGAAAAATAAAAATCAGAAGAATGTTTCTTGACACATAAGACTATATGAAATTCAGATTTCAGTGTCCGCGAATAGCTTTTATTTATTTATGAACGCTGACATTTTTATTGGATGATAGTCACCCTCGTTCATTTATGGATTATCTAGGGCTGCTTTTGCACTAAACAAAGTTGAGTAGTTGTAACAGAAGCCATATGTCCTGCAAAGCCTAAAATTTTACCATCCTGCCCTTTACAAAAATAGTGCTCTAAATGAGCATATTAGGAACAACAAAGGCAACTCAATGACATTGTTTACATCTCTTTAAAAAAATAGTTCAGAAAGAATTGGGCCTGAGGAAAGGAGATTCACTTAGGGTTTAGGAGAGTAAGCCACTGGTGTGATCCTCCTTACTGTGAATAGCAGAGGTGTAAACAAGATAATTAACAATTATTTCTAGTAAAAGTTAGATCAGATAGAGCACAATGCAAGCAATAACCTTAGGCATTTGGGAGATAGGAGAAAAAGAACATAAATATACAGAAACCTGAGATCATGAGAGTTCAATTATTTATTACCCCCACTACCTTCCTTACCTGTGAGAGCTTTTTGGAGGAAAAAAAGAACCAAATGTTAGATCTATTATCAGTATGAAAGTACCTCACTCATTACTAGAACTAGATAAAATTTTGAGGAAAGAAAGAAGGGAGGGAGAAAAGAAGGAAGGAAAAATATATTTAAGAGGAATATTTGCCTTCAACTTTTATCACTTGCTTTAACTTATTTTTCTTTTTTTATACGTGGAAGTTCACTACTTGACGTGCTTTTATTCCAGCAGACAATTTTATCTGTATTTATAAAACAAGCACATGTTTTGAGGACTATGTCAAGGATGTTTCTTCTGCCGTTTCAAGTTTAAGCCTTGTTTTCTCATAATGAAAATCAACCACCATTGATCCCATAGTGACTGTTCTGGGAGGTTAAGGTGCTGAATTTTGAAGGCTTTACCCTACAACTGCAAATAAACCATTATCATCAGCTCTCATTAGTGGTAGAAACATAAAGTTGTCAAACACATTGTAAAAGAGTATTCTAGCTATCCATGTTAATGACATCTATAATGGAACCACTATGTTCTTTCTCGTGTTTAATTTAAAGCACACATTATATGTTTATATTTTATTGCCAAACCCTCATCCACCATCTTATATTCTCCTTTAAACATAAGAATATTTTTTTCTTTATTTAAATTTATAACTAACAGCCAGGCTCTGGCATGTTTAGCTATAGACTTTCATTACTGTAATAAAAAACAACAACAAAAAGAAAAACTAACTCCTGCAACGAGAGGGTCACGAGCAACGGCACTAACTGTGGAGCTATGTTCATTTTAAAAGGCAACTTGGTTTTACATATATTCACCTGCCCTTAGAATATGCTTTAATTTATTACTAATGGTATTCTCAATGATCTGTTGAAGGATACAACTCTGAAATGGTTTTTTCTAATTAAGAGCCTCTTGCCAGCACTTAGTCTCCACGAGGCTCAGAAGCCCCAGGGGCCAGCTTTTATTACACACTGTGCCCATTTCGTACAAGTAGAACATTTTACAGTCATCAAATCTAGCTGGACATCTCTATACTGTAGCTTCATGTTTGGCGTTTTTCATCCTCACTCTGTCAAAACCGATAGTTTGGTTGTTTAGCTTATTTTAAATGTACAAGCGATTGAAATGCACCTCTTTGACAGAAACTGAAAAGCCTTGAGCCTGCTCTAGACAATGCAACTTTCCCTCAGTCCCTATGCAGCTTCCTAGGCCTGTGGTGTCTCAAAATACAGGATGACGGGACACCCAGCGCAGCTACCCAGAGAGGTCCTCTTGGTCTCACTACCAGGATTCTAATTCAGATCAAATGTGATTTTCTGCTTTTAGGGGAAGGGCTGGAGTCTGTCCACAAAATAACAGCTCTGCATCTGGGTCATAACATCTTAGACCAGAACGACCTTAGCAGGGAGCTATGGTGCGGTAGGCAGAGCCTGGGTTTGGGGGGTGGGGGAAAGCCCTGGGTCCCAGTTTGGTTATGCCTCTTACTAGCTGTCCAGACTCCAGGGGGCTCCATTTGCCAGACTGGCCTGTCATCTGACTTTCTGCCAGTATGGACAATGGGAACATCGGCAGGAGATGGGAAGGTAGGGTTAGCGGAGAGACACCAGGGTATTTGTCCCTCTTTGCATCTTCTAAGGCAGCAGCTGACCCTCTTTAGTGGTTCTAGTTCCGCCCCTAAAGGCCTGCTAAAGATCCAGCTGCCACCAGGGACTCGGCCTTTAGGCTCAGAAAGCTGTGTTGTCCTTTGCCTGTCCAGCCTCACGGGGGTTGTGGCTTGGACTGCCATCTCCTGCCTCATCTCTAGCCCCGTTCTCAGCGACCGCAGTGCCACACCCAGCCCCCTTCATTCTCTTCATTAAGTCCTTGCTGCTATAAATAATTGGGGTGGTTTCTGTTTTCCTGCTTAGGCTCTGAATACAGACAATACTATTACCTTAATTACCGTAAAAGTAAGGCATTGTGCCTATAACCTAATCTCATTTCCAGAAAAAGTAAGCGTAGTTAGGAACATACAAAGAGATGTAAGAAATTATGATTTTATGTGCTTGAAATGTGGCATATATTCTGGAATTTTTAATTTCTATTTCAACTTATTTTCACCTGCTTTGTTTCCTCTTTTTCTTTAAAATGAAACATCAGGAAAATGATTTTTTCTAAGATTTTTATTTTTAAGTAAGCTCACACCCAAAGTAGGGCTCGAACTTACAACCCCAAGATCAAGAGTTGCATGCTCTACCAACTGAGCCAGTCAGGCACCCCGAAAGTAACTTCTTTATAGAAGGTTCTTTTTAGTTCATTTAGGTTTAAGCAGGTATACTTTTTTGTTTCATTTTTATTTAGTTTATTTTATTATTACTATTTTTTAACTATATACAATCAGAATGCAACTACAGGAGCATTTTCATATAGGAATCTGACTGGTTAGAACTATAGAGGTAGAGATATGAATTTATTTAAGGCCCTCTTCATTTATGCTTATTTAGGATACACCCTAATTTACATAGTTAATAGAAAGAATGACCATTCAATCAATGCTTTAACTGCCTAAGAAGAGGCAAAAGAATCTAAACATAAAATGCATATAATATCTTCATTTAATTTTAGGAGATAACTTTGTCTCTCATTGAACAGCATAGAATTGTTCTCCAAAAGCCTCTCTAATGTAAATACAGGCCATTGGATTCTCATCAAAAACAAAGTTTGTTTAAGGATATAGAAACTTTCTAGGTTAAATTGAAGACTTGAATTTTAGTAGAAATACCTGACTGTCTTTGGGAGGTTAAATCACAGCTTCTCTGCTCTGCTTTCCTTTTGTATTTAAACAGCTGTGACTCCTTACATGAAGCATAATCATATTAAATTATTTATCCCTAAAGAATTTTGGAATTTTTAGCAGGAAAAAAGTCCCTCATCAGTGACTAAGCAGAGCCATGCATAAATGAAGAAGGACCAAGGCAGGTCTACCATCTGGCTGTATGACTTATGAGAAACTACCTTTGATGGTGAGCTAGAGACCGGACCCTCAACTCCACCACAAGATAACAGGAGCCCAGGTTCTGCCCAGGGTGGTCAGTTGAGTGAAGGGCGCCTGGACAGTCCTGGGATTGCCATTAGATCGTGCTGTTGACTGAATATTTGTGTCCCCCCAAATTCATACGTTAAATCCTAACACTCAGTGTGGTGGGATTAGGAGATGGGGCCTTTGGGGGTGATCAGGTCATGAGGTGGAGCCCTCAAGAGTGGGATTAAGGCCCAGAGAGCTCCCTTCCCCCGCCACCATGTGAGAACACAGTTCTCTATGAACTAGGAAGTGGGTTCTCATCAGACACTAACTCTGTAGTGCCTTGACCTTGGACTTCCCGGCCCCCAGATCTACAGGAGGGACACAGCCTGCATTTGGGTCTCAGAGCCTAATTCCCTGCCCTAATAGAGGGGGAAGGAGGGAAGTCTTACCTCCAGCACAGTTAGAATTTTGTGCTTTCTTTTCTGTAAAGCTCAAGTAGACGATGGGCAGCAAAATTAGCAGGCCTTCCTGGGCAGAGTTAGAAACAAGAGATGTGTTAGGTCCTTACTAGATAATCTATAAGTAATTTCAAATGTACAGTCCAAAATGAAATAGGTAAATACTTAAAGATATCTTAAAGGTGTCATGAGGCCGATAATGGCTAATAGGTTTGAGACAGTGTAAACTCAGGTGGAAAGAGATGAAAACTTTCAGGATAAACATCTCCACTTCATGCTTGGATGCTACCTAACTGATTTCTTCCCTAAGACGTGCTGCAGACATGACTCTGGGGAGTGTCTCCTCCTTCCTCCCATGGCAAAGGCACTTAGTAGTCTTTGAATGGATTGTAGGCAGTAAATAATGTTGATGGTATCAGCAAGTGAGATAGGAGGCTGGTTATAAGAAAACAAACTTAGGAACAGAACTGTTGAAATGGCCCTGGGCTTGGGCTCCTTGGGTGACCTCCTGCAGGCAACAGCAGTGACATGGCCTCAGGCAGGGCAGGGAGCTTCCTCCAACAGTTCTGGCTCAAAGGACAGGAAGAGAGGAAGCCACGCTGCAGGTAATTGAGGAAAGCCCCCAGGGTGAGAGCAGCTCTCATAGTGTTGAAGATGAAACCCCCTGGGATGCCAAACCAAGAGAGGCATGCTCTGGAAGCTGGTGCCATCAGCCCAAAGCCAAAATGACCAGGCATTCGCCGGGACCTTGATATGCTTGATGGATTAACGTTCATCTGAGGGAAGACAGGCAGACCTCCTCCAATATACTCCCAGGGCATAACCGGAAAGGACCAAGTTAAGAAAAATGGATACCAAACAATGGAATTCTCAGAAATTGCTAGTGCTCACTATCTAAGATTAGCAGCATCTTCGAGAAGATTAGAGAGATATGGAAAGAGCCTGCTATTTCCCAGCATGATACGTGAGATTCAGGGAACCAGCGGTCCTATTCATTCGTGTTGCTGGGTATTTGAGGATTACAAAATCTGTCAAATTTGGGAGGATTTGTATTTTGGAAATTCTAGCAGGGTATGTGTTGGTTAAGCATGTGATAATGGAAAACAAGTAGGAATTAGAAAATTGTCAGTTCTCTCGGCTTCTCTGTTCATTTAAAAATCATGTAGGTTAAAAATGATTTCTCTGGGTTTAAAAAGTGAGATTAATTGACAGTGTAGAACTAGGTTATTCTGAGTATATCATCTAAGTATTCAAAGAGGAATTTAGACATACTGAGGAAAGGAGATGGTGCCGGGCTTGGAGAAAGAAAGGAAATCTGGTGAAAGGAGGAAGAGCAGTGGATGTGTCTTCCCCTTTACTCGCTTCCATATTTGTTGGTTACCATTAGACCTCTCCCTGGAGGATTTATTTAAGCAGTAAACATTTATTGGGTTTCAACTGTTTGCTCAGCTCTGGGCAAGGTCTCTGCTAGACTTGGGCTTATAATGATGACAGGATCCTTGACCTCCTGAACCTCTTAGTTTAGAGAGAGAACAGACCTTTAAAAAACTAATTGTACTTCGTTAGTTGCAAGCAGCATTGGAGGCAGTGGGGAGGGAAAACATCACTCTGCTTGGACAGAGATAAAGTGGTCAAGAAGTTCTTCAAAGAAGAACTGATACTTGAGCTTTATCAGTGTAAATGAGGAGATCACCCAAAGGATTTATGCAAAGGGGGATATTCTAGAAAGAACAATATATACAAAGGCATGGAGGAATGGAAAGACATAATACAAGCCAGTAATTGGAATTGATTTGTTCCAAGTGGAGCATAGCGATGTGTGGGTGAGCGAGGAGGTTGGGATGGCCACGTCATGAAGAGCTGTGTCTGTCCCGCTAAGGAGCTGGAGCTTTTTCCTGCAGGTGATAGAGCAACAAGGAAGGCTTTTATGTCAGAGAATGACAAGATCCGACTCTAAGCTATGTGAGAGTGAAAGGATAGCTCCAGGCAACAAAGACTAAAACCCCAAAGCAGGAGAAAACAGTTCCGGTGGTCCTACAGCTGGGAAAGTCAGCTCCCAGCGTTTTTAGAATGTTGTGCCTCACAATAACTGATTGTACATGTATTTTTATAACCTTGTTAAAAATGAAGACTAAAGTAAACGTTACACATGTAGGCTCTGATTAGCATACTTTGAAAATAAAGCATTCTTTAAAGGAGACTATAAAGAGTTCTATTGACGATATTCATTTAGGTAAAAAACACTTTATTAGGATATTCGGTCATAATCATATGTTGCATTTATAACCTTTAAAGCCTCATTTGATCATATAATAGGCAAAAAAAAAAAAAACAAAAACGAGAGAAAACAGGATCAGAAAAGAATTTGTTTTAGAAAAAGGCACAAGCTAGAGGCACACAGTTAGTAAGCCCGCCTGAAATCCACTGTTGAGAGGTTAGAGCATAAATGTGAGTAGATGTGGTAAAAGCATTTTGGCCGTTCCTCAATTTTCCCCTTCTTCTCTATATGCAACCCCAGTCCTTTCATTTTCCCTAACTTTCACACTAAGGGTCTTGGTTAAAGGGCTTCTTGTTTAAAATTACACTTTAGTGATATCTCACATTACAGAAATATACCTATCTTTCTGAAAGAAATAGAAAATGCTGTCAGAATTATTTTACATCTTTTTTGAAATACCATGAAAATAGATAATCTATGAAATTGGTGAGGTTTTGTCCTGTTCAACTATTTCCAGAGAAATAAGATGCCCAAAATATATCCTAAATATTAGATGCGTGTAGGCAAAGATAAGGAATTGGTACAGGCAACTTACTGGAAATACTTTCAGCTTACGAAAACCAAAAAAAGATCCTGGTTGGTTTCCAAACTTTCGTTTAGGTTTTTATGCCCCCTAGTGGGTATTTGCCATTTCTGCAGTTGTAAAATAATGCTGATATTTTTATGGCATTTCCTTTGTGCAATATGTGCTCAAGCATTTATACCAACAATGTATGACATTGATTGACATGCCCTTACATATTCGAACCAAAGTGTTTAACATTAGTTGAACCAAAAACTTTTGATAGTTTAGTAAAAGCTCTGAAAACTTTTAGGAAAATGTCTATGAAGACACACTATCATGGAGTTCTCTGACCCGCTTGACTTTTATCAAGTTCCTTAAGAATCCATCCATTCCTGGTTAAGATCCTCTAATGAAGGTGCGGCATCCTCTAGCTGCCCCTTTCTTTTAGTAAATGTGAAAATTATTAATGTTGAGAATAGTAGGAAAAGCAAAAAGGAAACCTACACTTTTAAAAGAATGGCAGCTAAAAATTTGGCTTAGACTTAAAGAAACAGGAGAGAACACAGAATAACTTTAAATAACTACGCATGTGAAATAATCCAAAAAAATTCTCAAGCTTTCAACGCAGCTAGGACAGTATAGGATTGATCCTACAGGCAAGAGAGGTGAAGACAAAACCAAAGCTTTTTAGGCAAATGTTGATTTTAAAATGTAAAAAAAAAAAAAAATCTTCCTATTGTTGAAGTAATACTAGGGTCCCTCTGGCAAACAAGTTGCCTACCACAAGCAAGTGTTATATAGCAACACTTAAAAAAAGTCATTTGCTATTTGTATACATTGCAGCTACTACAAAAATTAGCCATCAAACTAGGATCCTTCTAGAATGCCAAACTGATAGCAGAAAATCCATGAATAACTAGCTACTGAGACCCTAACGAGTAGAATTATTATTTGAGAAGTGATCCAGCTTTCAGATCAGAAGAAATGATTTCGCAGACCTCTCTGACCAGTAGTTATGTCTAGGAGAAAATTCAAGCACAAAATCAGTAATTAAAATACACACACACACACACACACACACACACACACATCAGTTAATAGCTTTTACCAGGTTATTATTATACATATCACTTCATTTAATTTTTTTAAGGATACTGTCTTAGTCCACTCAGGCTGCTATAACAAAATACCACAGACTTGGTAGTTTATAAAAAACAAAAATGTATTTCTCACAGTTCTGGAGGCTGAGAAGTTCAAGATATCATGTCACCAACAGGTTCAGTGAGGGCTCGTTTCCAGGTTCATAGACTGCCCTTCTTGCTCTGAACTCACATGGTGGAAGGGGCTAAGGAGCTGTGTAGGGTCTCTTTTTATAAGCCCAACGATCCCATTTGTGAGGGCTCTGCTCTTGTGACCTAATCACCTCCCAAAGCCTCCACCTCTGAATATCATCCTATTAAGCGTTAGGATTTCAAGGTATGAATTTGGGGGAGACGCATTCAGACGTATCATAGCCGATTACCTGTTTTTCAAATACTTCCATTTCCAAATACAGATTCATGTCCCATACGAAGTTGCGGGGTTTTGTTTTTGTTTTCACCAAACGTGGTAGCTTTTACTGAGCCAGCACCTGCCCTAGACGATGCACAGGATGCTCCTGGAGTTCTGTGCAGGTGCACAGGATCCATTCACTCGATTCCTTCCACCTAGCAATTCAAGACGTTTTCATTGTGAATAAGAGAAAGGGAGAGCACAAGATTGAATTACAGTAAGCATTGAGGTTTACATTTAAATCAGCATTTCCTTCCTGTTATATGTAGATCTTTTCTACCTTCCTGAGTGTTGATAAAATACATGGCTTTTGTTTTCTTAGTATCCATGGGAAGTAGTTTCACAGATGAAAAGTCATTCCTTAGCTGGGGAGGTTTGCTTATATAACATCTCTCCTTTATAAAATGAGCCTACATTTATACTCTTCGAATAAAAAGAGAAGAAAAAAATAGAAACTATATGAATAGGACGAGGAAGCTAACAGTATTGCTTAAGAAAATTCCAGGAAATATTTCTCCATTTGAGATCTAAAGACAACTGTACTTGAGGCATATGATTGCTGGACAAATGCCAAAAGGGGGAAAATTGAGTGGATATAATAAAATTTGGTTTACAATGTATTATGTTTAAAAAATTACACACACTGGGGCGCCTGGGTGGCTCAGTTGGTTAAGCATCTGCCTTTGGTTCAGGTCATGATCTCAGGGTCCTGGGATCGAGCCCCATGTCAGGCTCTCTGCTCAGCGGGGAGCCTGCTTCTCCCTCTGCCCTCTGCTCCCAGCTTGTGCTCTCTCTCTCTCTCTCTCAAATAAATAAATAAAATCTTTAAAAAAGTTACACACACTTTCTATTTTCATATTACTTGATAAACTGGGAAGATGGATGGATGGATGGATGGATGGATGGGTGGGTGGACAGATGGAAGGAAGATATAGGCATTCTATTTGTTTGTCTGAATTAACCAGATTTAGCCACTTTTCTGTCATTGAGTGCATGCCACAATTTAAGTACTTTGCAGAAACTTTTGGTTGACATCTGAGATCAAAATCTTCAAGAACCAATAGTGGAATTTTTTCTGGGGAATCGGTCTTCTGTTTAATAGGGTCTTTAACATGTGGCAAAAGATATTTTAATTAAGTATTTTAGGCAGTATGTGCAAATTTAGAATTAATATTTTTATGTGAATGATACCTCCATGTTGTACCTTTGTAACTGATATGAGGAGGGAAAGAGGCAACAAACCTAAGGTTTGACAGATGTCCAGGATGAAAACAAAAAAGCAGAAAGAAACTGGACTGGCTCTACATGGTGAATGGAAGAGCAAAGTGGGAAAAGTGAGAAGCAGAGCAAAGTAAAAAGATGGGGAAACTTCCTTTCAATTAACAAAGTTCAAGTCTGCGTATTTCTAGTATGTAAAACTTTTGGAGAGTGATTCTTTTATACTATGCCATCCTTTCTCCTGTTTTCTTCTTTTAGGAATTCAGTATTTATCTTAGTAGACCTTAAAAGCCCCTTATAACCTTTTAACAAATTTTCTTTAAATATAGAAAAAAAATGTCTCTGTGAAAAACAAAACCACGTCTACATAATTTTTTGATGTCAATCTTTTTGGGAAAGGGGTGTTTGAAGACTGGGGACATCAGATTAAATTCTGTAGAAAAACAGAAAGACTAGAATATATAATATCACGGGGCTTAGCACTCATTTAAAGATGGGGGTCAGGAAAAATGAGGTGTGTTTTTACATAGAATGAAAAGAATAAAATGCCAACCAGGAAACAAAATGCCTCGGATAGAAATCATCATTAAAAGATGGAAGTATTGTAGGCAACACATAAACTACAGGATCATTTAGCTGAGTTGAGTGTCACCTCTCATTATGAAGCTTTCTCTTCTACGCCTTTCCTCCATCATTGTGAGATAGGATTCCTGAGCTGTATAACGCTATTTTGCTTCTTACTAGGAGTTTGAATACTAGTTAAAAGAGCCTTTGTTAAACAAAGGGAAGCAGCTGATTTTGCCAGAGAGCTATTTCCTATCCCCAGTAGATTCTGGGCCCAATTTTAAGTTTGCAGATAAAAATTACCTGTTTCCATTCTCAAGGTGATTCCTAAGTGAGAAGAGAGACAAATGGACAACGGTAAGACCAGATACAAACCACGCTGGGTATTTGTCGTGATTCGCCGACGTAGTTGAACTAGTGAAATATGCTTAATTTTGCAAAGAGAAACAACAGTCCAATCTTAAGAGCAGGAGGCAGAGCAGAAAGAGCCGTAGATACAGTACGGGGGCGGGGAGGGGAGAATGTGGAGGGAGGCAGCGTGTGCTCCTCCGGGATCAGCCTGAGGGGGTCCCACAGAGCAGTCAGGGGCAGCCTCCCAGCAGCTCGCTGGCCGCACCCTCGGGCACCCCCACCGCGGCCCCCTGCCCGCACCCACGGACACCCCCACCGCGGCCCCCTGCCCGCATCCACGGGCACCCCCACCGCGGCCCCTTGCCCGCACCCAGGCACGCCCACCGCAGCCCCCTGCCTGCCCTACTCCCCATGCCCTCCCCACATCTCCCTCTGCCCCAGCCTCACAACAGCGGAGCCCTGGGGCCCATCCTCATTTTCTGTATCATGAAAAGCATCTGTCTTTTTACTCAAGAGTAAAACGATGGGAGGAGATGTCCCCACCAGTGAGCACTTTGTTGTCCCACCCACGGTCCCTTTGCACCATGATCACGGAAGGTGTGGCCAGTTCCCCTCAAGCGCTTACCTTTGCTTTCCTGATTGTGAAGGAAATTTGAATTGTAAAACAAATATGGTGGAGGTAAATAATAAATACTGAATTTGATGCAGATTAGCACAGCTCTGTGACATTAAAGCACTCCTATCTGTTATCTCTCTTCCCTTACGGGTCCTTCTAGGCTGAATTTTCTGCCTTTCGGCAAGCTGGCTCACATCTTTACTTTCTATCCCCTTGTTACAAAATGAACAAGAAATTTCACTTTACTCATTTTTTTCCTCTCTGAGTAACAAGTTCACTTTCTGCTTTATTTATTTATATTAGAATCTGTTTACATTCAAAAAGGATTTGCAATGATTATTTCTCTAGTTGAATCCTGGGCACCTTGTCAAAAATTGCTTTCCCAGGAAAACCTGCTTTATCAATTGGCTCAGAATCCCTTTGACTGAATCCCTCAGTTTATTTTCTCCCTTCTTCTTTTAGGTAAAGACTTTCTGAACGTATGATTATCTTCCATCCCTACCACCACCACCACCTGCTGCCTGAACTTACCAGCCTTCTGTCTTCTTAAAATCTTACTGAGTTTTGGGTCCATACCACACAGTTTAGCCCTTAATTTTCTCTAATAATTACAAGAGTGCTGGCCTTGCCTACTCTATGATACAGTGAGCCTAGGATACAAAAAGTAGCTTATAAATAGTAATTTTAAAAAATCTCTTAGAGGAAGACAGGAAAAACTTTATTTTGGATTCATTTCACTATCTTATTTATTTTATTTTATTTTATGTATTTATATCTTACAAAGTTTATTTGAATCACATGGGTTCAATGCTTGTTTATTCTGGCCACAACAAATATAGCTGAATTTTATTTATTTTCCCTTTTGAGAAACACTTTCTAGACCCTGCTTGGTAGACCTTGAAATCAAATCCCTTTTTTGAAAAGCAGCTTGTATGTGTGTATGTGTGTGTGTTTTAGTCCTTTTCCAGGACCTACTGTATAATCGGTGCAAAGAGAAAAAAAGAGGTCAATAAAATATGACTGGGCACTCAGTGTGAACTGTGGCAAACATAGAAATTGGCTCACGTGCACACAGCATTGTATAAAAAGTTGATCTTCCAATTCCATTGACAGATCCCTATAGTAAGAAAGTCCTCACGACTTTTTTGCTCACCTTATAAATTCTTTTATGTGTGACTGTTTCCTTACTAACAAACCTCAGATTATGATTTACCTTCCCGGATGGACTACAGAAAGAGCCCCTGTTGGGGCACCCAAGGGGCTCAGTTGGATAAGCAGCTGCCTTCCACTCGGGTCATAATCCCAGAGTCCTGGGCTCGGGTCATGATCCTGGAGCCCTGGGATATAGCCCCACATGGCCTGCTTCTCCCTCTGCCCCTCCCCTTGCTCATGTGCTCTCTGGCGTGCTCTCTCTCAAATGAATAAAATCTTAAAAAAAAAAAAAAAAAGAAAGAAAGAGACCCTGTTTCATATGGACACAGCATTCCAATTCCTGGGTTTTTTTCTATTTTTTTGTTTGTTTGTTTTACTATAAATTAATTCTGTCGTTCTAATGCCAAAATTTTGTGGGAATTTTAGTTACAGTGAATTAGCTCAACTGCTGATCACCGCAAAACACTGACAAGAATGAGTAACTGAGCCTTCAAAACAAGGACCAGAACATGTAATGGGGTCACCAAATGTGCTAGTCAGTAGAGCCTGCTGTCACTCTCACCTCCCTTTCCTGGACCAATCCCTCTGCAACTTTCCTTTCTATATTGACACACAAATGTGTTCCCATAAAACAATGTTAGAGTGATCATTACCTAGGCCACCCTTCAGGATACAATGCAACCTCAAGTCCTCCTAAACCTCCTTGAGTCTGGATTCCAATACCTGAGCTCGTCTCAGAGTGTTGAGCACCCCAGAGCCTCAAAGTGAACATGGAGTAGTTAGGGCTCTACAGGCATAGCTAGGTAACTTCTGCAGTCCTATGATCAAAAGGTCTTCTTGCTCCCTTCCCAGGGATGAATCCTTAGAAGAACTCTGTATCAGTAAGGTAGAGAAAAATGGATTCTTCAACTAATATTTATTAAGAGCCTGCTTTGTGCTGGTGAGACACTCAATAGAGCAGATCCTGCTTTGTGGAGGTTATATTCTAATGATAGCAGGGCAGGTGGGTAGTCAAAAAATAAATATGTTAATAAATTATAAAATATCATGTGTTAACAGTACTGTGAAGGCCCTTCAATGGGGAAATGCTATCGAGAATGACTAGGGGAGAGAATAAGACCACTGTGGATAAGGTAGCCAGAAAATAACGTACAGAATGGACACATGTAAGCCTCAACCTGAATAATGATGGTCTGGTGTCCGCACATGTGAACAGAAAGCCAGATGGCCAGTGTGGCTGGAGGACAGTGGACTTAGTGTGAAATACAGGCAGTAATTAAACAATATGGGCTCTCGGAGATGAACATGAGGAGTTTGGATTTATTTTAGTTCCAAGTCTATTAGAAGGTTTAAGCAAAGTAGCAAAGGTCCAATCTCCATTCTAAAACCGTAACTCTGGCTACTATGTTGGCATGAATTGTAAAGTGGGAAATATGGAAGAGAGAGTCCAGGTAAGAAGCTACATCATCTACCCATGACTCTGGCAAGGGATGGGGATAGCTTGGATTGTTGTGGTAAAATGGAGGTTAAGGAAAGAGACCCGAATGGGACATAATTTGGTTGGGTCAGTGATAACAAGACCAGCTCAGAAATGAGATGCAGGGACTCTTTCAAGTTTGGTGTGAGCAACTGGGTGGTTTGCAGTTCCATGTAACTGGAGGTGATAGACTGTGGGAGGAACAGGTTTGAGGGTGGCAGAAATAAGAGGTCCTTTTTGGCTAATTTGTCTTAATTGGCTCTTAATAGGTTCTTAAAAAATCCAGGGGTAGGAAAAAGCAGACCAGACCACTGAAGATATGAGTCTGATTTTCAAGATAGGCATCAGGGCTGTCAATATAAATTAGGGCATCGGCAGCATATAGGTAACTGCCAACTATGAGACGGGATGAAATCACATAGGAAAGGGTTTATATGGAGACAGTAAGAGTCTGAGACCCACGTTACCCCAGGATTTAGAAATCAAATAAGGGGGGGAAAGCCAGAAAAGAAGATGGAGAAGTAGCCAATGAGGTAGGAGGACCACAAAGGGAATTTTCTAATACTGAAGCCAAAAGAAAGTATTGCAAGGAGAGAGAAAACTAATTAAATACAAATGAGAGATTGAATAAGATCATCATGGAGAAATGACCACTGGAGTTAACAAGTGAAGGTCAATGAGACCTTGGAAAATTTGTTTTTTAAGTGATTATATTTGACAAAAGGAATGTGCTATACCACTTTTTCTACTTGAATTTTGTAACCAATCTAATGCTGAAAAAATTAAGTGGAAAAGGATGTTATCTAGATTATAAAATTCAGCATGGAAATACTGACTATAAATAAATATAAAGAACTTTGCCATATTATATAAAGGACAAATTGAAGAGCTATCATTACATCATCTGGCTTAAAATATTTTCCAATCAAAGAGATATCTAAATGTTATAATCAATTCCTGCAAGATTGAAAGATAATTTTTTATATTCAGATATTCATAATTTCTGGTTTATTAAAGTCTTAACCCATGTATATTGTCATCATGAAATAGAGATAGATTGGTCCAAAAGAATCATTTGAATTAAGGTAAAAAGCTATTTGTGGCAGGCAGAAATAACTTTCTGTGACTTAAAACCTTACTTTTTTTCTCTAACCCAGGTATGGGGACATGGTACCAAAAACCATAGCAGGGAAGATTTTTGGTTCCATCTGTTCGCTGAGTGGGGTCTTGGTCATTGCTCTTCCTGTTCCGGTGATTGTATCTAACTTCAGTCGGATCTACCACCAAAATCAACGAGCAGACAAACGGAGAGCACAGAAGGTGTGTATTCAGCTCTGGGCTGCCATGATTTAGCATCTCCCACTTTTTATAGTGAGCTTTACAATCCATTACTGGCTATTCAGTGTTCCAGATTCCGTCCATAGTTGCATCAGTCAGCACAAGCTAGGTTATACCACAGTAAAAAAAAAAAGAACCTTAATATCTCAGTGGCTTAAAACAACAAGGAATATTTCTCAGTCATGCTGCAGGTCCATTACTGGTCCAGCGATAGAAACTCCCATCTTGACAAAATACTTCTGCAATCATTCAAGCAGGGGTAACAGGACATGATGAATCACAATGACTCCTAAAACCTCCTCCTGGAAGTGGGCCAGCTCACTTCCATTTCTACTGCACTAGCCAAAGTAAGTCACATAGCCATGTGTAACTTCAAAGTGGGCAGAGAAATGTAATCCTACTATGCAATCAGAGGCAGAGAGAAAGAATTATCTAGTAAACAGCACTAATGATGGCAGTAAAATCAAAGATAGATTCTTGGCAAATTTTATCAGAATCAGATTTCTAGATCTGATTCATTTAGTCTCTATCCATCAGGGGTCAAGCTGGTTCCAGTAGACCAGGACTATTAAAAGGAACAAAGATATGTCTCAGATATTTTAAATAGTTGACCCAGGAAGTAGGAGAAATCTGATCATTAGTAGCTGAGTTTTATTCCTGGCCCAGCAGTTTACAGTTTCTCTGAACTTCTTGCCAGCTATTAATCCCTCTACAAGTAAGCAGGATGCATACTCAACTGTAAAAGGGGGAAAACATACCTACCTCACAAAAAGATTAAGAACATACGCAAATGTATATAAATCTATGTGAGCATATCATAATACTAACCATATCTAACATTTATTGCTGGGTTACTATGTGCCAGGTACTGGTTTGATGTTTTTAAAAAATAATTCATATTGTCTTCATGAGTCTAGGAGTGAGTTGTTATTATTATTCCTATTTTTTAGATGAGGATCCTAAGGTATCCAGAAATTGAGAAATTCTGAGGGCACATACTCAATAAATTACAAAACCATTCATTCAATCCAAGCCCACCAGGCTCCCAGGTTCATACGCTTAAACATTATGGGAGATTGCTTCTCAGAAAAACTAAATGTTAGCAAACTCCCTTCCCCGATTTTTGTCAAAATAAGTCACTTTACCGTCAGGGTCCTTGCTACCTAGAAATAATTTTGGAAATCTCTTTTATTGTTTCTCAGGACGGTGGTGCTAGATTTCCAGTATTCTTCACAGATACAATATCATTGTCCTTTATGGATAGATTTTTTTTTAATTTCCAAAAACTATTCCAAACCATGACTGTGGATACACAATCCTGGTAATGTAGTATAACTATAAAATATCATGAGAGATTTGGGTCCAGTTCATAACTGGCTTTGTAGGTAATTCCGGAACAGAATTTTAAGTATATTGTCCAGAGAACATGTTCATGTCCACCATTGCAGATCCTCTTCCGTTTGCAAAGAATCACTTTTTCAGCCTTGCCCTTTCTTGCTTCCCAAAATCCCCCTTTTTTGGACAGGTACCCAGCCTTTAACTAATTATGTTAGAGAATAGAATAATCCAATTAATATGAATATATGGAACTGCTAATTCAACAAACAGAAGTTAGCAAAAGGCACCCTCTGAGCAGTTGGAGTCTCATGTTAGGCATACCTTTGGCAAGCAGAAATGGAGAAATTTTAGCCACAGTTGGCCCTTCCACCAGGGACTTTCATGCACACAACTGTGGCTCTGTCCACACATTGCAGTCTTTCTCCTGGGCACACATGTACATTGTTTAAAATAACAAAAATCCCACAAAAAACTTAGTTTCCCAGGACCCATTCATCTCCATTCTAGAAACATTTTCTTTCATATAAGAGCCACCTATAATTCATTTCCCCAATGTAAAAAAAGAAAAAAGCTACCTATATGGAAACTGCAGGAAGTACAAATCTGATTTTCAAATAAATTGAACTCCAAAATATCTGCATTTTCTTCAGACTTTGTCATCTGCAACAAGCACATCAGTAAAGAAAATCTTACAATAATTTAGAAATCTTTTTGCACAAATAAATTCAGAATGCAAAAATATATGAATAAGATTTTTTAAATACTGAATAATATATTTTTAAATCATATTTGTATATCATAATTACTAGAGAAATTAATAAAACCAAATATAATAACCTAATGAGATATGTCCAGTAAATACTCCGTGATCAATAAACTGATCAGAGTTATCTATGAAAGAACAGTGCATATGGAACTACGTTTCCTATTTTCCTTCCCAAGAGATTTAAAAAAAAAAAACAAAGAAACAGAATAAATACTCCTTAAGAGAGTTTAGGTTTATCTGGAACTGGGTGATTTAACAAATATCAAATTTATGAAAAAAATGGCCAGCTAATTCAATCAAGCAAACAGTCCATTCAGTAAAAACATCAGTCAAGCTAAATAATAAGGAATATTACAAATGTTTTTTAGAATATTTTTTGGTGCTTGGTCCCATTTTCAACTCCAAGCTCAAGCGAAAGTGTGAAATATATACAATATGCATTTGAGAACATTCCCCTGAGCATTTAGGGATACTTCCCTTCTTCTAGGCTCTTCCCCCAGCAAGTACTCTTCCTGCTTTCACTACCTGTCCCCACTCTTAAAAAGAATGCATCATTTACCCATTTCTAGCCATCTTTGATCATTTCTTAACTAAACACTGACCTTTGGGTGAATATAGAACTGTGACATATCTCCTTCAACCCCCATTGGTAATTTTGTTTTAATAGATTTATTTATTCACTCAGTTATTCAAAAAGTATTTATTGAGTAGAAAGTGTTTGCCAAAATAAAGCTGAGTTGATACAGTGACATTTGGTAGGGTTGATATTTTGAGTCAGGGAACCTACCCTGCTTTAAGTTACAAATCACACCAGTCTATCATCTGCATATTTACAAGGCTAACTTGTAAGTAATTATGTATAATAGTAATAGTAATTGGGGCGCCTGGGTGGCTCAGTCGTTAAGTGTCTGCCTTCGGCTCAGGTCATGATCCCAGGGTCCTGGGATCGAGTCCCACATCGGGCTCCCTGCTCAGTGGGAAGCCTGCTTCTCCCTCTCCCACTCCCCCTGCTTGTGTTCCTGCTCTCACTGTCTCTCTCTGTCAAATAAATAAATAAAATCTTTAAAAAAAAAAAAAACTGCCACAGTAAGGACAAAGCTAAAATCTTTAAAAAAAATAGTAATAGTAATTATAATTTTTAATAGTGCTAAGAGCAAAAACAACCCTCTCTAGATTTTCTAGTATATCCCAAGTGCTTTATATCCGTTATTTATATTTTCACAATCAACTCACAGAAGTGTTATTAATTCCATTTTCCAGATGACATGCTTATGCTTATACACCTATTGATTAAAGTCTAAGACAAGAAAATTCTGGCATCATTAGAGCTATGTATCTTTAGGAATTTTCCTATGGATAATTCTAAATACAGTGAGAAGTTTCGAATCAATGAACCAATGTACAGCCAAGGTACAATGAACGTAATTTTTTTTACTTGTCACATAAAGATGTTGACATTGATACAGAAAGAATTTACCAATACTCATTTATCACACTTTACTCTGGTGGTTCTCAAACTTTAGATTCATTGGAATCATCTGACGAGCTTGTTAAAATACAGATTGTTAGACCCACCCCCAAAGCATTTGATTCAGAATGTGCATTTCTAACAAGTTGCTAAGTGATAGTGATCCTGCTGGTCTGGGAACCATACTTTGAGAAACATTTGTCTAGGACATTCATTAATGTCCAAATAAAATAATTTTTATAGCATTCTAGAATAATTAAAATAAGTAATACCCTGTTAGAGCCTGAGTATGATCTCTCTTAGATTATCCAGCATTAAAAAGTATCACTCGGTCTCTACACCATATCTCTGTGGATAGCTAGATTTTATTGTCTGTAGTTTAAGAACCCCCATTATCAACACATGTAAGAATCTGGACATTATATACTTCTTGATCCACTCTGTGTTTCAGCCTTATTGAATTACCTACTTCTGCCCTTAAGTCTCCATTCCATTCCCATACCGCCTAATGTAGCCACCTGGCAAACTCCTACTCAGAGTGCAACACTCAGCTCACATATCACCCATTTAATGAAAATTTTCCTAAATGATGTGGACACCATTAATTGCTCTATTTTCTCTTCTCCCACAATATTATGCATACTCTGTTATCGTGTATTACGCTATATTCTCATCCATTCTTCTGAGTGCAGTGCCTGGCATAAAATAGGATCTAATATTTGTGTAATAAGGAAAGAATGAACAACGAGGTCTTGTTCACCTTGACAGCGTCCTCCATTTCTAGCATAGGGTGGACATTCTGAGGACCAGTTGAAAACAATGTTAGGAAGAATGATTTTTTATCTCTGGTGCCCTCCTACATCTTTCAGTTCTTACCTCTTCCCACTTAGAGAACTCTCGTTGCCCTCTCTTTCACTGACCCATACAGTGTCCCTTCCACTGACCCAAATGCCAACACGGGTTCTACCCAGCCCTGCCATCACCAGAATTCACCGAGCTCCAGAACCAGGTGGAAATCTTGTACTATCTTCCACTGATTTCCTCCCTCTCTCTCTTTTTATTAGTATTTGGCACTAAACTGCCTCATTTCCAGGAGAGCTATTTACCTTAACAAATGGAAAGATTCCAATAAATGTCTTATATTTGTAAAAGCTGATAAAGTTAATATGCTACCTCCACATGAGGCATTTTACTGAACCTTAAATGAAAGAAACAAGTCGAAGTAAAATTTCCAGAATAAATGGTACATGCAGTATGTGGGCTGATGTTTGAGGAGTAGCGAAGGCCTTTCTCCTCACATTATAAAGGAGAAAGGCCTTCGCTACCTCCCTTTGAAAGCTACCTAGGATACCTTTATTTTTCAAAAGTATTGAAAACAGTTTGTGATTTGGCAGCAACATGGTCCAATAACTTCTCACTATCTACCTCATACCTCATTTAGAAGATAGATCGCATTTAAGAACACTGCTATCTCAACAGTTTTTGGCTTATACTGTACATATTTCTCTGACTGGGTCCCCTGCCTCTGGTCCAGAGAATACATTGTAAAGTTATGTAATGTCGTTTGGTGCAATTAAAAAACAATCTACTTGCTGAAAAACTGCTACATACTAGCCTCTGACTACTCCACAATAAAAGGATTCTGTGTCAAATTAGCTTGAGAAAAATTATATACTATATCCCCCCCTTTTGTCTTCACAATGAACATCCACAATGTATGTTGTAAGGAATCTAACAGCAGAGAAACCTGTTTAACCTCTCAGCATTTCCCAAATTTTCTTGACCACAGAACCAGTTGTTCATTTCATTAGGTTGTTTGGATTTTACCCATAACACTTACTAGTTCCTTGAAACCCAATTTTGAGAAATCTTTCTGAGTTTAGAGAATTAAGAAGAAAACTGAACTTATGAAGAATTGAGATGTATGGGGAAAATGTGCTTATGGGACAGTTTATTTTTCCCAACACCACTGATGTTTCTCAAGGCAGATAAAGAATTCAGAAAATAACTTCAAAGCTATTTTTTTACACAGACAATATAAGCCTTTTGGTTTAATTAAAAATTTGGAAGCCTCCTATTTTCCAAATAGGCTAAAGTATTTACTGAAACCTTCCTCTCATTCCATAATATTTGCTGGTACTTGGCATGGCCAAGAAGTTGTATTTCCTACAAAACTGGGGGAGGGGGCTATGAGGAATACATTTCCTTTTACTAGTGGATGGTTTTCTTTTAACCTCCCATTTGCACAGCCACAGTTGCCAAGATTGTCATACTGAGTGGGTCAAAAGGAAAGTGATTTTCTAAAATACCTTTGTAAAAGAAATTTCCTCAATTACCTACCGAAAGCAAAGGTGTAATCACAGGTCATAAAAGCTAGCATTATCCAACAGACATTTGGTGTGGTGCTCCACAAGACCAATTAAACCAATTAAGTCATACAGTATTGTTGTAAAATGAAAGAAAAATCGTGATTGAAATTGAGATGGGAGGTTTTTTCTAACATAGTACATGGCTTAGCAAAATGGCTATTCTGTCTCTAAAACAACTGCTTCTTTTTTCCTAAGCTTAGAACGACTTCTGTGGCAGTGGTCACCACCATATGTAGGCTTTCCAATGTGGGAAATGCATGTCATTTTCCTTTGCTGGACAGTATTTTTGGTTAATGTAAATAAATTTCTCATTTATAAAAAAAATGTTTTCTAATACAGCTGCTAAATGCTTGGAGAATGACATAGGTGACACTAGTAGCTATGATATAGGCAAAGCAATTATATGCAGTAGTTATCAAAGGAAGGAAAAAAGGAGGGAGGGAGGGAAGGAGAAAGGAAGCGAAGGAGAAAAGGAGGGAGCAGAGACGAGCATCGGGAACAATGAGACCAGAAAAGGCACTGAATGTTTCAGGAAACCAGTGAGACTTTAGGATTCAAATTTCAGCAATAATCCTTTTCTGGAAACCAAAAGTATATTTAAATTGCTCATTTCTGAATTATTACATCAATTCAAAGTCATTTCCAAAGGTGCTTGTCACTTCCCATTGTTTTATCAAGACTGACCTGAAATCCTGGTTGCGCAGCACAGCTTTTGAAGTTAAAAATTTCCTACCTTCCACCTTCATTCTCTTGTATTGTCTCAGTCCTTTGAGTGATCTAAACAGTATGCTGTCAACAAAGAGTGAAATTTGTCTATTTTTCTCATCATTTATAAATATGATCTTTGTACAAAGTATTATTTTAACCTGGAATCGGCAAACAGGAAGAATAAATTCAGAGGAAGAGAGAAAGGGTGGAGTCGAGGCCCAGATGATATCTGAATGCTATTTTGAGAGCTTCAGACAGTCTCAGTGCTACTCTCAAACCCTGTGAGTGGAAAGGCATCTTGGTACAACTTTGGAGGGAAGTTTGGTAAAACCTATCAAACAAAACACATACGCACACCCTTTGATCTAGGAATAGTTCTGCTTCTGGAAATTTGTCTTGCAGATAAATTCATCATGATGTTCAAGGCAGGCAGTATAAGCAAAAGAGGCTTTAAAAAATTAATGGTAGTTGGCTGGCTAAATAAACGGTGCTTTATTCATTCGTATATTATATATTTGTAATGAATGAGATGGATCTATATATGTAGATACGGAAGGAGTTCCAATCTGGATTAAATGAAAACACCTGAGTACAAAGGAGTGGGAGGAGTATTGTCCCAACTGAGTAAAAATATGTGTGTATAGATGTGTGATTACATATATGTATATATACATATATATATATATGTATGTATGTATACACACACACCCACATACACACACTTACTTTTATATGCCTAGAAAATTTCTGGCAAGATTCTCTAGAAATATCACCAGTTGTTCCCCTGAAGTATAGAATTAAGGGCAGCTCCAGGGTCCAGAGAGACTTACTTATTTTTGATGAACTTTCATATTGATAAAATTTTGTCATATGTATATATTCATTTTCCATTTAAAAAATCTAGATAATTTTTAAATTTTTATGAAAAATTATCTAGATAATTTTTAAATTTTTATGAAAAATTATCTAGATAATTTTTAAATTTTTATGAAAAATTATCTAGGTAATTTTTAAATTTTTATTAAAAATTAATAAAATTTTGTCATATGTATATATTCATTTTCCATTTTAAAAAATCTAGATAATTTTTAAATTTTTATTAAAAAATTTTATTAAAAATTTTTATCCCAGGGCTCGAGACTACAGATAATATTTATCTGGGTTGTTTAGAATGTTAAAGAAGGAGTCTTTATGGGGTAATTCTATAAGAACTTAACCAAACTACCCCAGTTGTTTTCTTACATACTAGCTATACAATCATACAAACAGAATGTTCACCAAAATAGTGCCCTCCAGGAAGTGAAAACCAGATTCATTCCATGACTCATTCCAGATACAACAGCCATTCTAAAGGAGAATGGAATACCAGAAATCTGGCTAAACGGTCAGTTTGCTCAGTAATATCACTTTGGTGATCTCACTGTAACTGTGAGCAATCAAAGTAACCACCCTAAGCCCTCTAAATTGAAGAACATTCTCTATGCATAAATGTTTTAAAATTAAAAAATAATGTTATAAATCTCCTTGGAGTGGCTCACTATGCTCTCATTTCAACAATTCAAGAAAGAACTAGAAATCAGGGGTGCCTGGGTGGCTCAGTCGTTAAGCGTCTGCCTTCGGCTTAGATAATGATCCCAGGGTCCTGGGTTGGAGCCCCGCATCAGGCTCCCTGCTCCTCGGGAAACCTGCCTCTCCCTCTCACACCCCCGCCCCTTGCTTGTGTTCCCTCCCTCGCTGTGTCTCTCTCTGTCAAATAAACAAATAAATAAAATATTTAAAAAAATAGAAATCAGATAAGCATGCTCTAGTATGGACCAGTGTCAGTAGAAAAAGTGAATAAATCAAGAATTTTTTTTTTTTTTGAGACTCCATGTTATTCAGCATGGGGTCTACATCGCCCAATTTAACAAAATAATTGCAAAAAATAAATTGATATTTGAGAGTACAGGGTTTGTTTGTTTTTGTTTTTGTTTTTTTTTTTAACCTTTTAAAAGGCAGGAAGGAAAGAAGGAGGGAAGGAAAGAAGGAGGGAAGCAGGGAATTGGTTCCTGGAATGTATTTGCTATTTTCAAAAGGACATTAGTTTAAATGAAAATGATTTGGAAGCTGGTTTGCTAAGTCTTCATTTCATTAAGTTACTCAGATTGGGATAAGTGAAAATATAAAGGAATGCTGCCATTTTTTCTCTTAACACAATTGACAGAAACAATAATGAAATAACTTGATCTTACTCTAACGACTTAATTACAAGTCTTAAATGCATAACCCAACTCCAAAGTAGTTAATGGATCTTACTGAAGAAGTTAACGAAAATAAAGTACTCCAATGGTCAAAATGTAATTTTCCAATAATTCCATGTGAAAAGCTAGCATACTTTAAAAATTGTGTACTCTGACATTAGCATGACACAAGAGTGCATTCACTGTTTGTAGAAAACAATTCATAAGTATTAACACAACATTTATTTTTCTTCTGGCTTCTAGAAAGCCAGACTGGCCAGGATCCGGGCCGCCAAAACCGGAAGCGCCAACGCTTACATGCAGAGCAAACGGAATGGCTTACTCAGTAATCAACTGCAGGTACGGTCAAGCGTTTCACTTGTTTTAATGTTCGATTTATCAGTGTAATATTGATTTACTTCTATTTAACCGTATAACTTTATTGTGGGTAATTAGGAAAATGGCTACTCAAACAACGAAAGAGTCGTCTTTAAATAACCTTGCGCTCTACGGTCTTACTGGCTGTAGCGGGTTATGAAATATTGCCGGATTCAAGACTCCCACTCGTGACTGGGCAGTACTTCTTTACTATCTTATGTAAACAAGGGAAAGGTCAGAAATTCTCAACTCAAATACCTATTTTTGTTTCAAAACTATTTATGTTCTTTAAAATTGTTTTGAGCGGGTTAAGATGTCTTATTTCTTTATGGAGAGGGGACACCATTCAGTGTTATAAAGCTCACACGGTATGAAATACTAGAGAAACAGTAACTTTTACCTCAAAACTGTCCTTTCATATTTAGGATTCCAGTCATCGTGCCATCAAAATAGCTTTTATGTAGGTGAGCATGATCATGGTTTCAGGATTATCTAAGTACTAGATTAAATTTTATTTTCCAAAAAATATAGCTCCCAGGCTTTCAAAGGTAGTTGGGAGATGAACGGGGAAAAACTATTTAAATTTTCAATTCAGAGAGGCAAGTCTAAAAGGCCAGGCTGCTAATGTGACAGGAACATAAAGGCTGATTACCAAAATTAAAAGCAACTGCACATTTGTCCCTTTTTAGTTAAAAAAAAATTAAAATGCCATTTAATCTCAGGAAATAGGCTAGATCTCTCTGTGGAAATGTGTAGCTGAGGTTCTCATTGTTTGCAAATAAAATAGAAAGCACTTCTGTCTTCTGTGTGTTAACAGTCCTCAGAGGATGAGCAGGCCTTTGTTAGCAAATCCGGCTCCAGCTTTGAAACCCAGCACCACCACCTGCTTCACTGTCTGGAAAAAACTACGGTAAGGAAAAGGCGCGACTGTCCGCCCCTGTGCTGAGGAAGTAATCCCGTTTGCTTTTGTGAATACTTAATGCTCCCAAGTATGATTTCACTGTCTACATTACTGGAAAATATACTAAAAATGAAAAAAAAAAAAAAACCACGGATATTTGAAATTGCTTTGAAATACTAGAGTGACATTTCAACTTGGAAAGTATTTTAGAGAATTATCTAAAGTGTTTTTATCTTTAGTGGTTATCTTAACTTTAGTCTGAAATGTCAGTTTAATGCAGATGAAAAGTTGTTTCCCAAGAGGTGACTGCAGGTCCTACAAAATATCATTTTTCCCAATTATGAAAATGCTGATTAAACGAAAACCAATGTAATTCAAGTGTTCCTGACATCGAGATAAAAGGAATACCAATAGCACTAACAAAAAAATAGAGACTAACTGAATATAAGCTTTTCTTTCATTAACAGGTTGTAATGAACAAGATAGGTAATAAAAAACTGTGTTCCCATAGGAAAAATGACACATTTCATCACTGGCAAGCCCCTTGGAGCTGAGGCTTGAGTCTGCATTTCTCTGCTTAGAAGCTCTCAGATCTCCATGTTAGCAAAGGCACCGATTCCCTAGCTGGCTTGTCAAAAGGGGTCACAGTCTTTGACTACAAAGCAGAACAAAACTTTCACCATATTGGAATCAGTTCTGCTCACTCACTCCCCAGAGGTACATCCTAGTATTCTCAATTCCAACATATCACCCGTGCATTTTTTCATTTACTTATATAGTCATTCAACAAATTTGTATTGCTTGCCTACTACTTGGTAGACAGTGA
This sequence comes from Eumetopias jubatus, assembly GCF_037043125.1. Lineage (NCBI taxonomy): Eukaryota > Metazoa > Chordata > Mammalia > Carnivora > Otariidae > Eumetopias > Eumetopias jubatus. Next base: position 78,891,208 of record NW_028274820.1, read on the forward strand.
GCCAGACCCTAGAGACACCATGAAGTCAGGTGTGCTCTCTGCCCCCATCAAGCCTCCACGGATGGGCCAAAACACCAATGTTCCTGGAGAAAGGTCATGAGCGCAGAAGGAAAAATAGGGCCCCAGTGCAGAGACACAAAGAAGGTGGAGCCATGAGGAGACAGGGTCAGACAAAGTTTCCTGGAGGAACTTGCAGGATGACTAGGAGCTATTTGACAAAGAAATGAAGGGGCTCAAAGGTGATGTGGGCACCAGAGAAAGGCTGGAACTCGGCCCCAGAGGAACTGAAAGAACTTGAGGATGATCAGAAGACAGGGAGTAGAGTGACCCAGGAGGAGACAGAGGAAGTCTAGATAATGGCTGGCCTTTGAAGGCATGTGAAGAATTTTGATCTTTATCTCATAATAAATGGAAAGTTATTTGAGGGCTTTAAACAGGGTAGTTACATGATTATATTTGCATTTGGTTTTTTTGTTTTGTTTTTACTTCATTTTTTTAAATTTTTTTGTTGTTTAAATGTTTTACTTATTTATTCATGAGTATCAGAGAGAGAGAGAGAGGCAGAGGCAGAGGGAAAAGCAGGCTCCCCACCTAGAAGGGAGCCCGATGCGGGACTCGATCCCAGGACCCTGGGATCATGACCTGAGCTGAAGGCAGACGTAACCATCTGAGCCACCCAGGCGCCCTATATTTGCTTTTGTAACTAATGATCCATAACTTACAGGATAAGGTCTATAGCTTAGGATAACTCTTTGAAAGGTAAACGATAACATTAACAGTCAAGTATATTTATCTCCGTGCTTTTTTATTTTCATTTTTTACTATTTTACCTTCTATTTTTACTATTTTACCTCTTAAATAAAAAATTATTTAACACCAGTTATTACTGTTTAAATTAAACTACCTACAGAAATAACCAGCAGCGGAAAGACTTCTTCACTTCCAGTCACTGATGTGATAAATTAGAATCTCATGTATTATATACTTGTATTATGTGTGTGAAATGTGCATTGTAAAAGAAGAAAACAGATTGTGAATCCTTTGTGAGCTATATTTTTTCCATAAGATTTGATATTGAAATTCATTTCTTAATGAAACTCTGTCTTATCTGGTCATATTATTCTCTGGACTTTAAACAGTGGAATCTTAAATTTCATTTACTTCAAAATGCTTGTCTCAGCAAAGAAATAGCAAAATGAGTAACGAAAACAATACATCTTTGCTGTTGGCCAGTGAATTGTTTCCATTGTTTCACTAATATTTTAGGATGAGAGATGGTTACGTGGAATTTGGCATGTGCAAAGCCTTCCATTACAAGATTATTCCCACCTACACAAAGAAAAAAAATAGTAATTGAAGTCGCTTTCCTGCAGTTCAGACCAAAATGTTTTCCCTTATCTTTATGAGTGGAATTCTTATATAGGCATTTTAGGAAGTGATGCTTTATTAAATATTCCAAAAGCAAAATTTGCACTGTGGTTTGTCTAAAATGTGGCATGTGAAATGATGCCCGTCACTGTGTGCCTCTTGGCTGGAAGGACTCTGAATGGAGGGAGAGGTGATGCTGTATCATGAAGATAAAGGAGACCTCCGAGTTCAGTGCTAACTTACCCTCTGGATCAAACACAAAGTGGCACATTTTGCAGTATTTTACCTATTTAACTAATAAGTCACTTGTCTATACACTGGGAATTTCAGAGGAGCCTCTAAAGAAATAGAAGGTATCTTCGGGATCTCATTTTCTAATTAAAAGACGTTTTCAACCCCACATGAAAATATTTGCTAATATATAACAGACAATCTAATTTGGGGCATCCTATTAAAATAGTCTCTTTTCCATAATTCCAACCTATTTAAAAAAGAAAAGTCCATGTGAATTGACACATTCACCGTGAGCAGCACTGTCTTATATGCATTTTCAAGAGTTTTCTTTTTCCTTTCCAGAAATGATGTTTCAATTAACACGGGGTATTTCAAGATCAAGTTAGTCCATAAAGAGATCCTAAATCAGCCTGCAGATGTCCATCTCGAGGGCTGACTAGGGAGATTTTATTTTCGCACAAACGCCAGCATGAGGTGACTTCAATAGTCCAGGCTTTATGAAAATGGTCTTAGTTGCCCAGTGGATCGTCTCAGTGTACGGGCGTGTTTGAGTTTTTTTAAAAATAAAGCCATGCATCTCCTTTCTTAACGTTAAAATGCGTTTCTCTGCCTCCTTCTTGCGTTCTCACCGCTGCGGAACAGAATCACGAGTTTGTGGATGAGCAGGTCTTTGAGGAAAGCTGCATGGAAGTTGCGACCGGAAACCGGCCTTCAAGCCACAGCCCCTCTCTCTCTTCGCAAGGAGTCACCAGCACTTGCTGTTCACGACGACACAAAAAAACCTTCCGCATCCCAAATGCCAATGTTTCCGGAAGCCACCGGGGCAGTGTGCAAGAACTCAGTACGATCCAGATCAGATGTGTGGAGAGAACCCCGCTGTCTAACAGGTACCCGAGGTGAATGTGTGTGGGCATACACACCTGTGCTCCCTCCCAGGGCATATCTGCACCTGCATGCACGTTGCTGCTTGGGTGTATTTGGCAATTTTTGGTATGCGGGGAGGGGCGGGGCGGGGGGGAGAGTACTTTTTATTTCTTTATTTATTTTTAACTAATATACCTTAGAAGCACCATGGCATCTAAATCCTAGTTCCTAGGGTTTAGAATGAGACAAGACCAATACCACGTAACTAGTAGGAAAATGGATCCGCTATGACACTCCTGGAGTCAGGCGTAGCTGTTGTATAGCATGGCGTGTAAAAGGAAGCCAAGATGGTCAGGCATGCACAACCGTACTTCTGCCTCTTTCACTCCACAACTTTTTCCTATTTGAGCAGACAGCTTTATAAGGAGCCCCCTTTGTAAATGCAAGGAGCCTGAAGTGATAGATAGTCAACACTACTAGCGGAGACAAATTAAATTGACATTGATCCCATTGAAAACTACTCAGCAGTGCCTAACAGTACATCAACACCTTCAATGTAAGAGTGAAAAAGAAAACCATGCCTACACAAATCTCTTGAATCAATATATAATTTTGATCATAAAGATATTTTGGCCCACAACAAACACAAAAATCAATCCAATACAAAAAAAAGATAAGTGAAATGCTAAAATTGTTCACGTCTGGTTCGTTCATGGACAATTGAAGTGAAATTTTTCTGTTGGCATTTGCCTTGGCTTCTCTTTCTTTGCTATTTGTTTTTACCACAAACATGTATGTGTCATAAAAAGGAATCCATTTAAACTATACAACTCATTAAAACAATCAATTTCTGCCAACATAATTTTGCTTTGTTCTTCAAATTAAATAGCTATGTTTTTATATTAACAATCCATTAATTCAGTGCTGCTCCTTTGTTCTCATTCAGCAATCTTTGTGAAAAACCTGGATGACATTCTGAATTCAGGCTATGTTGATTTACATAAATCAGATGTCTCTGGGACCAGAATATTAAATTTTGGAACAATGAAAGATTTCTGTCTCTAAGATATTCTACCTCTGCATTGTTTTAACATCCATTCCAAAATTAAGTAGAAAGCAGAGAATTGTTCAGAAAGAAAATGTTAAGACAAAAACATCTTAAATGGGCGCCTGGGTGGCTCAGTTGGTTAAGCAACTGCCTTTGGCTCAGGTCATGATCCTGGAGTCCCGGGATCGAGCCCCACATCGGGCTCCTCCCTCTGACCCTCTTCCCTCTCGTGCTCTCTATCTCTCATTCTCTCTCTCTCAAATAAATAAAATCTTAAAAAATAAACATCTTAAATAAGATTTCCATGAAAATAAGGTAATTAGATTTAAGCAATTATCATCCTATGGTATACCCTCCTTGTTCCTCTCCCCTTTTCCCTCCATCCACATGGAGTATAAAACTCATGCAAGAATACCACTTGGGAAAATCTTGAATTATCGATAATGGCTAATTTTTTAGAGGTTCTTAAAATTGGCTTTAAGAGCTTTAAGGGCATCGTCTTTCCCCAAGAGACAAGATAGTAAAATGACTCCGTGGTGACAAGAACTGAAACACATTCACAGATCGTTGAGGTGCATCTCTTCCACATGAGCATCTCAAACCTCTCAGAGGTCCTGTCTTAAAGACAACGATTTTACTTTGCTCGACCCAGGCTTTCCAAAACTGACCCGATTCTCTTTCTTGCATTTTTGTAGAAAACATTTTGAGAAACACCGATTGAACCAAATTGAGCTGGTTTTTAGACACTTAGTTAATGTTAATGACCTGGCTAATGTTCACTTCGACATATATTATTAGGTTTGGTACTTCATTTTTAAAAAAGTCATGGTGACTGGTCTCAGATATTTAACATGTTACTGATAGACATGAAAATGCATCCCTCAGTTGTAAGGAAAACATTGTTTCAGTAAACAACTTACTTTTTAAAATCTATTTCTTCCTCACCAGCCGATCCAGTTTAAATGCCAAAATGGAAGAATGTGTTAAACTAAACTGTGAACAACCTTATGTGACTACAGCAATAATAAGCATCCCAACACCTCCAGTGACCACCCCTGAAGGAGACGACAGGCCAGAATCTCCCGAGTACTCAGGAGGCAATATTGTCAGAGTGTCTGCTTTGTAAGACAATTGGAACCAGGTCTAAGAAAATTTGAGCTCTGGCTGTGGAAAGAATTCCAATGTGGAAGAAAGAAGAAATAAATAAACCTTTTGCAGATGAAAACAGCAAAGCAAGAAGGTTGGCAGTGAAATAAAAAACAAAGCTTCCAAACCTGAGGATGGAAATAAAACCACCAAATGGCATTTCTAGACAAAGTTGACCTGTTATACAGAGGAAGAAGTCTGTGACCCTTTGACTTTGTGAATGAGCACAAGGAAATGCCACCTATTGATGCTTCTTATGATCTGAACTCTTTTTTAATAAAATAAATAAAACAAATCTTTGAACATAATGTTCCAGTTGAATGCAAAACAAAAAAATATGGAAAACATTTTGATAAAAATTTTTCCTGTTAAAACCATGAACATTGGCTATGATGAAGATTATTACGTGTTAAAAAAAAAACTCCTACGACACATTTGTATTGACTGAAGGAAACCATCATAATGCATGCTAGAATTCTTTGAAGCAGTGATTTCAGTGTCCTTATGTTGTCTTCAGAATAGGCATGATAAACTATAATCGTAGAAAGGGGGAATTTCTGTGCACTTACAACAAGCTGATTGTTCATGTTCTGTGGTGGGCTGTGCCAATAAACTCCTTTTAGAGCTGCGGTATTTCTCATGGGGATGCTCATTAGTAAATCTAAAGTGTTCAGATAGTTCAGTATTAATTATCGTTTTACCTTGCACCTAGATACTGTTACAACTGCAATAATTCATTGTACACCTGTTGTATCAGGAATCAGGATTTTTTGTTGTCGTACTTTCCAGATCTTCATAGATACAGTAAGAGCCACGTTCATAGAAACACTTCTGGTGTGGCCAGGTTTTAGATAACTTTTTAATCCAAAACTATTGTGCCATAAATGTTTTTCAGTAATATCCTTTGGTCGACTGTGTCCCCGTGACAGTGCATTACCTGTTCTTGTACTTCTATAGCACCTTTCTATTGGGTTTGTCGTCATCAACTGGACTAACGTTTTGTAGTTCAAATGACTTTCCTACTTTTGTATTCCCCAGCATATTACCTTGTAAGTAGATTACTATCATCAATCCCCTTGTCAAAAATTAGGAAAAAGGAGTTGACATCTATGAATGATCTCTAACCTCTTTGCTATTAGGGAAAAGCCCAGACACTGGATATATCACTATGTGTTTCAGGCAAAGAGTAGGCTGGGATTAATATCACAAAATCAGTGATCCCAGAATATCGTTTGATGTATTATTTATTTTACTTTAGATCTTGAATACATTGAGAATAACTAATGTGAATTGAAATGCAGAGATTAAGAACTAGAGTGCTTTATGTAGCAATGTTTGATGAAAGCACGCTTTCTACGCCATTGGAGAAGGTCGCACAAATTTATCTGAGAAAGTCTCCTGTATACTGCAAGGAGCAATTTTCTCCACTAAACCAGGAGGACAGGAGTTTGATGATGCAAAGTTGATCTCTGTGTACATTTAAGTGAAAAGTCTTTATACCTTTTCACCTTTAAAATATATCAGCAGACATGTCTGCATGTGACAGTGTAAAAAAGTTTAATGTCAAATGAAAAGTTTTCTTCATTCCAAACAACCACCGTAAGAAATGACGTTTAGCTTCCATACATGGAAAGAATTAATAATTATCCCTCTACTGTAGAGATTTTAAAATGCTTATCATAATTTATCATAAAAAGGAATTAATCCAACCATTTTCAAGTAAAGCCAGAAATTCTTGCTTCCCATTTCTAGAATAGCTTCTAGAACAGTGCTGTGCACATGGTAGATCTTAATAACCATTTGCTGAATAAAAGTAAGATACACTCTACTATCTCTCGGGAAGAACTGGCTTTATTCCTAGTATGTCTTTTAAAAAGTTACTAATCTTCCTGGAGCGTGAATATTAACAATTATATTAACACCTGCCTCATGTCACTTTATGCTTCTAGAGCAAATATAGTGAAACATCTTTGATGGCATTTGTTGAAAAAATTTTTTTAAAAAGTAGACTAAGGAAACCACAATCAGGAATACGTAGGTCTTTTGATTCCCAATGAAAAGTTCTATTTTCATGTTCTTAATACTACATTTTAAAAAATGCAGTTAGATTATTTCAGTTGACAATTCTGTCTCCTTTTCAACTTATCATTTATCCCAAACTATTAATTCCTTTAGATTTTTGGAAAAGAAAAAAAAACTTTTTGGTGTTTTAGGTGATTTAAAAATATACTGTGTTGGTGGTGAATGACTATTGATGACTGTATGTTAAGTGCATCTGTATTGTAAGTGAAATGTAATTATTTCTGTGTACCATATGGAGTAACCAAGATCATTGTTTTTGACAATTTTGTTTGAAATTCATATATCTTATTTCAAAGGATAGCATAATATCTGCATTATGCTGGAAAAAAAAATAGACCTTTGGAGAATACTTAAATAAAACATGTGCATGCTTGAACAGGACAACATGGTTAGCTGTTGCTCTTTTTTCTTAGACTTCCTTCCTTTCCAAAATCTAAGATGTGTCATACCCATATGTGGGAGAACCTTGTAACATGTACAAACACAGAACCCATTGATTGTAACACTTAAGTCTAGTCTAAATAGACTTAATAATAGACTAATCTAGATAGTAGATTTCTGCCAACAGTGGGAATTTAGGAGAGACATTTTTAAAAAACAGTTAATATCATTTAAAGATATAAGAGTTCCATTGCTTTAGATGATCCTTTTTGGAAATCTCTTGGCAACTACAACTCCATAGCTACTAATTAATTAAGTATATTACAAGGTTTTGTTGGTCAATACCCAAAAGAGGTAGTATGGTTACAATCAGTTGTTTTTATATATGTGATACTTTTAGATAGAGTGCTCTCTGCAGGGTGTGACCCAGTTTATTAGCCTACACCCTATGAGCTACATGCCTTTTGGACAGTGTGGACCAGAGAGAAGGCTCTTGTGTAAACCTTATATACTTCTTGACTACTGCTATTTGAGTCAAGCAAAGTGAAGCTCTGAGGTAATAACTTTGGTCAGAACTCAATCAGATTCTTAGTCAAAGATTCTTTTCTATTTAGGGAAACAAAGTGATTTATTTGTCTAGCTGTATATATGTGTATATATGTATATTTATATATATTTATTCAGATATATATGCATAGATTTTTTTTTAAAAGATTTTATTTATTTATTTGAGAGAGAATGAGAGATAGCACGAGAGGGAAGAGGGTCAGAGGGAGAAGCAGACTCCCCGCTGAGCAGGGAGCCCAATGTGGGACTCGATCCCGGGACTCCAGGATCATGACCTGAGCCGAAGGCAGTCGCTTAACCAACTGAGCCACCCAGGCGCCCTATGCATAGATTTTTATTCATTTTTTTAAGATTTTATTTATTTATTTTTGGTGGAGCGAGAGAGATAGCCAGTACAAGTGGGGCGTAGGGACAGAGGGAGAAGCAGACTCCCCGCTGAGCATGGAGCCCAATGCAGAACTTGATCCCAGGACCCTGGGATCATGACCTGAGCCGAAGGCAGATGCTTGACTGACTGAGCCATGCAGGCGCCAGGTTTTTATTCATTTTTTAAAAACATGCTCATCTGATGGTTTCTCTTTAGTAGGAAACAAAAAGCACAGAAAAGTTAAGGGATTATTAGAAGAGGGAAAACACGAAGTAAATAGTGTAGTACAGAGAGTGATTTTAAATAGTGGTAACTAGTGATCCTCTTGGTGGGATAGTCTCCTTTTTTTCCTTGTTAATTCTTTTCTTTTATAGTCCTTGATTTATTGAGATGCCAATCCTGCGTTAAAAAGGTTTAACACAGCTCCCCATTCCTTCAACTGAGTTACAGTGTTGGCTTGGAAATAGGCTCCAGGGAGTTATATCAATGTCTGCCAGCACCATTACTCAAAAGAATAAGAAGGGTTCTTGATATCAAATACATGACTCCTCAGAGTTTCATAAGAAAGGTATCTCCTCTTCCCTGGAGTGTTATTATGTTTGTTTTATTAACTCGCAGGTACAAAAATGGTTATTGCTCTGCACTGTGTAAATTTCATCAGAATTTTCAACACAATTGTGTAGGCACACTGTATTTTTTGAAAAAAAAATAAGAGCTTAAGTTGGACCTACATCAGCTGGTTGTGTTTAGGGTAGTAAAACATTCTCGAAAGATATTTTACTTTTAAGGAATTATTAGTTTTGAACAGCACATTTGCTCAAGACAATTATAAAATATATTTATTGCAAAAAGTTTTTAGTGGGAATAATATTACATCCACACTTTCTAATTCTTTGTTCTTTACTGTCCACTTTACCTTTTCCCTCCTTTCTCTTCAAACACTAATCATTCCTTTACTAGATTATTCTCTCCCTTTCCCTAATCATTTCCCCCTCTTTTTTATATGGAAATGCACTAGGTACCTACTGTCCATTTTACATATAATTCAAATTCTTGAGTGCATCACATGAGCCAGACATTGTGATGGGTGTTGGAGAAATGGAGATTAAAAATCCAAACCAAATCCTCCTCGAGGAATTACATACTGGAAAATAGCTTGACATACTCTCTGCTTTACACTGCTATTCATAATCCTACACTACAAGTATTTTTCTCTCTGCCATATTAATAGTCATATTTTTCTACTTCAATCTCCTGAAAACGTGTTTTGAACAGAGGCTACATCAAGGTAATATTCTTCAAAGTACTTTCTAAAACCCTGTCATCATATGATTAAAATCCTCTTTCTTTAGGCCATGCTCCTCCCTCCATGGGGGTGCAGGGAAAGGGCACATGAATTCCCTACCTACCTGCTTGGAGAAAGATTAGAAAACAAGACAAGGCAAAATAAAACAGGAAAAGAAGCAGAACTTGACATTTACAATTTGAGCGTGGTAAAAAACTAGACTTCCCCAAGTTTCCCCTCTGTCCTTCCTACCATAGTTTCAGGGGATATAAAGAAAGTTATTAAAGGAATTTTGCAGGAAGAGTACCACATAAACTGCTGTGGATCCTAATGCCCCACTTCAAATTTATTCATCTGATTAATCCCACTGAAATATCTGAGAGAGAATCTGACAACAGACCAATAAGTCTAGAGAGAAAGGTAAGTTTATCATTAGCAGCACTCACATAAAGGTGGGCCCATGTGGTCTGTGTCAGTTCCAAGGGATGAGGCTGGCTGAAGAAGGGCATTGAAGGATGGGTACCAAAGATGTGGAGAGAAATTTGGAGGAACCCCAGAACAAAGATGGGGGTGTTGACAAGGGCTACAAGTTGGTAGAGAGGCGTCCTTGGGTTTTGCTTCTAAGTTCAGCCTTCTTGGCTTTGATCAAGTTAGAGTTTTGTTAGAGCTACAAATTGTAACACCAAAAGGTATTTATCTTAAGCTATGATCAGTTTTTAATATTCAAGCATCGACAAATTGCTCAGAGGTCTCCTGGGCTCCCTGTACAACGGAGAACAAAACCCTAAAAGAACAGAATAAGGAAGTGGTGCTGAGAAATGGGAGATTTGAAAGAGCCAAATATCTACCCTCGAACTTGGGTAGATGAATCTTAAATTTTCCAACCAGAGGCAGTGGATACAAAATTTTCTTTTCTTTTCTTTTTTCTTTTCTTTTCTTTTCCTTTTTAAATAGAGAGTATGAGCAGGGGAGTGTCAGAGGGAGAGGGAGCAAGAATCTCAAGCAGGCTCCACACTCAGCAGGGAGCTGGAAGCAGGGCTGGATCCCAGGACCCCAAGATCACAATCTGAGCAGATATCAAGAGTCCAATGCTCAACTGACTGAGCCACCCAGGTACCACTGGATATAAAATTTTCAAAAGTAAAAATGTCATGCACATCACAAGTTTACATAGGACTTAATCTGGACTTCGTGAGCATTATGTTTATTCCAAGCTCCCCTAGTAAGGAACCAATGTACAAACCACAGAAGTAAAACCCAAATGTGTCCTTTCCAATACACAGTTCCTTTCTTCTGTAGGTTTGCAGTGAACACTAAACAATAATGATTATAACCATCATGAAAAGATAACAATGGTAATAATGACTGCTAACTTTTATTGTGTTCTAAATATATACCAGCACTGTGCTCATCACTTCATGGGTATCAGTCCATTAGGTGATTGCATGAGCCACATTTCTGTTGAGAAAACTTTAACACTAAAAAATGATGGCTCTGGATATTCTAATTCATATGCTATACATTTTTAAATTAAATCATGTATTTCTGTGACAGAGTTCTATTTTATAGAAATACACATGCTCTTTCTTTCTTTCTTTCTTTCTTTCTTTCTTTTTTTTTTTTTGGTGTAAAACAAAACTTAAAGAAAATGGGGGCAGGAAGAAGCTTGGTTAAATCCATGCTGTATTGGTTACAATGTCATTACCAAAGACAATCAATTTTTCTTCCCATTTTCTTTGTTCTAAACTTCTCTTATCTTGAAAAATGTGCTACTAATAATTATTCGTGATTGACTATTGGTGAATTAAAATAAAAATGGAACCTAGCTGAGAAATACATTAGTGTCCTAATTGACAAAGATTTTTCCAACATTTCCGTAGCACGGCATGCACACTGAGATAATTTTCCAGTAACAGAGAGAACATCCATTATCAGGGTACTTGTGTGGTATAGTCAGTGAAGCATCTGACTCTTAGTTTCAGCTCAGGTCGTGATCTCAGGATCATGGGATCAAGCCCCACGTTAGGCTCTGGGCTCAGCACGGAGTTGGCTTGAGATTCACTCTCCCTCTCCCTCTGCTCGTCTCACTTGTGCTCGCCCTCTCTCTCTAAAATAAATAAATCAATAAATCTTAAAAAGAAAGAACATCTATTATCTCACACTTGCTCCCCTTTTTGAACAAGGCCTGCTAAAATTTTCAAGGTTGTTGATCAAGAATGCTAACTGTAGCATCTCATTGGCCCATAGTCTATGTCCTAGAGCCTTATAATAATGGAACAGAAATATTTTGGAATTAAGGTCAATAACCACAATTCCCATCCTTCCTTATCTTTTGTATCTTCTTCAGATTCTTGCAGGCAAAAATTCCAGAGGATGACCATGAAGTGCCTACTGACATTTAATACCATGTGCAAAATAAGGTGCAGAGAGATCTGGATAGGCAAAATAACCGCATAATTCAGTATCCCAAATTAATATGATACAATTTAAAATATCCTTGGAGTGTTACATTCTCACAAAGAATTCCAAAATTTTTCTGTAGGTCCTTGATATTTTTTTATTTTTTTCTCATAAAATAGAGAGCTTCAATAAAGGTGTAAACACAGACATTTGATTTATATAGAACTGTAGAAAATTTAATGTACCTTTGAAAATGGTACTTGGGATATAACTACTTGTCATAAAACTTCTTCTCTGGGCTTCATCGTTTGCTTGTTTTATGTTCCAAAATAACATTGGGCTATTAATAATATCTCTTTACCTTCCATCTCAATCTTTCCTTTCCTACTTCTCAATAGGTAAATGTGTTAGTCATCGTAAGTATTAAGTGTGTTCAAAACTTCTTTTCCATGAAAACTTAAGTTGAAACTATGATTAAAAAGAAATGTATAGAAAATTTAGTATTACATACGGTTTATCACTGTCAAATCCTACTGAAAGTGATAATGAAGGGTAAAAATTCTCATTTCTGTTTTTTACCAAAGTGGGAATATACAGCAGGTAAACCTAAATGTAAAAAAAAAAAAAAAAAACACACTATATTTTGGAAAAGGAGACATATATATATAATATCAGCTGGCTCCACTAGTATCTAAAATGAAATGCTTTATTCATCCAAATATGGGTGGGCCCACTAATGAAAGAAATGGAGCCACCTGTGACTAGAAGAACCTGAAACCACATACTGTTTGGAAGATGCAGGGTTTGAAAGACCAGATAAATTTAACACCATGTCTGCTTCTTTGTGTATCTTCCCTAGTATTCAGTTCCCTGGCCACGATTCTGAGAATGCAGTTTGATTATTCTGCATTCTATTAGACATAGATTATGAATTTTGTAGGATTATCTGAAATTAATTCATTTCCCCCATCACGTAGAGCCTCAAATTATAACAAGTATCTCAACATACATTTAGACTGAATGCTAAAACAATAATAAACTCAAATTTGGTTAAGGCCATCAGTCAAAAGGTGAGGGTATAAATGCCTCAGTTTGTGTGTCTGAGTAACTCTGATTCTAATTAGATATATTTCTATAATAATTCCTGACTCTAGTCAAAATTTAAATACAAATGAACTTGAAATTTACTATTGTTTATTTTTAAATAGTTGCATTTCCCTTTCTCATAACAGAGGAGAATATATTTGATGTTCAAAATATATTAGAGGAGCATAGCCTCAACAAATGGCTTTTACAATATAAGAGAAAGCCAAACAAATAAGTGAATGTAAGCATCCAATGCATTTTTCTTTTTTTTTAAAGATTTTATTTATTTATTGGATAGAGAGAGAGACCGCGAGAGAGGGAACACAAGCAGGGGGAAGGGGAGAAGGAGAAGCAGGCCTCTCGCTGAGCAGGGAGCCCGATGCGGGGATCGATCCCACAACCCTGGGCCAAAGGCAGAAGCTTAACCACTGAGCCACCCAGGCACCCCCCAATGCGTTTTTCAAAATAGAAACTTGTAAGGTAATATAAAATACTACTATAAAAAATAAGTTCTTAAGAAATGTCTTGTATGTACATTTCTATTTTTAATCATAGATGACTATATAATTTATGTAGTGGTTCTATTATGAAGTCTCTTATGTCTCCAATAAAACTCAGGAGAGAAATGTTGGAGGGAGGCGTACACACACACACACACACACACACACGCACGCACGCACACACACGCATGCACACGCTGAAACAAGCAGAATGTGGAGTTCCACTTATTTCATGATCTGATGAAATAGAACTTTAAGGACATTTTTGAAAGGATATTTTCTTCCCAGTAATAATTGTATCTTCTGGAGCATTTTTTTTCTTTGTTGATTATAGAAAATTATAATGTAGCTATGTCTCGGCTTTTAAATGAATCTTCCTGAAAAGATGGATCAAAAATAGCATTCTCAGGATTACCAAACAGCATTGTCTTTTGTTAAAAGCTTAAATGTGAATGCCCGAACCTGCATTAGTGAGTACAAGGAGGAAATAAGATAGTGGTGAGCTTGAGAGCAGACGTGAAACTTGCAAATGTATTGAGGATCTGTGTCTTTTAGGTTACTTTTAAGTAAAGCAACAGACAGGTTTCTTTAAAATTTAATCAATTTCTTAGCTAAATTTGTTTTAAATTTGAAGGTAATTATATCTGATAGTGGAATTGTGAAAAACTATCATATTTTACTGCCGTGAAGTGTAAAAGGACACCAAGAACTTGAAATTCCTGTTTTCAAAATGCATCCATGAGCTTCTATCCTCTTTTCCTCCCTACTTTTTAAGAGGCTAAACCACTTTCTTTGGGTTCCATAATTTGTAAGGATCACCGAGTATACACATGCCTGTGTTCTCTGGTCCATGGTAATTATTGCATGTCACACTGGGGACACGGCAAGGGGAAGAAAGCAAGTCCTCTCATTCAAGGGGGCTGTTAATGCATCCTGAATATTAAGCAGTGTGAGTTGCAAATCGAGAAAGTTCTCTTAAACTCCCTGAATGGGCAGTATAATAACGCCTGCAGCTTAAAGTTAAACAAATGTCAAGAGATCTATTAACAAGAGATTTTTTTAAAGAAATGATCTTGCATTAAACCTCAGCTATGACAAAAACAGTATGCAAGGGGGGCACCATGAAGCTCGGGCTGTGGAGGTTGCCATTCTACTCATTCATTTTTTTGTGAGCACTTTGTATGTTCCAGGCACTGTGCTGGGTGCTGTGATAAGCAGATAACCTTGTTGGTGTGGGGGAGGAAAAATCATTTTCCCTCTACCCTTCTGAGTTCTTGGCTGAGACCCCCTGTAACAAAGCACAGATTAAGAAGAGAAAAACAGACATGTTCATTCACATGGATGCCTCATAGACACATGGGAGACACAAAGTGAATAACCATCTGAGGTGGCCTAGAATTTGGGATTAGACACCACCTCAGTAGGGAAAGAGGAAGGGTATAATGTAGGCCTCTTAGTGGATAGTAAATGATATTGAGGAAGGAAGAATAAATAGAAGGTATGATCATTTGTGACAAAGTTTGTCTGGATGTGGTAGGCAGATCAGGGGATTCAGAAAAAGGCTCTCCCTGCCTTTGCTATTGTTCGAAAGCCTGCATCTCAAAGTCATCAATACCCCAAAGCAGCAAATGCTGGGGGTAGCGAATCCTGAACTCTTACAATCAGATTTTGGGGTGGTGGGTTCTGCTACCCTTTAGGATGCATAGTCTACTTGTTGACTTGGGCCCAAAACAGGAAGGGATATAATTAAGCAAGCTAAGTTCATAGTGAGATGTATTCTGGGAAAAAATATATAGGGTGCTCAGCTCAGCAAAGACGCAGTGTGCGGGTCGGTGAGCAGAGGGAATGCTTAATATGGTGTTCAAGGAAAGGCCTCTAGGAAAAGATGTGTGAGACCTGCAGAAGGAAGAGCCAGCCTGCGAGGAGCGCTCCACGCCTGGGAAGCACATGTACCTTTGCCCTGGGAGTGTGAAGAACCAATCTGTCTGATTTCAGTGAAATTCATGGGTTTCAATTTTTCCCTTCTATTCCCTATTATTTCAGGCCTCTATCTGATTTGGAGTGAAATTTTTCTGGATATTTTAAAGGAATCAACATTTTATCATTCCTCATTTCTATTTCTTTCCTTTTCATAGTTAAGCGCCAAAACAAAGGTCTTTCTGTGAAAATGACAGCTAACATTTCATTAAGCAATTAACATGAGCCAAGCCATTCACTTCCTTTCAATTTCTCTGTAACAACTTTGGAGCTGGTATGAGGATAACCATTTGCCAAGTGAGGAATCTTAGGTCAAAGGAAGTTAAACAACTCGCCCAAGGCCACAGGACTGGTAAATGATTAAGATGGAATTCAACCCCAGGTTTGACGGCAAAGCCCATGCATTTCCGCTTCTAACAGTCTCCCATTTTGTCAACAGTAATATTAAATAGTACTAAATCTGAGTACAGCACACAACTCTGGATTTCATCACATCAAGGCAAGAAGTTCAGGGAAATCTCGTGCCTTGCTTCCATTTCTCTTCTTGTGTTTTCATCACGGAAGTGACAAATATGACCCCTGCCAGGACAGTGTTTGCATCTAGTTGAGAAGACCACCATGCGGCAAATAAACACACAGAGAATGTGTCCCTGTGGTAAGTGCCACAACGGGACATAACGGGGTACTACAGAAGGGATCACAGAGAGGTCCTCAGTTAAGATTCAATGTTCTGAAAAGTTCTCTGTGAGGAAGTGACATTTATGGGGGCCGAATGGAGAAGTGGGAATTAGCTTAAAGGGGGAGATACACATTCCTAGAAGAAAAACTGCAAACCACAAGATAGAAAAGCTCTTGCAACATCTGAAAACCTGTGAGGAGGCCCAAGCGCTCGGGCCCTGGGGAGTGGCTGGTGGGGTGGCTGCAGAGGCCAGAGGCACACAGAACGATGGGCAGGAACTCACAGACCCCTCCACTTCGTCCTCAGCCCAATGGGAAACCGTGAAGAATTTTGAGCAGTGGAGTGACATGATCCAATGTATGCTTTTTAAAGATCATTGTAGTTCCTTCATTCCGAAGAATGAGTTGGAATAAAGGCACGAAAAGAAGTCGGGAGACCAATTAGGAAACCTTTTCAGTAACTCAAGTGAGTGACAAGGTATGGCTGAGGTAGGCACCTGAGAAGGGTGGACAACTTAGGGAACATTTTAGAGTTAAAGTCTAGGAGACCTGTTATGACTGAGAGCAGCATGAGGAAATTCTAGGACAGCTGTCCATTTCTGATTCGAGTCGGGGAGTGGAGGAAGTGTCATTTGCCGAGATGATCAGGAGTTCTGCTCGAATATGTCCATGAACTGTCCAAGAGGAGGGGGAAGATAATAACAAAACGACAAAGCATTAGTAAATATTTATTAAATGCTGACTATATGCCAGACACAGTTTTTAAGTGCTTTAAATGTATTACTTCATTTATCATCAAATCCTACAAAATGTGTACTCAGCTTCTCTAGTTTATAAAGAAGCAGAGGC
Organism: Eumetopias jubatus; assembly: GCF_037043125.1. Classification (NCBI taxonomy): domain Eukaryota; kingdom Metazoa; phylum Chordata; class Mammalia; order Carnivora; family Otariidae; genus Eumetopias; species Eumetopias jubatus. The sequence continues at coordinate 78,908,040 of NW_028274820.1, forward strand.
ACAGAAATGTTACATAACATACATAGGCTTGCCCAGCAAATAAATTGTAAAATTGGAATTGAACCCTAGGTATAGACTCGAAAGCCTGAAAGCTTAACACCCAGGGACCTCTGGCTTTGGTCTTTAAGTAAGCAGTTAGACACAGGAATACACAGCGCTGTATCAAAGCAGTTAAATACAGGAGTACTCAGCGCCGTGTACACAGCACAGTCCCCTGGGTTTCCTTGTCTGGGTCCCTTGCGCTCATTCTTATCTCTGATTGTTGTCAGGCTGTGCTAGGAGGAGCACAGTCTAATTGCAATAACTCACAGGAAGATACAGATGATGGATGCAACTCCCAGGATATTTGCAATTGAAAAGAGACCACTTAAACTTAATGGATCTCTAGAGAAATATTCTCATTGAGAGAACATATCTGTGGCCCCTGAGTATTCTCAAGGACGCTGTTTTGCCCAATCTGCTTATCAATCAGATGGCCCTGCTCACACAGAGACATACCAAGATACACAACCAAGGCCACACCCACAGACACACACGTGCATATACTCAGGTACACACTAACACATTGACATACATGTACATTTTACATGCCCACACAGCATGCACATACACACACACTCAAAATGCAGATACACATGTGCACCCAGCATGTGTTAATATACCCAACTACTGTGTATTTTTTACATGGAATATGCCTTTATTAATAGCACTTATATTACCATCTTTATTATCAGCCTATCATTCACTAAATTAGAGCTTCCTGCTTACTGGTGTGCCCAGCTTATTGATCCCAGTCCTCCTCATCATGTTTGGTTTGGTTTGGTTTGGTTTGGTTTAGTTTGGTTTGGTTTCGGGGGACTTTTTTGATAAAACATGCACAAATAGAAAAATCTCCTTCACTTTTATAGTGATACTCCTGACTTTGGGTCTTCTGTTCAATTGTTTCCCATGATTACTCAAACCATGTGTTCTAACTTTTTAGTTACAATTGAAATAAGGTCTAAATTCCAGTTAAGCTCTCCCCCCCCAAATTGTGTATTATACATGAGAGAGAGAGAGAGAGAGAAAACGTGTGTGTGTGTGTGTGTGTGTGTGTGTGTGTGTGTGTGTGTGATCAGTGTGGCTGGCTAGGGCGCAGGGACAAGGACATGTACAAAATTCTAAGTCAGAACAGAGTTTGGGTTCATTGTTCTAAGTGCAATAGAAAGCCACAAAGAGTCTTAAACAGAGTAACAGGAACTGATTTCTTTTTCGAAGTGCCACCGTGGCTGTACTATGGAGAATAGTTACAAGGACCAGAGAAGAAAGAGAACAGAACAAAACAAAACAACCATTAGGAAGCAATTGGAGTGGTCCAGATGGGAAGACAAGTAGCCCGAACTAGAGCAGTAACTGTGGGGATGAGGAAAGTTTGGTAGGTTCAGAAAAGCTCATGAAGGAAGTGCTGACAGGACCCCTTGGATGCCGTCTCTGGCTTTTTCTCACTTTCGCTTGGACCACCAGTGCTGAGGAAGAGCTTAGACAAGGAAGAGCTTAGACAACTGGGCGGACTTACTAAGAAAGCTCCAGGGGAGAAGCAGGGGCTCGAGGTTCTCTTAGCCATGATACATCTCGGTGTGTGCGATCTACATGGAGAGGTCAGGAAGCAGCTGCAGACACAAAACTGGAATTGCAAGGAGGGGTCAAGGCTGCAGACAAATACGAGAACTGTGAGAATAAAGATGGTGTACAAAGCACGACACTAGAGGATGTTGGTAGGTGAGCATGTACATAAGAAGCTGTGAACAGCTGGGACACTCCAGCATTTTCAGGCAAACCAAGGAGGAGGGGCAGCAAAGAAAAGAGAAGAAACTATCACTGAAGGATGAGAAACAGCAAGAGCAATTTTATCAGTTTTACTAGCATATGAACCAGCTGAAAAGAAATAAATCTATTTTACGTGCTTTCTCCTGCAAGAACTAAGAATTGGGGTGAGGCATTGTGGTGATTTTGAAGATATGTGCATGAACTCTTTTATATTCCTTCCTCCAAAAAGTGGGGCTGACTTTCCCTCCCCTTGTGTATGAGCTGCAATTAATGAACCACTTCTAATTAATTGAATCTGGCGATCGTGACGGACTATCTCTTCAAGAATGGATTATAAAAAGACTGCAGCTTGTCTCTTGGATGCTGCGTCTGGCTTTTTCTCACTTTCTCTTGGACCACCAGTGCTGAGGCAAGCTGGCTACTATGTCATGAGGTGACCCACGACAAGAGGGACTGAAAGCCGCAATCAACAGCTGGTATCAACTTGCCAGACATGTGAGTGAACCAAGTAGGTCCATGTGAGTGAACCAGGCAAACCTCCAGATGACTGCAACCTCATCCCATGTCTTCACAAGAGACCCTGATCCAGCACCACCCCGCCAAGCAGCTCTCAGGAACTGTGAGAGAAAAATCGTCTGTTGTTCTAAGCCACCAGGTTTTGGCTTAACATGTGAAGAAGCAATAGATAACTAATTTGTCAGAATATTGGAGACAACAAATGCTATGTAACTATGTCTAATAAGTTTCCCCTCTAATATTTTGTTACTTTACTCCTAAGGGGAAAAAAATCAAACATGTTTAATGTGTTTGAGAGAGAACTGATATCTTTTCTCCACAAAGAAGTGAGACCTCATGGCATGGACCCTTGTTTGGTGAACATCTTCCATATTCAGCCACTTTGGTCAAAGAACTGCCTAACTCCATTAGTACTCCTGGTAATGAAACACAATCTCTAGAGGTTAGTTTCAACACGTTATAGGTTTTGTAAAGTATTCCTGAAAAGAATTACTTTAAAGCCTCCTCAATCTCCCTGAAATTGGTAGGTCAAGACCAAGAGAACATACAGAGAGTAAGGGGAATGAAGAGTCAGTGAGATATAAAGGAAAGCACAGAAGCTCAGGTTCTCCCTGCACCTCTCCTTTTATTTAGGAGAGACACAGAGAGAGAACAAGTGCACGAGCAGGGGGAGGGGCAGAGGGAGAAGCAGACCCCCCCCCCCCACTAAGCAGGAAACCCTATGTGGGGCTTGATCCCAGGACCCGGGGATCATGACCCGAGGGGAAGGCAGACACTTAACTGACTGAGTCACCCAGGCGCCCCTGTATCCAGCCTTTTGAGCCTCAATGTCTGCATCTCTAAAATGAAGTTCTGCCCACTTCACAGATGGATGAAAGGGTTAAATAAAATAACACAGGTGAAAAGCCCTTTTAATGACAAGGTTTTAGGTTGATGACACAGGCCATCCTGTCTACTCCCTCTGCTATTGGTATATTGATGGGAATAGCTGGATAAAGGTCACTGGTTTGTTTGAGGATAGAATACATTTATACAGGTGACCTTGAATGTTCCTCTTTCAAATTGTTCCCATATATTGTGTGAGCTCAGCACATTTTACTCCAAAGCACACATTTCTACCTAAGTGTTCCCATATAGCCCTGAACAATTGATTCAGCTATTCTTCTGTTTTACTTTTATAAGTGATTATTAGGAACTTGTTCCTTCTCCTCTTTGATAATTCTTGGTATGAGCTATTTTATCTGGATTAAAGACACAGAGAATCTCAGGGAATAGCTGTAGATTCCAAGTCAAGTTAGCTAGCGTTTTTAGCATCAGGTTCTACTCTCATTTCTCTGAGTCAAAAGCATTAAAAAGAATCATACTAACCATGGCAGTCAACTATAAGCAGATAACCATATTAGAGTTCATTTATAAATAAAACCCATACTTTGAAAAATCCTTACATACAGATGAAATGTATATAAACAAAATATTTGTGCTCTTAGTTTGGGATTAAGAGAACTATGGCATCAGACTTAATTTTTTTCTTTCTTTTTTTTTTTTAGCTTTCGCCTTTCCTAACATTTAATATAAAGGAGAACAGCATTTATATGGGAAACTGTTGGTCTGCAGGAGTGACTGAATAAAGCCATCATGATGGTAAGATTGATCTATATAACTAGTCAAAGAAACATGCAGAATTGGCATCTCTTCATAAAAAATTTCAAGTTAGAACATAAATTTCATCTATTTTTGCCTTTGTCTTCTTAGAAGTTAATTTGTTTGCAGCCAATTCTTTTTAAGGGCCTTTATTTTAAGAATCACTTTTCTGAACTTTAGCAAATGTTTTGCAGTGTGATCTCTACTACAAACATATTTGCTCACAACTGTTAGCTTCATCTCAATTGTTTGAGATGTTAAAATATTTTTAATATGAAATATTTTGAAAACACTGAAAAGTGGGGAAAATAAACACACTACATTCTCACCACTAAGATGCAACAAATGTTAATATTTTGACTTGTTTGTTTCAGATATTTCTATTATTTTTTATGATGATTAATATATTTTTTAATTCTTTAAAACAGTATAACAGAACAAAGGAAACGTTTTAAAATACAGTAAGACAAGGAGATACTGGATGGATTTTTAAGCCATTAAGTTGTACATTGTGAGTCTTCTCTTTCTTGTCGTATTAATTTAGAAGCTGTAGGTTTGAACAAACTTCATAGTTTCCACTTGACTAAGTCAAGTATTATCCATAATCCAAAGTTTCTCCAAAGAGTAATGAAGCTGGTCAAAACAAAACAAAAACTGGTGGACAGGGTCAAGATGACCATTCTTCTTTGTTTGATAACACAATTTTTTAACATTAAGGGGAAAAAAAGGGGGGCGCCTGGGTGGCTCAGTCAGCCGAGCGTCCACCCTCAGCTCAGGCCAAGATCCCAGGATCCAGCCCCACATCTGCTTGGCTCTGGCTCAGCAGTGAGTCGGCTTCTCCCTCTTCCTCCACCCCTCTGCCTGCCATGCTGGCGCTCTCCCTCTCTCTCAGACAAAAAAAAAATCCACACACACACCCCAAAAATCAAGTTAAGGGGGGAAAAAGCCACACACAAATCATAGCCCCTGGGGAAGGTGGCCTCCAACAGTGGAAAGAGCAGTCTTACAGTCTGAGGTTACACAGGGACCCACCAGCTAGCAGCCCTACAGAGTTCCCGCTAACCTCCTCTCCACATCTCTGCTTCCTCCCCTGAAAATGAGGATACCAACCACTCTTCCTGTTTTTCTTTTAATAGTTTTTTCCAAGGAAACTTCTAAGTCCCATTTATAGCCATTGTTTTCTAATTAAGCATCATCATCGGGGAGAAAAAACAAACTCCAAGTAGAAACTGGAAAAGCAACAGAGCCAGAGTAGGCACCAGAGTACCCGGGACAGTGGAGCCCGCAGAAGCTTGCTCAGATCATCAGCTGTGAGGTCGCGGACTCCCTGCATTGCCACTTCTAGTCAGCTCCCCAGCAACTAGTCTTCATTTTTTCTTGACAAAATTAGATAGAATAGTAAAGCACTTGATCCAGTATTCTTTCATTTGTTTATTTTTTTTAAATATTTTTGGGGCACCTGGGTGGCTCAGTCGTTAAGCATCTGCCTTCGGCTGAGGTCATGATCCCAGGGTCTTGGGATTGAGCCCTGCATTGGGCTCCTGCTCCTTGGGAGGCCTGCTTCTCCCTCTCCCACTCCCCCTGCTTGTGTTCCCTCTCTCGCTGTGTCTCTCTCTCTCAAATAAGATTTTATATATTTATTTGAGAGAGAGAGAGAGAGCATGAGAGGAGTGCACAAGCAGGGGGAAGGATGGAGGGAGAGGGAGAAACAGACTCCCCACTGAGCAGGGAGCCTGCCTAACCCCTCAATCCCAGGACCCCAAGTCACCACCCTAGCGGAAGGCAGCCGTTCAACTGACTGAGCCACCCAGGGACCCCTCATTTGTTTATTTTAACCAGATCCTTTTATTACCATTTACCAGTCAGCCCTCTATAAACTACGATTTTTTTTCCCTAATTTCCTCTTGAAATTGTTTCATATGCTTCATGAGTGCAGAGTTTCTGTTTGGGTTGATGAAAATGTTAGAAATAGATACTGGTAGTGGTGCCACAACACTGTGAATGTAATTTATGCCACTGACTTGTTAAAATTGCAATTTTATATTAGACATATCTTAACACAATTTTTTCTTAAAGTCAAACAAAATTAAATAGAGGGGCGCCAGGCTGACTCTGTCGGTGGAGCATGAGACTCTTGATCTTGGGGTCATGAGTTTAAGCCCCACCTTGGGTGTAGAGATTATTTTTAAGAAATGAGAATTAAAATGACAGGTGAAGTCTTTCAAGATTCTAATTCCCTTCTTGCTTTTCTATACACAAACCTTACCCTTAGATTTGTGTGTTACACTGTCCACTTATGCTTTAAAAATTGTTCTATATATGTAAGTATGCAAATTAAATGGAGTTGAGATACCAGAATGTCTTTGGTTTATTGTAGATGAAGGGATTCAAAGGCTGGGAGACAGGAATTTGGGATGTTTTTATCATGTGTGACCCGCTCACCCACCCAATAACTCTGTCTTAGGGAAAACATTACCTTTACCAACGCATTGAGGAATATACTGGTAAAGAATGGACCTACATCTTAAAAAGCTCAAGGTGCTTCAAGCCCATGATGATGTTGAGAGATGCTCCCTCTGAAATGCGCTCCCTGGTTCTCAGCCTTACGGGACAGCTGGAGGTGATTATCAAAATGGGCAGCAGGACTAGAGCAGTAATCAAAAGAGTTTAACCCGCAGAGATCTTCGGTAGTAGCTTATTGATTATGGTGTTCCTTAAAGAAATATATTTGGACAGTCTACACTCTAAGAAAAAAATTAATCTTTAATTCTTGTGAACAGTCTTGACTTAACTGACTCAGTGGAGTCACAACTTGTCACACAATCCCCATTCTTGAGCCAGATTGTAAACATGAGCTCTTTAAGTGAAGGGAAGAGCAGATTCCTTCAAGGATGTGCCTGCCACACTACAAGAAGGCTGTGTAAATCTTCTTTGTGTTGCCCAAAAGCACCTGCAGTCATTGACTAGTGTGGCTGTGTCCTGGGGAAAGAGACATCAAGAAGTATACTCACTTCAGCTCTTTGATCTATAGAGTTAGAACAACAAAGCAGGGAGGAGCAAATGAAAGTGGGTGGAATCGCCTCTCCCTTCAAAAATAGAAAATCACCAATAATATTTCAGAAACTAGTGCTACTATCAAATTTCAAAGATAGGTTTTTGTTTTTGTTTTGTTTCCCAATCAATTCACCTACATAGTCTACGCCAAGGACAGATGGACCTTGTAGAATTATGTGGATTATCATAAAGGTAATCAGGTAGCATTGCCATTTGCACAGTTGTTCAAGCTGTGGTTAATAGTGTGCCATCATCAAATCTGGCAAATGCTTTTCCTCTAGACCAGTTAGTAATGACCAGAGAAGCAATTTGCTTTTATGTTCCCGGCACAGTACTATAGATTCCCAGTATTAACCCTGTGCCTTGAAGATTCTATGGGTCTTGTGACAACCAAGTGCTAGGGACCTTGATCATCTCACCGTCCCACCAAACTTTGTGTTGGCCCACTATTTTAGCAGCACAATTCTAACTGACCCCAGAATGAAATGTGTGGGAATAATATTCCACTGAAACTGAATTTCTGCACATCGTCCCTCACCTTGACAAACATTATACCTTTTCTAAGTGTCTCTGTTTTGTCCCCTTACCTGATAAAAAAATCATGCCTCAATTTTCCCTTAAGTGACTTCTCTTATATGACGTGCTCATTTTTCTCTTAATTTTCTGACCATTTTATCTGTGTCTTTTTACTGGTTCTGTTTCTTCAACACACACACAACTAATGCTCCATCTAGTCATTACCCATAATCTCTTTACACAGAATATGCTTTGTGTCAGGATTCACTAGGAAAAATGGAAATATGGGGAATGACAAGCATACACAACTCAAGAGCTGAAGGAAGCAAAAGTAAGTCCAGGAGGTGGCCAGGAATCGGGAAGTGACTGCTCCCAGGTGTGAGGCCGCCAATGAGAAGCCAGACTATAGCTGCCACAGGGGGAAGTGAGGACTGAGCCTTTGACCTTCAGGAAAGTGGCTTTTAATGGAATGATCTGCCCTGAAACCACATAAGAAGAAAATGCTGAGGAATGAGTTCCAGACTTTTTTCCTGTGAAACACAAGACAATGAGGAACCAGAAGGCTGCTGAGTTGACAGACAAGAATCCAATTGTTTTCAAACTTCTATCTTGAACCTGAGCTTTTCCTTTAAAAACCTGTATTGTCCTGACTCTGCCATGATAATCTCAAACTTGAATCCAAAACAAAATCTTCTTTACAGTGTTTCTGCTTTCTAGTTTTCTCTTCTATCTCTGGGGCTGTATTCTGGTGAATCTCTCTGACTTATAAATCAGAGTCAAATTTTATTTCCTCTTCATAATCTGTGAGCCTCATTGTTTTCTACCTTCCAGTGGTTGGTTTCTTTCTTGCCAACCGTGCTGCAACATAGTACTTCAAGTTGTCATTACCCAGTTCCTTATATTGCTACATTCAGTTCTCTCTGCCTGCAAGTGTTTGCTGTTTTCAGTCTCTTCTGCATGCTATGCAAATGTAGACTTCAAAAATACAGCCCTGCCGATAAAAACCCATGTGGGGCTCTCCATGGCCTCAGAATAAAGCCCAAAATTCATATGAGGCCCTCCACCATCTGACCCTGTTCTACCTTCTCCAGTCATAACGGGCTCCTTCTTGCTGTGAACACACACTCCGCTAATGCCTGTCTCTTCTGGCTTATTTATCATGACCCTAACCTGAAATAGGCTTCTCATTTTTTTTCTCATTAAAATCTGCCCCACCACGAGTACAATTTTCCCATGATGTGCCAAAATTTCAGCCTGCTTTGATGTCTTGCTTTCTCTGAAATCCTATATCTGTACCACATCCTTTTGCATTTAGTCTTATACAAATTTTCAGTGTTGCTGATTCACTTCGCACATTAATGAGTCCCTTCAGCTGCCAGAAACTGTACCAGGCACTGGTTAACTATTCCATGTCCATTTGTCTGATCTCTCCAATTACACTGGGAGTTTCTTGAAGCAGGGATTGTAGTTTATTTTTTTTTTCTGATCTTCTCAGTGTCCAGCCCAACCTATTCTACATAGCAGATGTTCAATGAATCTTACTAAATTGAATTGAATTGGTCTCAAACTTGGCAAGAGAAAATAAGATGAATTCCAAAGAAAACTAGGAAAAAATAGAAGGGAATTAGGAACCATCATTAGAAATCTGATTGTCAGATTGATTCATATTGAACCTTATGCAGAATAATAGCACATTATACCTTCATCACAGCAATTTTCTCCTCCAATTTTGCTGGAGAAAACTTTCCAGAGGGGAATAGATTTTTAAGCTATGCATGTGTGAAGAACTTAACAACACAAGGACAGTTAAATTCTCACACACTTCATCCATATTATATAAAAGGTAATAGTCCTTTAGTTTTTAATTCTGGAAAATACATTTTTCCCCTTTAACTGTTCTAGCTTCAGGATCCGGCCCTTTGACAAGCATCTAACAAGGAATTATAAAACAAAGGGAACTCTCTCCTGCTCCAGTAAGTAACAGATGCCTTCCATCTTTCTTACTAGATCAATCAAAGATAATTCTTTATAGGCCTATTTTGTTAAAACTTCTTTTAAGAAGAGGAAAAAAATATGTCCTGGGAGCACAGTAGAGATGCCCTGGGTTGGAGCAGAACAAAATCCCTGAGAAATGAAAGAGATGCTGCATCTGATTGCCTAGCTTGCTGAATCATTGCAAGGCTCTAATAGATCAGTTTTAAGAGCAGGCTCAGCATTTGATGTGTTCAGTTCTGTTCAGGTGAAATTTCCTCACACTAAACAGGAGAAATGTAGTCAAGTCCTAATAAAGTATTAACTACTAGACATCGAGATTAGGAACTCGTTCACACGGTTAATGAAAAAGGTATATCAGCAAAGCTCAGGCCAAGACTGCGAACATCCTGTTCAAGTAGAAGCAAGACAAGAGGGGACCAAAGTCCAAACAGACAAGTAGGAATCTAACCTCACCTCTACATGGTCAGAGTTGAGACACATTTTCAATTACCTATCATCCCCATGATCGCGTTAAATTTTTCTCCCTCCCTTTCCTTCTTGAGGCAACCACTGATCTGCTTTTGTCACTGTCAATTAGTTTGAATTTTCTAAAGTTTTATATAAATGGAATCATGCAACATGCACTATTTATTGTTGGACTTCTCTCACTCAGGATAATTCTTTTGATTTTACCCATGTTGTTGTATATATCAATAGGTTATTCCTTTTTGTTTCTAAGCTTCTTTCTCTGGGCATAATTACTTTGACACTTATCCATGTTGTTGCATATGTCAATAGGCCATTCTTTTTTTTTTCTTATCAAATAATATTCCATTATGTGGATTTAATGCAATTTGTCCATTCACCCATTCGTGGACCTTTGGCTTTTTTCCAGTTTGGGGCTATTGCCGATAAAGCTGCTATGAACATTCAGGTATAAAACTTCATACAGAAACATGCCTTGTTCTTTCTTTAGTAAATAAGTACCTAGGAGAGGAACAGCTGAACCATAGGTGAGATGTATGTTTAGCAATTTACTGTCAAACCATTTTCTAAAATGATTGGGCCATTTGACATTTGCACCTGCCATGTATGAGAGTTCCAGTTCCTCTGCATCTTCACCAACACTTAGTATTGTCAAACTTTCTAATTTTAGCCTTTAACTGTTGTGATACATTGTGATACATTGTGGTTTTAACTAACATTTTCCTAATGAATAATGGGATTTAGCATTTTTTTCATGTGCTTACTCTCCACCAGCGCATCTTCTCTGTGAAGTAAGTGTCTGTTCAAATTTTTACCCATTTTTAAATGGAATTTGTTTTCATATTATTGAGTTTTAAGAGTTTTTATAAATTCAGGATACAACATCTCTATCAAATATATGTTTTGTAAATATTTTCACCCAGTCGATGTGCTTTGTCTTTTTATTCTGTTAATGGTGTCTTTCAATGAGCAGTGTTTTTAATTTTGATAAAGTTCAATTTATCAATTTGTTATTTTATAGATTATGTTCTGGTATCATATCTAAGAAATCTATGTCTATTCTAAGGTCATGAAGACTTTCTATGTTTCCTTCTAGAAGTATTATTGTTTTAGTTCTACATTTAGACCTGTGATTCATTTTGGATTATACCATTTTATCTTTATGCAATGGTCTTGCACCATTTTTTTAGTGGTGCTATATATGGAACAAATTTTGGGGTTTTATTTTGTTTTGTTGTTTTGGTTTTGCCTATCAATATCTAATTGTTCCAGTACTATTTGTTGAAAGGACTATCCTTTTGCCACTGAATTGCCTTTGCATCTTTGTCAGAAATCAGTTGCCTATATATGTAAGGTATTATTTCTGGATTTTCTATTCTGTTTCATTTCTGTTTGTCTATCTTGACATCAGTGCCACACAATCTTGAAATCCAGTAGTATTAGTCCTCCAACTTTGCTCTTATTTTTCAACTTTTTAAATATACTGTAGGTCTTTTGCCTTTTCATGTGAATTTTAGAATTAGCTTGCCAATTTCTACAAAACACTTGTTGGGATTTTGATTGAAATTTGAACCCAAAGATCAATTTGGGGTGAATTATCATCTTAAGAATATTAAGCATTCTGATCCACTAGCATGCTCTAAGACTTCATTTACTTAAGTATTCTTTAATTTCTGTCTTATAATTTTCAATGTACATGTCTTGCTCATCTTTTTTCCCCAGATACATCCTTAAGTATTTAGTATTTTTAATGTAATTGTAAATTGTGTGGTTTAATTTCAATTTTTGATTGTTAGTTGCTAGTGTATAGAACACAATTTATTTTTTCATATTGACTATGTATTTTTTCATTTTTACTGAAATCACTTACTAGTTCTAGTAGTGCTTTTGTAAATTCTATTGCATTTTCTGCATAGACAATAATATGGTCCTCAAATAAAGACAGACAGACTGCATGTTTTTTAATTTCTTTTTCTTGCCTTGTATAATGAGAAAAAAAAAGTCTTATGTAATACTCACGGATGGTAGGCCCTCCATTATCCTTTAACATTTCTTGTAGTATAGTCAGCTGGTGATGAATGCTTTTCAGCTTTTGTATGTCTGAACAAACTTTGTATGACCTTCATTGGAAAGATATTTTCACTGGATAGAAAATTCTAATTTGACATTTTTTTTTCTTTCAGTACAAGGTACTGTCCCCCTGCCATCTTGCATGCATTGCTTTTTCCTGGAAATTGGTTGTTACCTTGATGCTTGTTCCTCTGTATAACATGACTTTTTTTTCTCTTGCTGCTTTATTTATTTTATTTTTTCCTCTGGCTGCTTTAAAGATTTCCTACGTATCACTGGTTTTGAGCAAAGCGATTACACTGCACCTTGGTGTAGTTTTCTTCATGTTTTTGTGGTTGAGGTTGTTTTGTATTCCTGGACCTTTTACAATCAGGTTTGGAAAATTTTCTCACATTATTTCTTCAAATCTTTCTTTTTCTCCTCTCGCTTGAGGACTCTGATTACATGTGTATTAGAACAATTGGTGTTGTCACAGCTCAGTGATGCTTTTTTCACTGGTTCTAATTTATTTTTCTGTCTCAGGTTTCTTTCATATATTTTATATTGCTATGTCTTAAAATTTGTTAATCTTTTCTTCTGCAATGGCTATTTGCTGTTAATTATATGCAGCATTTTTTTTTATTTTTCATGTCATGCTTTGTTGTTTTTATCTCTAAAGGTTTGATTTAATTATTTTAAAAATATCTTTCTTATAATATCTCCACTTAATTTTTTTAACACATGGAATACCATGGTAATTACTCTTTTAATATCTTCATCTGCTAATGTATCTGTGCCAGTTCTGGATCTATTCCAAGTGACATTTTTTCTCATTATGGGTCATATTTTCTTGCTTTTCAGCATGACTGGTAATCTTTGATTGGATGTCAGACATTGCAAATTTTCCCTTGCTGGGGGCTGCTTATTTTTGTATTTCATGAAATATTCTTGAGCTTTGTTCTGGATGCAGTTATAGTACATGGAAAGAGTATGATAATCTAGAGTCTTGCTTTTATGATTTGTTTGGGTGCCAGTAGAGCCATATTTATTCTAGGGCTAATTATCCCCCACTACTGATGTGAGACTTTCTGTACTCCACCCACTGCCTTATAAATTATGGGGTTTCTAGTCTGGCTGGAGAAAATAGCACTATTTCCAGTCTGCTGCGGGCACTAGGTACTGGTTGCTCTAATCCTTTTGAATGTGTTGCTCAGTAGTCTTCTGAATACTCAAAGGGGATGTTTTACATACCTGTTGAGCTCTTTATCCGTGTATTTCTCTTTTCTATTACTCTCAATCTCAACTGCCTTGGTGCCCCTATATTCTGAGCTTCATCTCATCTAAATATGGAATCCAGGCTCTACTTAGATTCTCCCTCCTTTCACCATATTCTGGAAGCTCTCTCAAGGAAATAAGTTGGGGAAACCACAGGGTTCACTTCATTCCTTACCAGCTTCTTAAAGCTCACTCTCTTTATTGCCTAATATTCAGTGTCTTAAATAAAAAAAATCATTGTTTCTATCACTGTTGTTATTGTATATTTCAAGCAGAAGGATACCATTTGATCGCCATTATTCCATCTTGGCTGGATGTGGAAGTCCTATATTACATTCTAAATGTTGATAATAAACAGATTTAAAAAAATTTTATCTCGTAGAATTAAAGGCAGGATGTATACTTTCTAAATTCTCAGACTAAAATGAAATTGAAAATAAATATATTTATAGAACTCTAGCTTGACCGTGATACAGTATCTATCAAAGATAAATGAGTTCACACACAAAATAAATGAATATAACTTTTGAATATCTACAAAAAAATTCCTAAAGAAATACAAATTAGCAAAATTCAGCAATATATTAAAATAACATGTCATGACCAAGAAATTGAGAATAATTTGGGAAATCTGTTAACATAGTAGCTCTCTTGTAAAGGAGTGAAGAACATGGACTTTGAATTTAGACAAACCTGGTTAAAATTGCACTTACTTACTGTGTAATTTTGGGTATGTTCCTTAAGATCTCAGATCCATAGGTACCTTTTCTTTATTATAAAACTTACCTCATTGGTACTATGAGAAGAATAAATGAAATACTTTATCAATGGACTCAGCACAGAAGTTTTGAATGCCACATATTTTTAAGTTACTTTCTAGAATTGCATGAAAATTACAAAATTAGGGGTGATCTGCTACAATCCTTAACTCTCCACAGAGATTTTTTTCAATGATGTGAACTCAGCTTTTACTCTGCACATTCCAGTTTAACAAACATAGATTCAAAAGTTAAAGAGTTTGGGGTTAAGCATAAAAGCATTCTATAAATCTAAGACACTATTAGATTATTAGATCACAGATACAATTTGATAGTTCACTCAGACATTTATAAGACATGACTGAGCTCTAACTGCATTCTGCAGATCCACTTACAGCTAATATGAGTACTTAGTTCATGATAACCCAGTGTCTTGTTAAGAGTCCAGTTCTTGTCCAGTCAAGAACAGATGGTCTCCTTTAGAGTAGTTTCTCCTTATTGGAATCATTTTGGACAATAGCTTTTGATTCATTTAACTAACTCATAATTCATGCATGCATTAATTCATACACATAGTGAATAGATATGCACTGATACCCAAGAAACACTACCCAGCCCTACACAAAGTGTTGAGTGGGATACAAAGTAGCATATTGTTCTTAAGAAAGAACAACATACAAAGAGAAAACAATAATATAAATGAAAAAGAGTGTTATAAAATAGAAAACACAAGGATCAAACTAGATATCATGGCAACTAATAAATGCTGAGCTCAGAGGAGGAAGGGCTGTGGGCTGTGGGCTGGAGCATTCGGGTGGAGATGCACATAGGAAGTGGCTGCTGAGCTGGGATTTAAAAGCTGAGTGTTAGGTACACCTATGTGGCTCAGTCGGTTAAGCAACTGACTCTTTGATTTCGGCTCAGGTCATGATCTCAGGGTCCTAGGGTCCTGGGATGGAGCACCACGTTGGGCTCTGTGCTGAGCAGGGAGCCTGCTTAAGGATTTTCTGGCTCTCTCTTCCTCTGCCCCTCCCCCTACTTGTATTCTCCCCCCTTTCTCTCTCTGAAATAAATAAATAAATCTTTAAAAAAATAAAAAAAGGCTGAGGTGCAAAGTGAGCCTGTGGATATGAAGGTCTGTCAGAGGAGCACCATGATATGAGCAAAATCAAGGAAGCCCAAGATACATCCCACCATGTTAGAAGCAATGAGGAGACCATGGCTGGCCCGTGTGGCTGGTATATATTAACCTGTGGGAAAGTACAAGTGATAAGTCTGGAAAAATAAGCTCAAGTGGAAGATTTTATTCTGCAAGCACTGAGGAATGTGGTAGAGTGTGCTAACTGACACCTATACCAATTTCCCCTCCTTCTTTGGTCATAGGACTTCCTAGATCAACTGGATACATGGTTTTCTGGAACAAAGACTATCCCTTCTCCCCCTTATAGCTGGGAGATGTGAATGGACATGATGTGTATTTCTGGATATGCCCATAAAGGGAAGAAGCATGTTTTCTCCCATTCCACTTTCCCCTTTCTTCAGCTTACATGTGGAAGTAGGTGTGCCATGTGGGACCATGTGAGCCAGGGAAATGCCTTAACAGAGAAGAGCAGCAGGAGAGAAGGGTTTGACTCCTTGGGCTACTCACACATGTGTGTCTTGTGAAATATAAACTCAATTCTATTTTGTATTGCAGCCACTCCTGGGCACTGAGCTATTGCTTCCCCATAGTGGACATTTAGTCAGGCAAGACCTAGGATGGCCAGTCATTTCGGACCTTCATTTAGCCCAATGAGCCATATAAATGACACATACACAAACGAGCTGGAAAGCTTTGTCTTAATTAAAACAAAGAACTCCTGGAAGTGTTTGAATAAGGAAGTGACATGATAGGAATTGTGTTTTATAGGAAGTGAGTGACCAGGGCGCCTGGGTGGCTCAGTCAGTTAAGCGTCTGCCTTTGGCTCAGGTCATGATCCCAGGGTCCTGGGATCGAGCCCCACGTCGGCCTCTTTGCTCAGCTGGGAGCCTGCTTCTCCTTCTCCCCCTGCTTGTGTGTTCTCTCTCTGTCAAATAAATAAATAAAAATCTTAAAAAAAAGAAAAAGAAGTGAGTGACATAACAGGTCAGTGTTGCCTGGGGCTAGGAATGGGGATTGTAGGGTTTTACATACCGCATGCAGGCATGCGGTAAAACTTTTTGGAATGATGAAATATTCTATATCTCAATTGTGGTTGTAGTTACACAACTGTATATATTTGTAAAACTAGTACTTAAAATAAAGTTGATTAAAGAAATTATTTTGGGGGTGCCTGGTTGGCTCAGTCAGTTAAACGTCTTGACTCCTGATTTTGGCTCAGGTCATGATCTCAGGGTCATGAGATCAGGTCATGAGAGCCTTCACAAGCCAGGCTCCCCACTCAGCGTGGAGTCTGCTTGAGATTCTCTCTCTCCCTCTGCCCCTCTCCCTGCTCTCTCTCTTTCTCTCTAAAATAAATAAATAAAATCTTAAAAAAAAATGAATTTGGCCGTGTATGTGTGCGAGATAGATCGATGGGAGGAGACAAGAGGTAGGAGAGGAGAGAAATGTATGGCTTCAATCAAAGTTTTAGATTATTTGGACTTGTTCTGGGAAATAGTAGGAAGAATGAAATTAGAAGAAAAATACTCATTTCGAAGGAAGAAGTACCAGAATTCGGAGACAAATTGGGCCTGGAGATACTGACTGACATGGAGGAGGTTTTAGCTTTTCTATGTAAGGCAGTAGCTGAGCTTCCCCACAGGTAGATGGAGATGCCACATCACAAAGTGGTGAGGGGAGAAGGCAGGGCATTGCCACTTACTAGTGAAAAGCACTTCCTCAATCTCTCTGAGTCCCTCTTCTTCATTTGTAAAATGGGGATCATGATGCCGACAGATTGCAAAAAAGTTGTAGAGAGCTGAGAAAATCTGCGTACTACACCTAGCACCCTGGGCCCTGGCTCCTGGTAGGCACCCGTGAATGCATGAGGTGAAGAATGATTACAATAACGTATTCTAAGAGAAAATAAATGAGTTTTCAAGATGGTATGACAGACTCTCCCGTACATGCTTCTAAGAGATGCTTGGAGGTGAGGAAATAAGAACTCAGTTAATAGGAAAGATGAATCCGCTTGTAAATCACAGGATGATAATTGGAAGGGGGGTTGGATAAGCAACATAGCTCTTGGCAGTATTTTTTTTTTTTTTTTTTTAAGGGGCAGCTCATTTTGCCACAGAAGATTCAGTGGTATATTCATTTCTCTTTTCTTTACCTCGCTTGACTCATTCACAGGAGTGGGAGTTCAGACAAAAGGAAGCTTTTGTAGCATCCTGCTTAAGATTCTCCTCATATTAGATTTGGTTCTCAGCCCATTTTCTGTCAGGCTTCCTGAGATCAGAAAGCAATGCATAAAAATTCTCGGGCTCAACAGTGAACTCTCTGAGCTCCAGCCTGGAATTTACAACTGCCTGTAGACATCTCCATCTGCATGTCCTGCAGGCATGTCCAACTCAGTATGTCCCAAACCAAACTAATTACCCTCCCATACACCCGCTCCCCCTCCAGTCTTCTATCTAGGTATGCCATTGCCAATTTACTAGCTATAAAATCTAGAAATTTCAGGTCTTTTCCTTTTCATTCCATACTCAATCTGCTAGTTTTTGTGGATTCACACTGTTGTAATCTGTTGTAGGCATTCCATTTTTTTACTTTCATTGCCCTGGTGAGGATCCTTCTCTGTCCAGAACAACAGCAACAGCAATCTAGCCAGCCCCCCTTCAGACTCTGGAGTGTTCTAGAACTCTGGAGTGGCTGGTACCTACACAAGATAAGGAGTGGCCACTCCACGGGGTTGCATAATAGCTGCACCCGTCTCACAGCTACCAGTCTCTCACTGGCTAATCCGCTTAAATTTCTGAAAGGCAAATCACTTCTAAAATACTTCAATGACCTTCCCCATTTAGCTTATGAAATGAAGTCCAAAAACCTAAATTTCACCCATTTCCTTTCCCATGGTAGCTCTTCAAGCATCCAGTGCTTTAACCACATCAAAGGACAAGCTCTGCCCCCCAAATAATATATACTTTTTAACTTCAGAGTCATGGGATGTTCTCCATGAGTTAGCGAAACACCGCTCTTCCTTCCTGACTCAGCTGGAAAGCCACCTTTTTGATGTAGCTGCCTTACTTCCCCTCTTCTCCATCTGCTCTTCCTCACCACGACCCCCCCGCCCGACTGTGTCTTCTCCTATGAATTTTATCTGTGACCAGCACAAGTGTCTCGCCACCAGATTTTACAGTGCTTGAGAACAGACACCGTCTCCTATTGTCATTTCTGAATCTCCATGGCACTTTGAACGGACTATTAACTAGCCTGAAAATAATCTTAAATTTTTGCTTTAAAAATGTGGTGATTTTTAGAAAAGAAAGCTTTTGAAAACTCGCCAAGAAATACTTAGCCATTTTCTTTGCAGCTTACCCAAACAGTGAACTCCTTCAGTGCTCCCATAGTCAATACACTTTTTAAGGTCTCTGGCAGTTTTATTCTCCCAGCTGCCCCACCACCGTTAAGAGGCCAGTGTGGACCACCACTGGAAATGCCATCCGTTCCCATCAAGCCAGGGCAGTCTGTATAAGATGACTGCCTAAATTTATGCTGGCTGTTCTAGAGTACTGAATCAGGTCAAAATAGCCAAAGTCTAAAAATGTAGAAATTGACTTTTATTTATAATTTGAGGATTTTTTTTTAACTGAGGTCAACACAATATATGCTTATTCTTTCTGTGCCTGAGACATACCAACAAAAAAGCAGGCATTCAGGGGCACCTGGGTGGCTCAGTGAGTTAAGCATCTGCCTTCAGCTCTTGGTCCTGGGATCGAGCCCCACATGAGGTTCCCTGCTCAGCGGGGAGCCTGTTTCTTCCTCTCCCTCTGAGGTGAAGTTATGGGGAGGTAGGTGTTGAGGAAATTATAAAAAGGGATACTTTTGGTTCTGACTGAGCAAAGGATTTACTCAGTTTTCAATTCAATCAATGGAAGAGATCAAATCTGGCAGTTGATTTCAAATATTGCATTTCTTAGAGTCGTTTTCTTCTAAAAATTAAGAGACTGGGATGTGAAAACATTGAGAAGATAAATTAGCATGAATGTGCATATTTTTATATTATAGCAAACAGCCACATTATTTATCATGTAGCTCAAAAACAAACCTGAAAAGTAAATGGGCATCTTTTCATCTTTTCTTACTGAGGATACATCCCCTTATAGATTAGTTCCAGAGTTTGGAAATCATTATTGTTACTTTACTCAGTCATTTCTTCTCATATTTCTCTCCCCTTGCTGATCTCGTTGAGTGGTAAAAGTGCTTATAATGTATAAAAATTAGACACAGACAAATGATTACTCTCTAGAAAATATTTATTGACACATTTAAATTTTCTTTACATTTTCTGAGAAATAAATGTAACACACAAAATACAGTAAAATGCACTCTCCCCATTTCAAATAAATATATTTTACTCTTGTAAAAAATTTAATAATCTGTGTAATTCACCACAGTATCTTAATCAGTGAAATAAAGCAAAGAATATCTCTGGTTAAATTGTCACTTATTTTAACGATTCTCACGACATTTTGCTGGAGAAAAGGAACACTATTCTCTGTAGAATTATATTCAGACCTGCGGACTATTGCCTTTTGTTTGGAGAAGACAAAGTTAAGCTCATTTTAAAAAGTGTTGACTGTCAAAAAGAGCCTTAGTTTGGGAGAAAGGTAGCATCCAAGATTTTGCTGAATGAACTACACTATGTGTAAGCTTTCTTGTTAATACTTCTTAGAGACCAGGCTACATTCTGAATTATAATGATTCCTATGCATCACACAGGCAATTTTTCAAAATTAGTGGTTAAGTATTTAAATTAACAGTTATGTACATAATATAAGCCCAACGTGGAATTTTAAAGCTTTATTAACAGGAAAGGTTAAAAATAATGGTGCTATACAGGACAAATTTATCCTTTTCACTCACGATTGTTATTCTTAACATTATAAGAACTGAAATCTACGGAATTATACAGACTTAACACAGACTCTTATATACACATAGATCCCTGATCAGTTTAAGACAATGTGTTAATTTGCTCTTGTAAGTGATAAGAATATTTTAGTAACCAGAAAAAAAATCACATTTAGCTAGTCACCAATCTTCAGAGTTTTCTTATGTATAATCTACCCACTCTCCAAAGAATATGTCACCAAGCAACACAGTTCATTAATATTGCCTAATTTCCTATGTTAGAAGTTCATTGGTACTTGATATACTAGCAAGCTTATGGAAGTAAATCAAACTTTACTGTAGCTCCAAATCCACCATAGCATAACTTGTTTACATGGCTTCAGAAATGATGGTCAAACTATGCCATCTTATACAGGCTATAAAGTGGGTATTAGATCTGTCCTCAGCATTATAAAGGGCATCAACCGCTGTCCAGGTGGTGACTTATAAAATGGAAATTTTCCCTCTTTATTTTAAAGGGTAGAAAATTTTATGCTTAGTCATTCCTTTATGGCAATATTTCTACACATTTCTGAAACATATAAGTGTGTACTCAAAAATTCACAAGTCCAATAAAATAAATTTGTGGTTTCCTTCTTTGATGTTCCCTATAATTCCTCCATCTCAAAGTGTGTAGTAAAGCTGTTTGCCACAGATGTGTGTTCAAAGATCCTCGACAGGCTTGGTTTCAACAGTTCTACTGAGTGACATGACAGGTGCTGAGTCGTGTCATTCTTCAGGGACATCATTTGGTCTGTCCCAGGCTCCCTTCTATCATAATAGAGAGCCCAGAGCAGAGTAATGGTGAGAATCATGGCCAAGATTTGTGTCACTCCAATGGAGATTCCCAGAAACCTTAGCACCTGTAGTTGTTTGGTTCCTCTCAAAAAGGAATACATTTTCTTCCCACAACCCTGTAAAAAAAATAACACAGGATTACTCTGGGGGTGTTACAGAGGGTCAAAATAATGAAAACAAACCATCTGTATCAGTTAATGGAACCAAACAGCTTGAATCATAGAAGTTTAACACAGTGACTCTCAACAGGGAATGCCTATGAGAAACCAGAGGGCAGATGGAGGTGAGCACTTTTTGAAAAGCCTGGCCAGGTGATTCTGATGAGCTCTCTCCTTTTGTCTTCCTCACAATCGGAAATTGAGAACCACTGGCATAAAACACAAGTAGAGCAGGGGTTGGTAAACTCTTTTTTTGTAAAGGGTCAGATAGTCAATCTTTTAGGCTTTGCTGGCCATATGGTCTCTATGGCAACTGCTCATCTCTGCCACTGTAACCAGAAAGCCACCATAGACAGTTTGTAAGTGAAAGCACATGGTTGCATTCCAGTGAAACCTCATGGTAGGCCAGATTTAGGGCCATAGATTGCTGACCCCTGGTGAAGAATGATCCAAATTTTCAAAAATAATGTTTCCTTATTATTATTTGTATTCACTCTTAGATGATAGCTCCTTTGGTCAGAGACTTTTCCCCAAGGATCAGGAACGTTTGCCCAGTCTACTGCTAAAACATGCTGGTGGGTAGAAGTCCCATCTCTTCCCCTTCCCCAACCCCACATGCATACACTTCTGCCCACTGCTCATAGAAGAAATACACATGGGGGCTTTTCTGCCATGACATCAAGTTCTAGTTCCACCAGGTAAGGGTTTGAAAGAATCTTTAGCTCCCCTACACACTAAAGACACCTGACTTCAAAAGATAAGCAAGGTTTTTGTTTGCTTGTGTTTAGTTTTAAGTATAAAAGGCTAAGGAGTGCCTGTGATAGAAGAGAATTCTGAAAGAAAAGAAGAGGGGAAAAAGAAAGAAAGAAAGAAAAACTAGAACCAAGGATCACAGGAGGGGTGGGGCAAAGGGAAGGAGGGAGAATGTGACTAACAACTGCCATAAGTCACTTCTCCAGTGAACAAAGTCTAGAGAACATGCCAATGTCTCCATTGAGTCCACAGCAAAGAAAGGATAATTCATTCTTCTAAAGGGAAGCTGATTCTAAAGGAAGGTGAAAATCTAGGAAAGAATTTTATAATAATAAATTTCAAGAATTTTGAAGATTCTGAGATTTTACTCTATTTGGAAGCAAACTAATTAGCCTGTCACAGTTTCATGGACTTCTGGCAGAAGACAGAGACCAAAGATTTTATTACTCATAGCAACAGCAATAGCCAGAGTATGTGCCAGTTCCTCAAGATCTGGCAACACGGAGACAGCCAGATAATACCTGCGTACACATTGGCTGCATTATGGAAGAGAAATCTCAAGTTTAGGGAACCTTAATCTTTCATAATGGGCAGTAAACATAATTGTCCTTTGCTTTGAAGAAAGACATTATTATACTGGACAGTAAATAAACCCACTCTTTTCTCTGGAGGGAGACACTATCTCTACCTTCAAGGCTGTTTCCTGTGCAAAAACCCTTGAAAAGAGGGATGCCTGAGTGGCTCAGTCAGTTAAGTGTCTGACTCTTGATTTTGGCTCAGGTCATGATCTCAGGGTCATGAGACTGAGTTCTGTGTCGGGCTCCAAGCTCAGCATGGAGTCTGCTTGTCCCTCTCTCTCTGCTCCTCCCCCTGCTCATTCTCTGTCTCTCTTAAATAAATAATAAATAATAAATAAATAAAATTTAAAAACCACCCTTGAAAAGATAGTCCAAAACAAAAGCATCCAGTGCTTCTACTCACAAGACATGCAGAAATGCAAGAGACCCATGGAAAATTATCTCCCAACAAAAAGAACTTGACTTTTCAAAACTTTTCTTCTGAGTTTGTGGTAAACAGTGACTTGGTCTGCTTACCCTATTGAGGCAGCTACTTGAATAAAAAGAAATCGATAATTACTTAGAAAATTGCCTCTTTGTTTTCTTCTCCAGATTCCACAAAGAACTCAACTAAATCAAGGAAAGCAAGACTACTGAATCAGTTGTTAATTTGTGCATTATAGTGGAGGAGAAGAATGAATAATACATAATTCTTAGATTTCCAAAGACATTGATCAGTAACTTTACTCCAGTAAGTCATTATTCTCAAGAAGCAAAAAATCATGCAGAACTAGTCATAGACATATTTCAAGAGCTTTTTCTGGTCAATCACGTAATGCAAATTAACAGCAAAAGATTAGCAAAATGTCATCAATTTCACCAAAGGCGAAATTAAAAATATTTAAAATTTAATACTAATTAACACTGGTTTAATAAAATCACTTCTCTGGCCATCTTACTTTTTCAATACTCACACCAACATGCATGTACATGCATGCATACACATACACACACACATATATTCTGTGTATCACAAAATTCACCGAAGTTCAAATCCTTTTCAAAGAGTTTCATTCAGCTAGTCTATTAGAGCGAACTCACTCTTATATTCTTATATTTATGTGTAATTCTAACAAGGATTCTTGCATGACACAGGATAGAATAATAGTTAGGATCATGAACCACAGAGCCAGAATTCTGAATTTCAAATCCCTGCTCTCCTACTTATAAGCTATGTGACTTTGGGCAAGTTACTTACTCTCTCTGCTTCAGTTTTCCCATCTGAAAAAGGTAATAATAGTGCCTATCTACCTGGGATATTGGGAAAATTAAATGAATAAACACACTTAATACTTAGAGTGGGGTCTAGTACATGGTAAGAGTCCAGTGCGTGTCAGCTCTGATCTGGTGTGTTGGCCCATGAAAGATTAGAAAGCTCAAATTAAAATAGATAGAAAATCTATGAAAAGCAAGTATGAATGAACAAGTACAAGGTACAACACTTTTTAAAAGAGTATGAAAATGCCAAAATCACAGCATTGTGTCACCACTATTGATGCAACAACAGCCCTTGCTCATAAGAGCCACAGTGGCTGATGCTGTTTTTCAGGATAGTGAAGTAATGACCTAAAATGATTATTTGCTACTGAGACATTGATCACTACCCTTCTCATGAAGCAGAGAGGTATTTAATATAGTTTGGAGAGGGTCACCTTAAAGATAGTCAAATTTAAAAGGTTTAGCTTCAAACATTTGGAAAATTAATTTATACGGATACATTATTTAACCTCATTGCCAGTACCAGATCACCAGATCCATCTTTAGAAAAAAGAAATTGATATAAAATGACTGTGGATAATATTAACTCCTTACCTATATTCTCAGTACTTAAAATAAAAATGGATGTTTAATAAGTAAATAAGTGATTAGTTAGAATGGACATATCAATAATCTGGTAATAACAATTAAAATGAGCTTCAGAATTAAATGTAAACCGTTCAAGATATACATATGGTGATGTTTCAATCCTGTGAAATGCTTTAAGTCGATTATCATTTGAATTTTACCTTTTCAGTAGTCACTGCTACTTAAATTTTACCTATATAGCTCTTCTTCTTCTTTTGTGAGAATGAGACAGCATTATCATGATATATAGTTCTTCTTATTGGCATAAGATCTCCTACCCCTTTTGACTAATTCATTCGAACTTAAAAAAAATACAGGAAAGGTAATGTTTCTTTTTCAAATCTGTGAGTAAAATCAAGCAGAGATTGATAACTGAACTACAGTCTATTGAGTTTCATATTTTGGCTTTGGGGAAAGTCTGTTCTGATTATATTTTAAACAACCACATTTATTTCAAAAAACATAGTAAATTATATCATCCAGGATGGTTTGGGGGATGCGATATACTACTTAACACTGCATGTTCTAGAGCGGGAGGGGACTTGGGAAATTAATGAGTTCGACTTCTTAACCTTTAAGAATATGGCTAAAAAGCACTTCCAGAACAACAGTGGCAAAATTGGCAGAGAAACGACCTCTAAACAGTCTCTCTTCCACATAAGCAATGAAAGAACTAGCAAAATCAGCTTTTTTAGAACTCTGAAAATTAACCAATCTTGTAGCAATCTGAGGAGCATTATTCAAGAAAAGTACCTAAGTCTCAGTCAGAACAGCAAGCTCTGTCACATTTTAATTAGCCCTCTCCCAGCCCCACTCTCCAGCTCTGCAGTAGCCTTGAAAATCAACAGTCCATAATTATGGTGAAAACCAGTGGCCTGGAAGCCAGAGGCAACAGAATAGGATTGGAGCTCCTTCAAAGCCCCATTCTCAGATAATTGTCATTATTTGTCCTATCTCATGGTTCCCTGGAAGACCTCATTCGCAAGGCTGTTTTTCTTTGAACCTGAGTTGGAGCTCAACCAGCCCAACAGCCTTTTCCCTGAGGGTGTTTGTCAAAAGCAACCAGAGGAACACTGAGGTTGCCTGAGGCAGTGCATAATAATTGCACACAATGAGCTAGTCAAAAAGCTTAAAAAGAAAATCTGGGGGAATGAGAAGTCCCCAGGGGCCTTGGCAAAGTTCTGGGATACTTGTGGGGATCTGCAAAGTTCCACACATGAGGCGGGCAGTGCTCCTGCCCAGGGCTGTGCACATGCTAAGGAAAGACCCAGGAAGGCACTAAGATCTTACCTCTGGCTAACTTTGAAGCTCTATGCACCCTTGACAGAGACTGGGAGGCTTACTGGTTCCAGGCATCAACTGACCCCTAAGTTACCTGAGCAGACTTCAGGGCCCACACATGACAAAGAATACAGAGTTTATAGAATTAGTTCAGGAAGGTTATTAAGGAACAAGTGAACAACAACCTCAACAAACTCGGGGCAGGGAGGAGAATCTGATTTCTGGAGTTGCCACATTTTATTATTTAAAATGTCTTGTTCTCAACAACAACAACAAGATGTGCAAAGAAACAAGAAAGGATGGCTCATATACACACAAAAAAAGCCTTCAAAGAAAATGCACTTCTAATGAAAGGAATTTCCTGCCTCACTGGACCATCCTGTCCACACTTGAGAACACTAATTCTTCAACTTTTCCTTATTGGAACCTGTCTTCCTAATAAGATGTGTTGGTCCTGGTTCTGCTCTCAGAGGATCTCTTTTCCATAAGGTGGAGAGCTGTATCTGAAGCCATCACTTTCTCTTGAACTATTCTCTTCTCCAGACTAAATATTCTAATTCCCTCAAGGTTTCTAAATATATACACTGCATCAGCCTACTGAGCTCTTTCTGGATTGTGCTGATTTGGTCAATGTTTCTCTGAAAATAACACTGATTTTTAACTTTAAAAAACTAAAAATGCTGTAAAATATTAAGACAACCGAGGCTGTTGTGAAGGTTTGGATCCCTGGCAAAAAGCTTTTCAGGTTCCCTAGAAATGTGGACATGGGGTTGCATCACAGGACACATAGTCAGGACCTGGCCTCCTTCCAGATCTCAGAAATAATCACTAAAGATTATCTTTGCGTCAAGATGGGCAAGGGTTGTTTATTCAAAGCAAAGGTCTTAGGATCCTCAATTTTTATAACAATATGTCAGCCTTATCACTACCTCAGTTAGTTTACAGAGCACATAGATAACCCCTCAAAGACAGAATTTTAGTACTTAAGTTTGTCATTAGAATTCATTAAATACAGGGGCGCCTGGGTGGATCAGTCAGTTAGCGTCTGCCCTGGGCTGTGGTCATGATCCCAGGGTCCTGGGAAGGAGCCCTGCTCAGTGGGGAGCCTGCTTCTCCTCTCCCTCTGCCCCTCTCCGTGCTTGTGCTCTCTCTCTCATACCCTCTCTCTTTCTCAAGTAAATAAAATCTTAAAAAAAAAAAGAATTCATTAAATACAAATCTCTCTATACTGCACACAATTTAATATTTTTTGATGATGATCCAGAAGGTATTGTAGCAACTTGCCGCATATCAAGCATCACGCTGAATATCAGTGAATCATTTACACAATTACTTAAAGTTAGGGATTAACTTCCCAAAAGAACATTCCTCATCTTGAAGATAGTATTTTTCCCAGATTCCTGTGTAAGTACTGTATAGCAGCACTGTCCTCCTCAGCCACTCTAAACTCTTCATAGAAACAGCTCCAGGGCTGATGGTCCATTCCACATCATCCTCATTGAAGAAATTCAATCTGAACACAAGCTGTGAGCTTATTTTCAGCCAGTCAGATAATCATGCATAAGGTTTACACTTTTCAGTGAAACTTGGTCACTGTTGTTGAAAAACAAGACACCAAGTCTAGAGAAAAAAACATACAAATGTGTCTCTATATACTCCATTGTACTATTCATAGAGACTTAGTTGCATAAACAAACATTTCTGTTGAGTGAGTCAAAGAGGAAACAGAAATGTTAGAGTTCAAAACTGCATTCCATTTCACAAAGGGGGTTTTATTCAGAATGGGAAAGAACTGAATTACACTTATTTGCTTTTCTCAAAATAAAATACTCTAAGTTGATTTACCTTGAATATTTTTCTTCCTAAATAAAGCTATGTTAGTCCTACATTAATAACTTCAGAAAATTCAAAATTATGAATAAGCATAATGGCTAACCTACTTTACTTGCTGAAATATTAAAATTCTGGTCAACTATTAACTGTAAATAATAACAGTACCTTTTTATCAGAGAAAAAACATCACTAATCCCTGTATTTCCTAGAATCTATTGGAGGGCATGTCAGGATGCCTCATTTCACTTGAGGAAATGATACACTTGAAATTATGCTCTGATCGAGTTCCAAAATGATTTTCTAAAATTGGAAGAACCCCTCGGCTTTTCATTACTCAATATTCACAGGCCACATAAAAAAATTAGGCAGACTTCTAATCAGCTTATGAAGATAAGGTATAAATAGGTGTAGGTGCCACTACATGCCAGTATTGATATTTTTTCTAATGGATGTTTGGTAATAAACATGACTGTCAAGTTTGAAATGACTGTGTTAATTATCAGGTACAAATATATAGTCTTCAGCTTTATTTCTTCTAAAATTAAAAAAACTGAATGCAGTTCATGAGTCCATGAGCTTTACACAGGTTGAACCAAATGTTCTCCACTGATAATTATAAATGCTGCAGGGAAGAAATGTTTCTTTAAAAAAAAATTAAATAGCAAGTAATAAAATTCACCATGGGATGTTCTGTTCTCTTAAGAGTAAGGTTAACCAAACCCATGCATAGAAAATGCAGTAGAAAAAGTCTTCCTATTTCTTCCTATTCCTATAAAAAAGATTTTATTTTTACTTTTTTTTTTTTTAATTTTGAGAGAAAGAGACAGCAGAGCAAGAGACCAAGAGCAGTGGGAAGGGGCAAAGGGAGAGGGAGAAGCAGGTTCCCTGTTGAGCAGGGCTGGATCCCAGGACGCTGGGATCATGACCTGAGCCGAAAGCAGACGCTTAACCCACTGAACCACCCAGGCACCCCAAGTCTTCCTATTTCTTAATGACAGTCCTTCATATCTTGTTTAATTCTCACTTTATCTCCACTGGATAGACAGAATCACCAAATTTAAAAGACTGCATCTACGGAACATTTTTCATTTTTACAAAAAGATGTGGTTGTAAAGAGACTCTGGAGTCAGAAAACCCAGACAGTGCTGTTCTCGCCGTGAGGCCAGCTCCAGCAGTGGGCACTCCCTGACTGAGGGAGCAGAAGCACATTTACAAGCTGCTCCATCAAACAGTGTCTCTCATTGGGCCCTTTGGCCACCTAAATTTCGTCTGTAAGAAGTGGGAAGGTGTTAAAACAAGTGAAGTGGGAAACCACGTGAAGTTCCCAAAACCTTGATCTGAAAATCTGCTTTCAGCCAGCACAAATATATATATATATAACCAGAAAATGCATACTTTTCCTGTATTGACTCGCAAAACTGGGTGCAAATTGGCTAGTTAAAAATCTAATCATAGATTGTTAACTGTTCTAATTACTTTAATAAATACATTAATATATAACAATTATTGTCATTACTGTCATTAGCTACCACCATGCATTGAAGATTAGTGTTTATTATGTGCCAAGTGGTTTGCTAAGCATTTCTCATTAAGAAGCTCCATTTATCCTTGTACTACTAGAATGAGGTAGGTACTATTATTATCTCATTATACAAATAAAGACATTGAGGTTCACAAGTGAAAAAGAAGCTACAAACACTCAGCTTGTTCCTCACCATGTATTCCACATCTCAAAACTTTAGTGCCTAAAAATACGGGCTTTGAAATCAAATAGATCTGAGCTCAGTCCCTGACAAGCTATTACACGGGGTTAGGTCACTTAGCCTCTTTTCTTATCTCACTTTTCTCATCTGTAAAATGGAGAGAATAATACTGTGCCTTAATAGAAACATTTTTGGGCTCAAATAAGGTCATGCATATTTATAGAGTTATATCAATGTGTATCTTATTTGGAAAATCCAAGGTGTCCTTTCCAATCCCTAATTTACTTTACCTCTCAGCTATTACTGGTAGTATTTACTATAAACGGGCACTGTTATAAGGGCTTTATAGATGTTAATTCACTCTCCAAACAAGCCTAACCCGGGTACTTTGGTTATCCACATTTTGCCGCGGAGAAAAATGAAACACAGAGACACGAAAACCTTGCCCAAGGTCACACAGCTAGTAAGGGGCAGAGCAAAGATTAAACCTCTAGAGTCTGGCTTCGGAGCCCAGTCTTAACCTCTGAACCACACTTCTTCACTATTCCTAAAGTCCTCTCCTTCCTTAACTTCCAGGACACTGCTTTCCATTTCTCCTCTGTCTCCAACAGGTGGGTCTCCTCTGCTTTCCCTCTGCGGCGCCATGCCCCAACTTTGTCCTCTCCTGCAGATGTGACACCAACTCTTCATTGGACCTTAGATCCCCCCATGCATTCACTGCCTCATCCTACACTGATGATACCTTAATAGAAACTGCCAGTCCCCCCACCTGCTCCAGTCCGTTCTCCACTTCTTCACAGTAACCAGTGCTGTCTGTGGGAACACAGCCTCTCAGAGACCCCACTTCCCAGCCTCCCTTGCAGCTAAGTGGGGCCACGGGAGCCCTCGTCAATGGAATGGGAGCAGAGATGATGAGCGCTGAATGCGTTGGAGCTTCTTCCCACGCCCTCCTTCTTCCCACTGCCTGGAACTGGAGAGAAACAGGAGCAATTTTGAAAGACAGGTATTAAAAAAAGATGAAAGTGTCTCACCATCCTGGGTCCCTGGAGGAACCTATGCAGCAGAGCCCCTGGCTGCCTGGCCCACCGGACTGGTTTACGAGAGAAAAACAGATTCCCACCGTATTCAAGTCATTGCATTTGGAGTGAGCTCTTTCCCTGTGCAGTCCACACAAAATCCACGTCTCTGCCTGAATTAGGTCTACCAAGTGTCATCTCCTCACTCACATGGTTCACATGGCGACAGTTTCCTTCCTCTGCTCCCCTGCCTGGAGACCCGGTCCTCACCTCCACTCTGCTTCACAATGCGGACACAATGATTCTGAAGCACAAATCTAAAATTGTTACTTCGTGAAGTCCTTCTTTCAGGTCAGAATATTATAATGGCTTTCTTCTGCGTAAAAACTCTAAAGGCAGTATCTGTAAGTCTTCATTAACAGAGCACAAGAAGAGAAGCAGAGCAGTGAAAAGGTAACAGGAAACCTGCAACAGAACTATGTCGGGAAGAGAGGGAAAGGAAAGAAGAATACATGTGTCCACCTGAGGCAAAACTGGCAGAACGGTTCGAAGCCTGATTAGATGAAGCAAGCCTGAAGATAAAAGGGATTTTCCCCCTACCAAGCACAGACTGGTCCTGCAGGGCTCTGGATGATAAAACAGACATCACCCCAAGTCAGAGTCAACCCGACCCCCACTGACAGTTGCTGAGGAGATAATGGAGTCAGCCGAGAGGCAGGAGGGAGTGTCTTTGACTTCATATAAAAGAACCCCGAGAATGGATCTTCTTGGGGATGTTCCATCTAAATAACCACTGAGCCTGAAAGCTGCCTACCATTTACTCTCTGGGCAGGAGGTTCTGTGTGTGTTTATCTGAGAAGGGAGTTTCATTATTAATAAATCGGAATCCCGCGACTACTCAGTGATAAGCCTTCCTTTCATAATAATGCCTCGAATTTGTGAACGTGCCTGCCTTTCTGTGTGGCAACTACTCACAGACTTTAGCATAAAATGCATGCAGTAGCCGGACAACAGGGCTCTTCCTAATGCAGTGCCTGCCCTGTCCAGCCCTGCCAGAAGGCCCTCCTCCCACCCTATGCTCCAGCTGAGCTTCCAGCTCTAACTTTGCACCGCGGCTTCTTTGCTTGCCACATGCCCTTTTCGGCCCCATGCCCCCCAAATGTTTTCTGCATGTGGCTAACACCTGCTTATCTCAATGAATGATGAGCCCCTCTATGTTCTCATGTTGCACATCTCAAACATAAACACAATGGTAATTAAAGATTGCCTACCCTGTGTCCGGCTCCTTCTTGTGCCCCCATTTAGGTTCATCTAATTCCTAGCTCTATTCTAGCCACTGATGTGCAGATCATTACTAAGCAGACTTGACTAACTTTATGTTCCTGAACCTGGCCAGCACCTGGTCGGGGACCTAAACTGTTACTTCTAGCGTCCTGCCTTGCATTTCGCTTTCAACACTCGCCCCTTATTTTGTTTAGCTTTTTTTGTGCATGTGGTGATTTACTTGGTCGTAAGAAGAATCCTACTAGTAATTTAAGAGCAAGGTTACTTGGGAGAGAAATAATCAATCTCATAACTATGTAGAACTTGCCAGAAAGCCATACATACCCCCATCCCCCACCAACTCCTTTTGTATCTACAACACTCTGTCATGTCTCTACCGCAGAGAATTGCTAAGGAAGTGTTTATGTTTAGGATGTTGCGTGTGAAAATTATAAAATCAAAGTTGGTTCTATTAGTCGAAACAGATACATAGTACAGACTCACCTCTCTAACTGTCAACAGGAGAAGAGTGTTAACAAAAAGTGTTGAGGGCTGAGATGCTGCCCAGAAAAAAAAAATGGTATAGATTATAAAACAAATACCATTTTCCAACACCAACAGGGTACAAAGGAGATAAGGAAGAACAGGACCTCCAGTGTGTGGGGGAGGACAGCCTGAACTCATGACTCTCAGCTCACATAGCAGATAACAGACAACAGAGAACAAAAACTTAAAATGAACCATCCTAGGGGCACCTGGATGGTGCCGACAGTTAAGCATCTGACTCTTGGTTTCAGTTCGGATTGTGGTCTCAGGGTCCTGAGATCGAGTCCTGCGTGAGGCTCTGCACTCAGCACGGAGTCGACCTGAGATTCTCTCCTCTGTCCCTCCTGCTTGTGCTCTTGCGTGTGCCCACAAAAAAATGAACCATCCCACATGGTTCACTGTGAGCTGCCCCCACCTTTAACTGGGATGATGTGGGGGAGCATCCCTATATGTCCATGTACCTTCTGTGAGCACTACAGATCTATACATACTTGTCACCATCTGGGTTCTTCATCCTTTAACCAAGGCTCAGAGAGATCACATCCCTTCACTTCCATGCTCCCTGCCCTTCCCTATCACCCTGTTTGTAGATGTTTTCTGTCACTCAGAGAAGAAATAAATAATCACCTAAAGAGGCAGAAATGGTTTGGGGCAAAATTACTTGTCACAAAGGAAATCATAAAGAGTATTTGCTATTCAAAGCCAATACCACATGGAACATATCTTTATATGTTTTACATATATATATATATATCCTTTATATAAGGATCTAAAAGGAAAGTGTTCTGAAGGCACTCAGCTGTGTGGCACTCATCTCTCTGTCCAGCCCTCATATAAACTGCTGTGAATACTATTTTTCTGAAGAAGCAGTCAACATCTTTCCATAGTGGTCTTTCTTCTAACTATAAAACAAAGAAATGTGTCTATGGGGATACATTTTACTTCACTCTCTGTTCCTCTTTGTTTTACATTTTGAGTTGGTCCATGTGAAGTAGGGCCTGTTGTGAACATGTTTACTTCCATGTAGTTTTCTTAGGTGGCATACAGAGAAGGAAAATGGCATTTCAGTCCCTTTGAGGAGATGTTTATGCTTCATTTAACATCTGGGGTAGCAGACACTGCAACTATCTCTACAACTGTGGTTCTTCACACTTTTAGGTATGAAACCCCAAGAAAAGTTGATGAAGGCTATGGATCCTAGTCACAGAAAAAAATGCACATAAAATATTGAAAACAATTTCAGCAGTATCACCTTTCCCTTGAAGCCTGTCCAGCAAGAGCTTAGGTCCACGGGCAAGAGATTGGGAGTCCCTCTCTGCAAAGTCTTTTTCTCTGCTAGCCTTCTTTATTTTCCTCTCCGGTTTTTGTTTTGTTTTTTCCTCCAGATCAGGTCTAGACAGAGAACTTTAGTAACGATAGGGTAGAAAACTCAGCAGGTGAGAGAAGAAAAAGATACAGCCCAGTCCTGTATTCTACCAACTTCAACTTGGAGAAGGTGTTTTGCTGAGGCCAGGTCTCACACCTAGTATATAGAGAGTGTGGTTGCACAAACAATCCCAAAGAGCAAGGTAGTCAGCAGTCAGTAATCACTGGCCTAGGCCAGCCCTGGGTGGGCTTTTGCATTTGTAGTTTCTTAGGGTAGGAAAAAAAAAATTCTTCAGTGGATCTTTGAACGGCTGCATCCTTCTCATCTATTGCTCTCAGTTCAAATGTCACTTCTTAAAAGAGAGGGTTCCTAACCATCCTAAGTAGCTCCCTCGCCAATAAAGCCATTCTCCAGCATATGACCCTACTTAGGGAGTCTTCAAAATGCTTTTACCACTGCCCGAAATTATTTTTTATTGCTGTGTTTATCTTGCTAAATGTCTATCATCCTAATTAGAATCTAAGTTATACAGGAGGGATTTTTGTCTGCAACATTCTCTGCTATATCCTCAGCATTTACAATAGCACCTGGAGCCCAGGAGGCACTCAAAAAACATTCTGACTTAATGAATGTGACGGAACCAAATTGATGATCAGAAATATTTTCATCTGCGATTTTTACATCTACACTTTTATACAAGTGTGTAGCTCATTACAGGTATTGGAGGACCTGCGTACCAAATCCAACAATACCTCTGATGGGAATGTTTCTAAAATTTGCGATTGTTGCTATATTTCTGCTCTGTCATTTTTCATAGGTTCCAAATGTGTCATAAAATATTATTGGGTCAGGGACCATGCAGGCCACCAGATGGTTGCGAATGATTTATTTCCTTGATTTCAGACTACTGATGAAAGATTGCAGGAAGAAAGCCAGTTCTTATCTCTGAGCTTACAGAATACGAAAGATAAAAGGGACCTTGAAGTTCATCGAGTCCAGATCCACTCTTAATTCAAAAACCCATCCTACCCCCCAACGACATGGTTATCTGACCTTGACTTTAATATTTTTAGTGATGAGACACTCATTATTTTACAAGAGAACCTGTGTCACAATTGGACGGATTTTGGTGAGCGAGGTCTTCCTTCTATTGATTCAAAATTTCCTTCCTGTAACGTCTGGCCCCTGGAGCAACAATGAGTAAGTCTAGTTCCTGTTCTGAATGATGAACTTTGAAATATCTGAAGACATCTAAAATATCTCCCCTTAGTATCTGCTACTTCGGAATAAGCAACGTAAATACCTCCAGCTATCCCTCACTTGTTCCTCCCTGATAGACCCCTCATCTTCCAGGTGGATGGTCTCTGGGCACTCTTCAATTAGGAAACATATGTTCTCCAGGGCAAGGTGGAATTAAGTCTTATTTTTAATGATGGATTTAATTGTACTTGTGCCATAAAGCTACTAAGTGATCCACTTTTGTAAGTCAACTATGCATATAATTATGCACTATATCATTACCAATACCAGCATCTGTTATTAATTATAAAATGTAAAAGCAGATTTACTCTGATATAATGAACCTCCATCTCTGTGGGAAGTCTGTCTAAACAACATCTCGTAACTGACAAGGCCAGCTTGCTACTGAAAGTGTTTTGATGAAAATATGAAAAAGCCTTTCAAATAATCTGGTTCCTCAATTTGCACATGCACGATCATGTGGCTTCTTTCAATCTCAAAATTCATGGAATAAGCAATTATAGACAGCCTGAAAGTAAAGCATTCCAGGATAAATACTACTACTGGAAATAATCTAAGACATACCAGTAAAATGAACTGCATTTTTACAGCAAGAAAATTTTATCAAATGTTTAATTGAATGCTTTTCAACTAAACAAAGTACGGTTGAAGTGACGGTCCATATTCAGACTTTATGGGAAGATCTGGTAAACTGATTCATGTTTTGACATTCTTATGATCAATGTTGGTTATAATCATATTATCAGTATTAATCACTAAAGAAGGTAGAGATTGTTATATATGGTGGTGTAGCCCAATGGTTTGCCATATTGACTTGCCACTCCTAAAAACTAACAAAAGTTCACACTAGGAAAGTTGGATAGGTTTCAATTCACATCTATACTTACATCTATACTGTAATCATTTGTGTCTTTAAAACCTAGTAGTGAGTTATAATGTATTTGGATATCCACAATTATGTTTGCATTTAATAATATCTTGGAAATATTAAGCACTGTTTTCTGTTTTATGGAATGAACAGGGCTTTAACTGTTGAACTTGTTAGTTGACCATCCTTATTTCAGACTTTCACCCAGAAAAAAAGATGTAGCATAATCACGGAGAACTCAGAGACATTGACCCAATAATTCTTTGATATCTTTTCAAATAAACAACCCGAGTAATTCAGTTGTTTCAACAATTTTTGTTATGAGTTGTGTTCCCTCCAAATGCGTATGTTGAGGTCCTAATCCCCAGAACCTCAGAATGGGATCTTATTTGGAAATAGACTCACTGCAGATATAATTAGTTAAGATGAAATCGTACTGAAGAAGGGTGGGTCCCTAAAGCAATATGACTGGTGTCCTTTTGAACAAGGTGAAATCTGGAGATATATACAAACAGGGAAGAAGTCCATGTGAAGGTGAAGGCAGAGATTGGGGTGAAGCTTCTACAACCAAGGAACGGCAAAGATTGCCATCAAACCACCAGAAGCTGAGAGACGGGCACAGAACAGATTCTTCCTCACCCCCCTCAGAAGGAACCGAGCTTGTTGACACCTTGATCTCAAGCCTTCTAGCCTTCAGAACCATGAAACAATAAATATCTGCTGTTTAAATCACTCACTTTGTGGTACTTTGTTACAGCCGCCCTAGGAAACTAACACAATTCTGAATCTCTTAAAAAATACTTGGCACACTTCTCTGTGGCATGTCTTCAGAGCCCAAAGCACTTTATTTTGGATATGCTTAATGTGACATAGTCTTGTCCTCTGAGACGAATTTTTTTTAAAAGATTTTATTTATTTATTTGAGAGAGAGAATGAGAGACAGAGAGCACAAGAGGGAAGAGGGTCAGAGGGAGAAGCAGACTCCCCGCTGAGCAGGGAGCCCGATGTGGGACTCGATCCCGGGACTCCAGGATCATGACCTGAGCCAAAGGCAGTCGCTTAACCAACTGAGCCACCCAGGCGCCCTGAGATGAATTTTTTAACAGCCAAAAGCTACACATATCTAAGATATAAAGATGATGGATCATTTGTGTACATAATCCACCATCTTTTTCAAATAATTTACACCATAAATTAATGAAACTGATTTTTGTGCATCTCTACAACTGACTTTGGCAGTCTAAAAGATGTTTTGAACAATAATAGTATTTCTAGGGAAAAATGTATAACCTCCTAAGGTAACCATCTTGAAATATATATAAAAAGGCATGTTTTATAAATCATGACATTCTGTTTTGAAGTTTCACTCTTTATAGCTATATTATATACACGTGTGTGTGTGTGTGTGTGTGTGTGTGTGTGTGTGTGTGTACGTGCATGTATGGATGATATATTCTGAATAGTGTGAGTTAACTTTATGGTAAGCCAGAGGTTCTCAATAGTGCTTTGTGATACCCAGATGCTCGACTGGAGATGTTCCTGGGAAATGATCCCAGCCCCTTGCCCTGAGCACCTTCCCTTCCATTTGGTTTACATTTTGATCTTCCATTCTAGATCAAGACTGCAATAAAATTTTCTGTAATGTGGAAATGTCTTATGTCTGCATTGTCTAATATAGAAGCTGCTAGTCTCAAGTGGCCTTTAAGCATTTGAAATGTAGCTATTTCAACTAAGGAAATGACATTTTAATTTAATTTAATTTTAGTTTAAATAGCCACATGTAGCTATTGGCCACTGTCCTGGATGGTGTAGTTCTAGATTTTAATTTGAATTAAGATTCTGCTGCTAACAAAGTTCGAAAATCACCACTAAAAATGAAGGAATAGGAAAACTTCTGATAATAAAGGAATAACTGATGATTCAGATAAATTCTCCCAGAAAACACAGCCATGCAACTTTCTTGGGCATGTGATGATTGATTTTAAACCCAGTGAGCATCTAACTCCATTAAATCTGCCAACTAAAACTAACATCGCTGATCATTTGCCAGTAGGGGGAACTGAAGAGTAGAGGACAGCGTTTTCCCTGGAGAGTGGGATTTATTTATTTATTTATTTTTTTTCCCTACATACGTTTTAGTCTGTGTGGAGGCCCTAAAATACATATCCTGTCCGGAAACTCCAAACCTTGTCTTCCCGAATATCCAGAGTTCTTTAGACACCCTGCATGGACCTGTTTTCAAAGGATCCCTAGGAGGCAACAGAAATCGGTTCTACACAATACAGTTTAAAAATCAGCTGATTCTAAACCTAGTCTTTCCCAATTTCCTTTGTTAACATGTGATAAGGTTCAGATTTTTATATTGATTTTTAGCTTTATCCTGTTTCTCCACATACCAAAGAAAAATTTTTAAGGGCCTTTATATTTAGAAGGGGAAAATTTCATTGCCGTGTTGTTGATTCTTTACTTAAAAGTCATTATAAGAAAATTCGTATGCATGGTAAGTTAACAACATATGGCCTTACCTCTTGATAAAGGTCACTGAGATCTTCCTGATGGGCCTGTTTGGAACATCCTGGGAATTCCCTAACACAACAGGAATCTGGGGGCCAGTCCATCTCTGTCATTTCCAGCCAGTCAGTGAAGTACACCACTCCGCAGCACTTAAACTGCAAAAGAATGACTGGTCAGGCTCAGAAACTACACAAATATTTTCTTAACTTATAGAAGATTAAACGTTAGATTTCTTAAATTTTTGTACCCAGAGCTAAACTCACTTCTGTCATCACCTAAAGATATGTGTACATTCTATATTGACGACAGAAATGTAGTGAAGGACTCCATAACGGAACAGTTCTGAACAATAATGCTCATAACCCCAGAAATCAGATGAGGCATGACTGAGTCTTTCCCCAACTGTACAATCCTCTACAAGTGATCCAACAGCAACAGAGTCAATATGCACAGAAACAAAACAATTAACTGGACTATTATAATTATCATTAAACCTCTCGCCACGAAAGATTAGTGATCAATTTATTTGTGTATCACCTAGTTACCAATTTAACTGCTTAACAAATTCAAAAATAAATTAAAAGTTTTCATAATCTCTGGAGAAAGAGTTGTTGACCAAAAGCACACATCACAAAAATTACCCAACTTGAATTCATTAACCAGTAAATTTTCAAAAAATTTTTGAGATATAAACACAGGTTTGGCCAACACATGTTTATTTAACTGAATGAGAGTCTCAAAATAAAGTATCATATTCTGTCACCATAATCTCAGAAGAAATGACGTGTCTTTAGCTTGAATAAAATTGGATTTAAGAAAAACTATGCTGTGTTTTGTTCTTTTTTGTCTCATGTCACCAAGTTTTAGCAAAAACTTTCTCTGGTCAAAGTTTAGAAACACTGCTTAAGGACATATGTAGATTAGATTAAAATAATTAATTATGATAATTTTCTGCCCTTGGGTAGAGGGAGTTACTCTTCCATATAGTTAAAAACAAGAACTCTGCGCAATCACTGAGAAGAACTTTGCCAAGAGTGACTGGCTCTACAAATTATGTAGCCCAACAGACCAATCTGGGTCCAGGATTAACACCGTATCATAAAATATCACAGTCCACCATTTCAAAATCCAACTAAAATCAACTATGGAGAATTCTGAACTTCTCGTGTAAAATGAAACACAGAAAACACTAAAAATGATTTTACATTTTTCATTTGCCTAAATATCTAACTTTTAAAAAGAAAAAACCATCTTAAGAGTATTATAAATGATGAATTTGTGATGTTATGAGTAATACTAAAACTTTTGGAGAAACATTTTTTATATTTTTAGTATTTTCCTTTTATAAACTTGTTCTAAAAGCTACAGTATGCCATAAACATCATACATTAACTCAAACATAATTTGACATTATGTATTTTACATAAGTCATTGAATATCCATAAAAAAACATATGTAGTCAAAAAGACTTCACTTTCCAAAAATCATAAACTACTACATTTCCAAATCAGGCTTTTTAAGTCCAACTTCTCTCATTTCCTTAAGGACATGTGTTTTTCTATGTTGATGACAAAAGTACAGTTCTTGGAACTCAAACTCCATCCACAATAGAACAGCCCATTTATCTGGCCTTGTCAGGAAATGAGGTGCTCCACAGAAATGACTTTTCCAAATAACTTAAGCATACGATGTTCAGTGCCAGATATATATTTTTTAATTTTAATAAGTCACTGAGATATTTTTTCTTTTTACATAATTGTTTTTCTTTGTCAACAGAAGATACTAGATTGGTAGAGAAATTTTCCCTAAAACTCCCCTACGTGAACCCACCATTACACCACACACGACTGTGGTCTACATCTCCTTGCAGTTTTCCCACCTCCTTTAAAATCACATTATGAGATAAAGCCACTTTTGCTAGCATCATGTCAAACTGGAAAATACCACCATCATTTTACCTACAAAGGAAGTGAGGTTTTCACAGGTCAAATAACCTGTGGAGACCACAGACTAGTGTGTGGCAGAGCCTACTTATTCCAAAGCTTGTTCTCCAACCATTATGTTAAATTAAATAAGTAAATACATTTTTAAATATCAGGTTTTTAAAAAGATATTAAAGAAAGATCCTTAGGGCTTATGTGAGAGTCCTGTACAGTGAGGTACATGCCCAGAACTGCACTAAAGTCGTCAGGACAACTGGGGCCTGACAAGGTCACTTTTAGCTCTACAATTTATTTTGGGAGCCAGGTGTTGTGGGTTGAACTGTTTCCCCCCTCCCAAAATTCATGTTGAAATTCTAACCCCCAGAATGTGACCATATTTGGAGAGAGGATCTTTACAGAGGTAATTAAAACAAGGTCACAAGGGTGGGTTCTAATCCCATATGATGGATGTCCTTATAAAAAGAGGAAATTTGAACACAGACATATATATAAAAGGAAGACGATGTGAAAACCAGGGAGAAGACTGCTGTCTATAAGCCCAGGAGAGAGGCATCCAAAGAAACCGACCCTGCACACCTTGATCTCAGACTTCTAGCTTCCCAAATTGTGAGATGATATATTTTTGTTGTTTCAGCCACCC
The DNA here is from genome assembly GCF_037043125.1 of Eumetopias jubatus. Taxonomy (NCBI): domain Eukaryota; kingdom Metazoa; phylum Chordata; class Mammalia; order Carnivora; family Otariidae; genus Eumetopias; species Eumetopias jubatus. The sequence goes on from NW_028274820.1 coordinate 78,948,592, forward strand.
AGTCTGTGATCATTTATTTTGGCCACAGCCCTGACACACTAACACAAGAAGCTTTAAAAGACCCTTTCAGGGTGCCCAAAGGTCTTCCCCCTCCTTTTATGTGAGATAGGCCTATGATATGGAGGAGGAACTTACCATGCAATAAAGCTAAAAACATAGGTACTGTCATTTGCAATGCTATACATTGTCTATCTAGATGGAGCCCCTCTTTGTACCACTGGGGAAAAGCTTGCTTTGTTGTTTTAACCTGGATTATCATGGTCTACATCAGAAATCCCAGAAAATAAAGAGCTCTGGGCAGCTTCTACCCAGGGCAGTAGCTGACCACAGCTTACTATAAATTCCCTAATGTCTCACCTATTTTCCCTTCAGGTTGTTTTTAGTACAAATGAACAGTAAACAAACAAAGCCAGGAAGCATTTAAATAAATAGGAAATCTGTGCCACAATGATAATTTTCACCATCTCAACAACCATAACACAAAGAGCCAGATTTGGAGATTATCCTGGACTGAAACCTCTGCCCGTACCCCAGACAGAGTAACTGAGCAGACAGCTGGATATCCATCCTGGAAGACATCAACTCTCACATGCCTTGTTGTGGCCCAGCTTGAAATGAAAGAAAAGGAAATGGGTATACTTGGTCACTGGGGAATCTCCAATCACAAGGAAACTGCTTGGGAGAAGAGCTTGGTTTGAAGCAAGACCAGTGGTGAACTTCAAGTCACCAGATTTTAAAAATCTACATATTGTCTGTGTTTGAGAAGATGAGTGGATGCAGGGCTATATGGAAGTTAGGTAAGAAAAGCTAAAAGCACCTATGCTTTATCATGCTATAGTCAATAACTATAAGCTAAATGAGATCCAACTCATGATCCCATTTAATCTTCTCAACAACCCAAGGAGGCAAGTACTTTTATTATCCCTATTTTACAGATGAGGAGACTGAGACTGAAGCTACGTAAATTACAGAAGCTCATGGAATAATAAGCAGCATAGCCAGAATTTGAACCAAGATCTTTCTGACTAGAAAGCTCATGCTTTTAATGATATACCGATGCTTAATTCCCAAACAAGAGCCATTATTTTAAAAAAAATTAACTGTTTAAAATAAAGACAGCTCTAAAAGTCATGAAAAATGATCTATTCAAATAAAACTTGGATATTTATCAAGAAACACTCATAAAAAGGAAATTTCACAGTAGTTTAGCAAAATGGCTTCTAAGAAATTCTTAAAATATATGTGAACCACGTGAAATGAAGGGGAAATGGTATACACAGGAAGAAAAGCAGGGCATGGAGTCGCTTAAGGAATTTCTCAGTAAAGAATTACACCAGTGGTAACTGAATCACAGGCTTAACTTTTCAGCACAGAGAAAATGACCAAAGCCAAAGCTTTGAACATTTGCTTTGAAAGTGTGCCATTTATTCTATACCCTCTACCTCAGAAATTACAGCACTTACCTCTCTCTGGAAAAAATTCCAAGCGTGAGTAAGCCACCGGTATCTAGGTAAGCCATAATTTGTCATTCTGGCTTTCAAAGTGACCATGTCTGACCACTGAACTGGAACCTAGAGATAAACAAAATATCAACAACTGGGACATACAAACACACACATTCAGTTCAGAAACACAAACATTCCCATATTCACACATGTAATCGCTCACACACTCATATGCATACTTGGAATGTATTGCAATTAACAAATATTATTTTAAATTTATATTTGTTTGTGGCCTAAATTAAGTTCAAGGTTACTTACTTATGAAACAATTTCTATGTGTAGATATTTGCAGTAAATGAGGAAGTTCTTTACATTAAGCAAAGAAAAAAAATAAAATCATTTAATGCCAATATCAAGCTGAAGGAAATCACAAAATAAGCAGTTTACTGTACATCCTACAGGTCCAGCTGAAGAGATCCTCATAACAAATAATCCCTGCCCAGAAATGCCCTTGGATTTGATTTCTTTTTTTTTTTAAGATTTTATTTATTTATTCATGAAAGACAGAGAGAGAGAGAGAGAGAGAGAGAGGCAGAGGGAGAAGCAGGCTCCCAAGGAGCAGGGAGCCCGACGCGGGACCCGATCCCAGGACCCCGGGATCACGACCCGAGCTGAAGGCAGATGCTCAACCATCTGAGCCACCCAGGCGTCCTGGATTTGATTTCAATAATGCTATCGAGTCGGTCTTTGAAGTGACTGCAAGAGCACCTGCGTGGCTCCGTCAGTTAAGTGTCTGTTTCGGCTCAGGTCATGATCCTGAGGTCCTGGGATGGTCCTGGGATTGTCCTGGGATCGAGCCCCAGGTCAGGCTCCCTGCTCAGCGGGAAGTCTGCTTCTCCCTCTTGCTCTGCCTCTCTCCCTGCTCGTGCTCTCCTTTCTCTCTCTCTCTCTCAAATAAATAAATAAAATCTTTCTAAAAAAAATGAAATGACTACAGATTGTAGTACCAAAACAAAGGGATAAGAATTAAGAAGGGAAAGAATCCAGCTCAAGTCATGCCTCACTCTGGAATAAGTGTGTAGATATCTTTCCAAATATTGGATTTTGGAACCATGCTAGAAATTTAGGAAGAATACCTCTCAAATTAAAGCACTTTTTTGTGCTTCTAGTCTCAAGTCACCTAGCACCGTGTCCCTTAACAGAGTGTTTAATCATGACAGAGCTTAAGGTACACAACACAACAGCTGGCTGGAAATCTAGTCAGCGCATCACGCGGTGTTTTATCTACAGTGCCCCGGGGGGAAACTGACGCATACACATCCTAGTCTCACCACACATGTGGTATTATGTTTAGAATACATAACTGGGAAACTGGACAGATATCCATATCTGATGTATGTAGTAATACAGACCAGGATTAGCCAAGCAAGCTTGACACTAACTCAAGATGAGGACTATTTTGCAATCTTATTTTAAAAATAGCAGTATCAATAGAAGTAGTTTAAAAATTCCTGACCACAAAAATTCTTCATTGTTTTCCTTTGTTAATTCTCTTTTTTCATTACTTGGAAATCTACATACAGAAGAAAACATGCCAACACTTGGGCACACAACTTTGTTTCCCCAAAAACGGTCTGACTGGGTGTACTTCATGTTCACACAGTTTCAACAAAGTTCAGGGAACTAAACCAAAATTCAAGCTACTCATTATACGTTATTATTTCATATCCCTTTGAGTATAAAATAAATGGAAATGAAGTAAATCTCTAGAAATTTATAATCTGAAACAGTTAATATTATTGATAAATTGTTCTAAAGAAGGAATAATCAATAGGAAGTGACAAAACGACAGAAATAATGGGGAAACAGAATGTCAAATCTCTTGATTTGGTTATTAGAACAGTCTTATTTTAAATTTTACTTTACAAAATAAATATAAGTTGTTTCCCTCTTGTAACCACAATCGATGTGCGACCAAATATGGCAAGAAACAGAGGAGATCATTGAGGTTCTGGCACAAAATACTGTGATTTGGCCATAAAGGAAAACACACACTTATTGGTTTCCTGCATGGAACAGCTAAGAGTACAAAGCCCATTCTATGCAAAGGCTGGGTTCTGCAAAATTTGGTATCTAATAAACTTTAATGGCACTTTTCATTCACACTGCTATTAGTGCAAAAGCAATAAAAAAATTCTGACAAACTTTTTTTCCAAAGGATCATTTTCCACATTTCACTTTGAAACAGCCCAACAGCCCTTGCTTTATCCTGGTAACTTAATGGGGAAGATTTACATAAGCAAACAGTGGCCTATGCACTCAACTGAGATGGCAGCGTGTATCCATTTAGTACCACCATGACACCAGGAAGATATTTGCAGATGTCTCCCTAACAGAATAGAAGAAAGTATCTTCTAGAATTAGATGATATTAGAATCAAAACATTTCCTTTAGTTAATTCATTTCATATTTGTTATAACTTAGGAGGTTTATCAAATAATAGTATGACATAAAAGCTATACAAACCATTTCAAAATCCGTAGAAAGAAAACTCATTTCTAAAACCCTTTTAATTATCAAAAAGAACATAATCAAAAGCTATTAGTAATAGCTATTTATCGCTTGAATGTCAGGGAGATACATGCACTTTCTGAAAACAGAAAAAATTAGAAGCGACCATTTCTTTATCAATAAAACCCAGAAACCGAGTCTGGAACCAACTACTCTTTCACTCCCCAAAATATATGATGTTTCTAGGGATGGAGTGAAAATATGATTCTCAAAGACAGCAAGAACATTCTTATTTTAACAGGAAATTTCATTTTGAAGAAAGTTCTTAACTTTATTCAACTAGTCAGAACCTGCCCTGACTTTTCAATTTTTAATAGGAAAAAAATAATCACGAATTCTCTCTTCTTACTAAGAGTTGTCAGACAGGGGAAGCATGAGTGTTTCAGGCGAGTTCAGATGTGTGGCAGCGCCAAAGCATCGATTACATGCAAATTAGAGTATGCAAAGTACCATTAGTCTGTAATTACCGCTTAGCATTCAAAACAGTCTCACAGTACAGTAACGGATTCACCACAGAATCTTTAATAACTGTATCGGTACCAAAAGGACTTCACTTTTAGTACACAACTGCTGAAATGTCTCTCTAAAACAAATACAAAATAATCCCCCTCTCTTCTTCAGAGCTCCTACATGTTAAAAAAAATGTTGAAGGTTCACCTGGGGAACTTGTCACAAATGTGAATGCCCCGTCCTTACCCCTTCTTCCTCTGCCTTTCCCTCTATTCTGATTTAGCAGATCTGGCCTAGTGCCCTCTAATGTGCATTTTTAAGAATTGCCTTGGACGATTCCTCCTGTAGACAGTCCAAGGACTACTTGTCGGAAAACATTATCTTCCCGAAACAGAATGACTCTATGATGCTTAGAGTGGAAAACTCTGGCCACCATGAAAACAGCCAGCAAACAGACACAAAAAGGTGCTCAACTTCATCGGTGATAAACGCACCAATTGTCACCAGTGAAACGGGCAAATATTAAAAAAGTAATAATGCCCTGGGGCACCTGGGTGGCTCAGTCGTTAAGCGTCTGCCTTATTCTCAGGTCATGATCCCAGGGTCCTAAAATCGAGCCCCAGATTGGGCTCACTGCTCTGCGGGAAGCTTGCTTCTCCCACTCCCCCTGCTTGTGTTCCCTCTCTCGCTATATCTTTTTCTGTCAAATAAATAAATAAAATCTTTAAAAAAAATAAAAATAAAAAAGTAATAATGCCCTGTGTAAGGGTGAAGTGCAAGTGATAAACACAAAGTAACTGGTAAAATCTTAAGACTGAGAAACCCTATCCTTGTTCATTCTCACAACGCTCTGAAAGTTGATTTCAATTGATAAAATGAAAGAGAAAAAACGCTTAAGAGCTGCTTTCATGTAGCCTAGTATCAAACTGTCAGAGTGTTTCTAGGCTGAAGTAAACACACAGCAACTCTTCAAATATAGTTCTTAAAGGAAGATGGCTCAGCTTGTTGGGAACAGAAGATTCATGCTTCCTAGTCATCAGGGTACAGCTGAGGTGGGCATTTTATGAGGCTTACATGTCGATTTTCAAATTTTCCCAGATCTTGCTGTAAACGTGAATCTTTCCTATTATACACTCAGAAGTTGGCAAAATTATTTTCGGACATATATTATTTCTAGGCTATTATATCGATGTTTAAGCAACCTGTGGAATTAAAGACATACAGTACAGCAAATAAAATATTACAAATTATGATTTGGAACTACGCATTAGACACAGACAAGAAAATATTAATTTTCAGAAGTATTGGGATCATGTTTACAGTATAAACATTCAAATTAAGGGTGCTGGGTGGCTCAGTGGATTGAGCCTCTGACTTTTGATCTAGGCTCAGGTCTTGATCTTGTGGTCATGAATTTGAGCCTCACTTAAGCAAACAAACAAACAAACAAAAAACTTTCAAAGTCATAATCATGTGCCTAAATAACTCCAAAGTATATGATTCAAAAGGCTGAACTGGATATTGTTCCAGATCGTGACTACTTCCCACTTTGAACTCACCATAATTTCCTGCTCGTATGTCCAAACACCACAAGCCAGTTCTACACAGAAAATGACAAGCAAACTTCCAAAGTACTGTAGAAGAACAAAAAATTAATGCTGTTAGGATAGAATCAAAATAAAATACGGTCATCAGAGACAAGCTAAATATTATTCAGTATTGTTTACCCAATGGACAAGAAAACAGAGGCACATATTTAAGAAGCTCCCTTGGGAGGAGATGAGAAAAGTGTCCACAAATTGAGAGAAATCTACAGACAACATTCGATACTCACCTAAATAGGCCATTTGACTAGTGCTCTATTTATCAAGTACTTTTATAATTCATTCTCTCAAGGACCTTGTGAAAGGGATAGGACTATCTCATTTTACAAATGACAAGATTAATGCAAAAAGTAGACAATGTGAGTTGCTAAAGAATGTGCATAGTAAATTTGGGGGGATGCTAGAGTCTTGTGGCTGTGTTCCGTGTACTGCACCTCGACACCTCTCCTGTTGTGGAGGTACCTTTGCAGAAATAAACAGTAAAAGTGTGAGAAAGAATGGGCTCCCTGAAAGTTCTCTTCACCAATTCCAGCAGAAATAATGGCATCAGATCTTCCGCTCCTTTTATGTCACTGGGTCAGGGTGAGTGTACCTGGTAGTGATGATTATTGACTAACCCCCTGTACTGGAATGACATCTCCCTTAAGGGCAGGAACTTTATTTTTACAAACTGGGTGCTCAGTAAATATTTGTTACTTAAACAGATAAATGAAAACAAAGTGAAGTGATACCCTAGTAGAAGACAAGGAGCTGCCTTGGGCTGGGTGATCTTTACGAAGGTAATTTTTAAGATGAGTCACTAATGACAAGGAGAAAGCACTGCTGGTAAGATTTGTGGAAAAGCAATCCAGGAAGAGGAAATACCAAGTGCAGGGCCACCTTTTGGGTCAAGCCAGTTAGTTAAGAACTCCGAGGTAAATGGAGCACAGAAGTGGGTGGTGGGCACAGGGAGTGTAAGTAGATGATGATGAGAAGTATAAAGAGCCAGATCTCCAGGGGCAGTAGAAAGGATTTTGGCTTTTATTTTAAGTGTAATCAAAATCCAGCAGCACGTGACACGGTCTGACATACATTACAAAAACATAATTCTGGCTGTTTTGTAAAAAAACAACCTGTAGGAAAGCAAAGATGTGATCAGGGCAACTAAATAAAAAATTGCTGAACTAGGATGGTAGCAGGGAAATGGGGGGGGCAGGGAATGGACTTATGATAGGATTGTGAGCTGTCAAAATGTGAACGCTGAGTTTCTTTGCTCATGATTTTTGCCAAAAAAGGGGAGGAGAAAATAAAAGATCTAGAAAATGGAGCTGATTTTCTACTACTTCCAGGATATATCCCTATGATTTAAAAATATAAATCACTGCTATTAGTTTTAATTTGCTTCTTTCATATAAAGACATAAATAATATATACATGGCTGCATAATCTCTCAGATAATAACACAGTTTGAAAATCAAAATTGGTTCAAAAGATAAAGTAGTATTTTCTTAAGGGTATCCCACTTTATAAGCACCTTTACTTTCAAGAAATGCAGTACTCTTGGTCAGCTTCAATCTACTCAAATCTCATTGCCTTACTTTATTAAAGATTTTAGCCCTAAAATGATGATTAGAAGAAATTTTGTGAACCCAGCACTCCAAGTCAGTTTTTCTCCAAACTCTCTTTCGTGGTTTATTTAAGAGATCTGTAGACATGAACAATATCACATGTGCACCTTATGTTACAAAGAGACCAAATAATTGTATGCCAGATCCATTTTTTTTCTACCTCTGATAAGACCCTACAAGACAGTAAGACTTCAGAGAAAAATTACACCATGGGATATTTTTGTTTTCCCAAATCCCTAACCTAATTTTTTTTTTCAAAATTGATGTTTGGTTATAATGAAAACCAAAGCAGCCCTAAAAAGGCAAGACATCCCTAAAATAAAACATAGACATGGTTGCTGTTGCTGGTCAGGAGATAACTTTACTGTGCCTTGGGGGTCACCATGCAGATTTCTGGATTGATTTTATATCCTTGTAAGTCCCGCTTGAGTCACTTCTCTTGTTTCTCGCCTCCTGGAGTCACTGGCCAGTTTATGAGGTCTGTGCTGCAACAGCAGAAATGCCCCGAGCACAGAACCAAGGGCAAAGTGCCCAGATGTAAGCAATACTTGCAATACCTGAGTTACTCTGCCAGGCCTTCGGATCCAAACCGTGTAGTAACTACATGCATGACAGCACCTTGGATTTCTTATAGTGGGCTTTGCCGTGGGTTAGCAACACCATAACTTAAGCGTCCCCAGGAATGCATAAAGCATATATAACTAAAACAATCTCTCATTAAAAACTCAAAACTGAGAGGTACCTGGCTGGTGCAGTTGGTTGAGCATCCTATCCACCCCTTGGTTTTGGCTCAGGTCGTGATCTCAGGATTGTGAGATCGAGCCTCCACGCTCCGTGCAGTCTATTTGAGATTCTCTCTCCCTCTGCCCCTCCCCTTCTGCACTCACACGTGCACTCTCTTTCTCTCTCTCTCTCTCTCTCAAATAAATAAATCTTAAAAAAAAAAAGTAAAAAAACCAAAAACTCAAAACTGAAATCACCCATCACGGGAATGAGGGTGTCCATGTAAGTTGGACACTCCTTTAACTCTGGGAAAACTCTAAAATGATTTTATCTTTCAGATTTCTAATGATGTCATTTGGTGCAAGTTCTTCCATATAAAACAGTTCTTCTGTCTTTGTTCTACTTAGGAGCACAGATTCATTTGACCTCCAGATTGAAAATAAAAGTTTTAACCACGTTATAAGACTTTCTTGGAACAAATTAAATCTCAAATTTAATTCAAATCATAAATATATGAGTATGAATATGTATATATTTTTTGCAAACGATGCTACAGCTTTGTGGTCAGCTGCCCTTGCTTTCTTGTCATTGTGTTGGCCTCACACATCCAGTCTTCTAATTCCAAGGAAAATGCCAAATCCATTGTTAACATGACATAGAGAGAGAACCTCATTCATCCCTACTTTTTCTTTTCCAGTGAGCTCCGAGGCCTCGATGGTCATCTTCACATTGACTATAGCTCAGAGAATCACTTTGCCACTGTTTCGTTTAAGGGCTGGATCTGAGTGAGGCATCTGTTAATCCGTAGTTTGAACAGACTAAAGCGAGCACAGAATAAAGCAACAGCTCCCGCTGACCTCTGCTGTGGTATGAAGTGCACACGCATATCATGTTCACTGAGAAGCCACCCGTCGTCCTCGACTATTGGGACCACGTATATATCTCCCCTGACGGTGTCAGCCTGTGTCTCCCGTGCTTCTCCCTTCCCCGTGCACGCTCCCGTCTGAGATGGTCTGTGCCAACCTAGTTTGCAGACAAATCTGCCCCTCTCATCTCCTTGGGTGCTGTCCTGCCTGAATGGTGGGAAGAGCTCAGAATTTGGAGTCGGAAGACTGAAGTTCAAACCCAGCTCTGAACACACTCTGTGACCTTGGGCAAATCATTAAGCTAGCCTGGCTTCAGTTTGCTCGTCTGTGTACTGAAGATAAAAATAAAGTTGTCCTCGCTATTACCATCAAGGCTGATATGATACATGGGAAAGTGGTTTGAAAAAATTTTTTTATTTTAAATGTATAAAACATATACAAATGCTGTCCACAACCATTCTGTGACATACAATCCAATACTGACTTGTCCTCTCTTCTCCTACAGAGAGCCTGCGTTCCCCACAAAGTGATGCAGTTTCTTCCTCATCATCATTTTCCAGCGTTTCCTCTCTCGTTCTTTACCACTTTACTTTTCTCCTTGCCTCCATGTAGAGCAGGGCTCCCCTGTCTGCTGAGCACCAGGCCTCAGAGGCGGTAGCTTTTAAACCAGTTGGCTGCCTCACACACAGGTCACAGAGCTCGCTTAAATGCCCGACCAATGGTTCTGGCTGGGAGGGATCTTGTTCTTGAACATTATTTTATTCCCAGTAAGTACCTAACTCAAGCAGCACCTGTCACGCAGCAAGTCGTCAACAAATGTTTGGTGGAAATAACGATCAGTTTACCAACGAAAAAGATTTCCTTGTGATTCTCTAATATGAGCTGAGTTTCCTGCTCACATTTGACTCCTTTTGACTTCTAGTAACACATTTAAAGAAATTTTAAATATTGCCTCTCTGTTTTACTATTGTCTTCCTTGTGGATTATTCTATGATAATCCAGGGTGCCTTTAAACATTTGGGACAATTTAGCGAAGCTAAAGAAAAGGAGCAATGTACAGACTCCCCCATCTTCCCTCAGCCACTAAGGACTAAACATTTCAAGCAAATGAAGAATGAGAAACTGGTGTTTATGCAAGGAAATTAGAATGCGATCATTTGCATGACAAACTATTTTATTTGCTTTTAAAATTGCTCAGTACAGAGTTCCTTAAAATAGCTAAGTTCCTCTACTGTAATTAAACTAAAATTTGTGTTCTACGAATAAGTTTTATCTTTAAGCATTTGTTCATGAAAAAACTGCATCAAATAAGGCAAGCAGACAACAGGACACACACCCCCCAAATGATGCAATTAATTAGTGATTTTTTTTTTCCACCAAATCTCTCAAGCTGAGAATCATTACCTTCAGTTAAAAAATGAGAGCCCTCTAAAGGCACCTAGGTGGCTCAGTGGGTTAAGTGGCTGCCTGCAGATCCGGTTATGATCCCGGGGTCCTGGGATCCAGTCCCCCCCGCAATCCCTCCCACACACATGGAGCTCCCTGCTCCTGCCTCTCCCCTCTGCTCATGCACTGGCACAGGCTCTCTCTCTTAAATAAATAAATACAATCTTAAAAAAAAAAAAATGAGAGCTCTCACTGGGTTGGATAAAAGATCGCATAAAACGTTGTATATGAAATTGCTTTGTTGACTCTTTTTAAACTAGACAGACGAGAAGAACATGGGCTCTGAAATAAAATAGACTTGGCTTCAGATTCTGGCTCCTATACATACCAGTTGGATGAACTCAGGCAAACCACTAAGCCTCAGTTTCCTGATTTGTAAAGTGAGAATGTTAAGAATTACCTCGCGGTGTTGTGCGAAGGATTCAATTAGGTAGAATGCTGTTGTGTAGTAAGCACTCCCTAAATGGTAGCTATTATTAACCATATCACAGCATCTATTAGAGAATATGAACTCAATGAGGACAAGGGGTACCATTTTGGCTTAAATACTTAACATGCTTACTGGCATAGTGCAGGTACTCGAGGTCTATTTCTTGAATAGATATACTGTGATCAGAGGATGATGGTGAGTAAGATTGTTCATCTCCTTGGATCAGGATCAGTGGCACTCCCACTAAAGGACATTTAATCCCACAAGCTATTTGATAAAATCTTTACAAAATCCCTATCCAGTGAGAATATAGCTGGTATTTTTCCAAACATCTTTATTAGGAAGCTAAAAGCAGGAAGTGGTGGGTGGGGAACCCAACTTCTTTTTAAAAAGGATTGAAATCAATTTGTTATTTTAAACTAAGATTGGCCACAAAATGGTAAAAATGGCTTAGGCTAACTGCTCCCTTTGTCCACTGGAAGTATTTGAGGAGGAAGAGAAGGACATGAAATCCCACCTTCCTATTTAAGCCCTTGGTGACTTGTAGGTAAATGCATCCCCAGTAGAAACAGAGGGGATTTATTCCTCACTATTAAAAGTTATTTCATCTCATTGTATGTATACAGACAAAATAGTAAAATCTCAAGGAGGTCCTTTCTTAAATAAACATTTATTTATAAAAATGATTTGGTTCCCTGATACCACCCACCCCAGGATTTCCTCCTAAAGAAAGCAGATTAATAAACATATGCCCCTATCCCTTCACCCTCCTGAAATTTCCCTAACATAAAAATAAAGGGATTTTTTTTAAAGGCATAAGCCCGGGGGCAAAGGAAAAGGAGACAACAGCAAGTATAGTTTGGAATGTGCAAACTTCTCAGCAGTCCCCCAAAAGCTGAAGGCTTAACCAGTAGTGTGGAAAGTTGAAAACAACTGAATCCTCCAAATGCTCAGGTGCTGGCAGCTAGGATACCACTGGATGTGGATGAAGGTAGGGCTAAAAATAGAATGACTCATTGCAAACCTGTTTAGGAAGAAGTTAGACCCCAAGTCCCTTTCCCCACACTAGGTAGCTGGGTGACTATCCAGACCCACCAATATAGAAGTTAGGGGTATATTCTGTGGAGACAGTAAAACAGAGTCTCAGGACTGGGGACACTAGCTACAGTGTAGGATAAAGTACAGTATTGGAAAAGAGAATTGAAGTTCAAATTTACATACCTTTTCCACAAAGGTTCAAAACTCCAATCAAACCAAAATAAGCACTGGATTTCTAGTAGAATACTAGAAGCTAAAGGGCAATGGAGGAATGTCTTCAACATTCTGAGGGAAAAGAATGATTTCTAACCTGTAATTCCATAGTTAAAATTACCATGAAAAAGCAAATAAAGCCATTTTTAGCCATACAGGCTTTTAAAATTTATCTCCTCTGTATGCTTCTTCAGGAAATTATTGGAAGATGTGCTCCCTAAAAGGTGAGATTGAACAGAAAAGGACAATGACTTGGAATCCAGAAAACAAAAATAATTTCTAAAACGAGAGAGAGACAAAGGAAATCCCAGAATGGTAGTAAAGGGATAGCCCATGATGGCAAGAGTTTCAGTGGGCCTAGGTTGGAGCAGGTCTAGAATATTCTGAGACAGATTTCTTTAAAAAAAAAATCGATAGGATGCCCCAAATTTTGAATATAGAAAGAGAACAGTTACACCAGAGTGAGTTTAAGAGTTGAATTAGACAGAAATACATAGAAGATAAAGTTACTAATTCTAAGAAAAACAAAGTATTATTCCAGAAAGAAAAATTAAACCCAGTACTTTCCCTGGCCCAAATGCGAATAGCACTTACATAGTTATAATCTTAAAGACTGATCTATCCAGAGTTATGACATATCCGTGTTGAGTTGTGATAGGAAGTCTGCATGAGAGGTTGGGACATGGGGGCAGGAAAGCGTGTCAGATCTCCATCTTAATAAGTTCTTCATCATAGGAAGTCAATGGATAGTGCTTAAAGCTAAACACTAAAAGAATGAAAAGGGTTACATAAATATGAGATTTAGAGATGGGGAAGTAAATTCTCAGGGAATCTGCTAAAACAAAGTTGAAAATGGCTGCCCCTTAGAGTGGAAAATGGGAGGATGGTAGACTACTATTTCTCATGTGAAGGCTTTGAGAATTAAATTAACTGTAAATTATGAAGCACTGTGGTAAAAGTAAAAGCAAAATTAGAACAAACAATAGTCTCCCTGAAGCCTCAACACCAAAGAGAAGAAGGTTGGAGGCAGAAGGATTATCTATGTTTTACACAGAAAAAGTTATTCAAAAGGCTGAAAATTCTAAGTGGCCCAATTATACTTCATGGTTACTGGAACTAAAGAGGGTGGGTGGCAACTGGAAACTTTATGCTCAGGTGCTGTCATCTTTTTGCTAAATGTGCCATCAGTAGCTCAAAATACGGAGTGCTATAACAAAATACAAAAAGTGTACACTTAGAGGTGATTTATAGACCCAACCCTGAGGTCTCTCTCTTTCACTAGACCCTGTTTGGCAATTTGGATCTCTCCTGTGATATTGCTCATTAAAATCACACATCCGGTCTGCTTAAATCAGTGTGAGTTGGATTATTTTCCATGACAGCTCATTTCAGTCACAAAATTATGAAGCTTAGAACTCTATGTTACGGACAATTCCATTCAATGACGGAGGCCTGGATTTAGTTCACTTTCTGGAGACATACATATGTTCATATATTCAAGTATTGTGAGTATATAACATTAAAAGTATATAAAAGTGTATTAAAAGTATGTAAAAAATAAAGTATACTTATATAACTAAATACGCAAATATATGTATGTGAGTGCATACACACACACATATATGCAGGCACAAATAATTTATTGTGCCAGAGATTTACATGCACTATATAATTTACTCCTTAAAAAAATATTACAGAAACATCATTATCTCTATTTCTTAGAATGAGAAAACGGAGCTATAGGCATGTTCATCCACAACTGAGGGGCAACAGACCATTAAGTCTTTCAGAGCACAGGTTCTGAAGTCAAGCATCCTAGATTCAGATCCCAGCTTTACCCCTTGATTGTTTGGGCAAACCACTTAACTTTTCTGTATTTAAGCATTCTCATCTGCAAAATGGGGATAACAATAGTGCCAACCCCAGAGTCTGGCTGGCAGAATTTAATGTAAAACACACAACAGTGGCCGGCACATAGCACCTGTTCTATGAAGGATGATGGTGGTAGTGTTAGCAATACCTCATGAGCCACCATCTCTAGACCCCCAACTTCTTACTTTTCTTACCTTTGAACTAATGGGGAATGACTTAGAACCTTATGTTCCCATCTTTGATCTTTCCTAGTTGGAAAAAAAAAGATTGCCAATAATATCAAAATTTTAAGGATGGCAAAAAAATGTCCTTTTTCTTTCCACCTAACGATGGCTAAAGGCACAAACGCTGCTTTAATTGCTATGTAAAATCCTTGACAAGTTATATCAAAAATTGCATCTTTTCTTTTTATGTTTTGAACTTATATTAAATCAGTCAGACCAGCTTCTTCCCAGTAGTAAAATTAATTTTTCTTCTTATTCACATTTTACAATTTTATAATGAAGTCTGGTGCCATGTTGCCAATGAGTGCTTAACCATTCATTAAATGGAACTCTCATAAAAGCTCTACTAAGGGAAAGTGATTTATTTTCTTTTTACACCTTTAATTCTTTACTGTTAATAATCAATAATAATAAAATTTCTAAGAAAGTAATATTTGTTTTGTATAAAATATCAAATAATTTTCACTTTTGGAAAAATAGATTAAATTTTAAATTTTCATTTCTAACTTTTATTAGTCTAATAAAAACATAAAAGCAATCTGTCCTAACAAAGCCAACCAATGTATTGAGTATGGAAGAGTATTACATTTTATAAGCAATTGAGAAATAATAGGAAAAATCTTTTTGATTACTAAGAGCATTTTTATGGAAAACATCCTATTAATACAAAACTTCTATCTTCATTCTATCCAGCTTTATAGAGAGAGGAAGCAAAACAACCTATATCCAACCTACCACAAATAGACCAGGCACTTATTTTCCAAACTGCTTTTCCATGTAAATGCCAACTGGAAATTAATTTTTACATTAAAACAAAATTATGTTTTCCTTGAACACCTTTACATAAGTTTCTCTGTGCAAGCAAGCAGATAATCAACCAAGTATCACAGAACACTTTCAGTAAGAATATATTTCACTGAGAGAAAAGTAAAAATTATAAACACTGTGGAAGTTATTTTAACCTGCTACTTTCTTAATTTATAACTAGAAACTCAGATCGTTTTATCATAACATTCAAAATAATTTGAAACCAAAAAAGTCAGATTTGCTTATCTTGGAAAATTAGTACCACCTGAGATTCACCTCCCTCCAAATAAAAGCAATTTCAAAGTATAACGTACTTGACTGGACAATTTAATACTTTTAAAACATGGTGCCTTTTGACTCCTATCTACATGCCACATACTCAGCACTTTTAATAAACAAAAAGTTTGATTAAAAGCCTGCATTCATGAAATGATAAATGATAAACTCCAGTCTCTACCCTGTCAAATACTAAACTCTGCAAGCTTTCAGTGCTAAGTATCTCTATGTCAGCTGTTTATTTTTCCTTTCCTGGTGATTGGAGGTTTAAAAATATTATATTACTTATAGTTAGTAAATAAGAGAATTCCAGTGCCAAATATTTGTACAAGATAATGGAACAGCCGACATTCTGTTAAGAATCCACTGGAACTAAACTACTAACAGTCCAAGAGTACTTGCTGCTTAAAATATACACCCACACAAAGCCTCTGTTTAAGCCTGGTCTCCAAACGATATGGTACTTTCCGACGGCCAATTAATTATTCACCGTGTCCTATGTCTTTCGACAAATTCTTCAAAGAAAAGGCAACATTAAGTATCCTTTCTTTTCAGAATCATAAATGGAATGAGGTCAGTCTAATTTAGGAAAAAGCTGGAACTATAAACCAATTTTTGAAGAAACACAGTCTTGTAACTGCTGAGCCCATGCAGAAATTCAAACTAAGGTACAAAAATATGGGCATGCTATGGTCCTTTGTTCATGCTTCTGACTGAATAAATATAGAAGAATATTTCTAATAACTTCTCTTAATTTATGCTCCCTTTCAATTTCATTTACACTGGTAATTGCGAAGCTAATTTCTTTATCAAAGATGTTGCTGAAGCTCAAATTTGTACGTATTTGCTTCATGCACTGTTCAAACTATTTGAGAAACGTGTTACACCAGAATCTGAGGGACTTAGCCAAGGGCTTCGAGTTCCCAGAGTCAACGATCTATATCATGGGAGGTAAAGCATTAATGGAGGCAGTCAACTAGTATGATAGACAGGTTACCACATACACAGCTTCTGTTGCTTTGTAAGCTAGGTCAGCTCCAGCCCGCATGCTCAGCTCTAGCTCCAAAGATTTACAGGGCATTACTGGTCTCTGAAGTTAGGGCTCTCTTTACATATTATGGCGCCGTTCCTCAGAATTTGAAACAGGGCTTCCCATCACCAGACCCTGGGCAGGGAAGTGCAAACAGGAAGGAGCCTTAGCAATATCCCAAGCAACAAGAGCCAAAAGAACACCAGACTCAATTCTTATCCAGATTGTGCTTCTCACTCAAACCCAATCAAATGTGGCCAGATCCCTTCCCAAAACAAGAGGGGCAGGAGCTTATTATTGCAGGCACCTTTATGACAACATCTTTTATAATACAACAGGTTAGGAAATTGGAAATTTTAAAAGCCTGATGTTTTATTGGACGGAAAGAGAGTTTATACTTTAATATCAGCCAGTAACTTTTGAACCTATCTGTAACGATGTCTGTGAAAGTATCTTCTTCTAAATCACAGTCTTTTAATTATTTGACCTTTTTTTCAGACAAGATAGGCACTTTAACTTATTTTTGTATATTCTCCAGAATAACCACAAACCCTATTTGTTAAAAAGAGTATTAAAATAAAGTGTTCCCTTTAAATTGTACAAATCCATGTATACAAATATTTATTACAAGTACAGAGGTGTGTGTTTTTTTTTTGATAAATCTATTCAAGTAAAAACACTTTCTTCCTGAGCCAAAAATATATTTTTTTCCTTAAAAGAAGAAAGCATATGAACATAACTCAATTCACAGTCATGCTTAATTATCAGGGAAAGAAAACCATGTGTGAGTAATGATAAAATCTTTAAACTCTCACAAAAGTTTTTCGAACATCAATAACTCAGTCTAATTGATAGAAGGAATAGTTTGAATTAAATAGCATAAATTACAGAATGATTTTAAAGAAATGCACCCTTGTTGCAACAAATATTTGAGCTATACCAATGTTGAAAATTAGAGATCTTCCAAGACCTGCTTTTATAAACAGACCAACGATTATTTGAAGGTCGCGTATCCATCATCTGCGGGTAAATGCTTCACACGCTTGAGAAGTTTGTTCTTGAACAAGTTAAGCAGTTCTACAACAATCCTCTGATACCAGTCAGTTGTTTATGGAACTTTTTTCCCCCAAGGCTGGAAAATTGCTGCGGCACTCCAAAGAACTACTGTTCTAACCCTTCCGCAAGAGTCCTTGAACCTGGCTTATCTCCCCAAGGGCACCTTAGCCCAGCACCCGGTTTCCTGGTGCCTACTTTAGCTCGATAACCATATTTTTGCTATGACCCCTGAACTAAACACAACCAGATGAACAGAAATTTTTTTATAATATATATCTGAAAAAAAATTCTAAGACATAAGATAGACTTCCCCACCTGAGTGCCTTTATTTCTTCATCAGTAAAGGCACCCTGTTAGAATAAAGTATGTCTTCTATTCTCTCTCCTATCATTAAAAAAAGGTTTTCTAAGGGGTGCCTGGGTGGCTCAGTCGGTTAAGAATCTGACTCTTGATTTCAGCTCAGGTCGTGATCTCAGAGTCCTGAGATGGAGCCCCATGTTGGGCTCTGAGTTCAGCACAGGGTCCAGCTTCAGATTCTCTCTCCCTCTGCCCCCTGCCCCACTGTGCGTGTGCTCTCTAAATAAATACATAAATAAATAAAATCTTTAAAACAAACAAACAAAAAGTTTCTCTAAATGTGAAGCTCCTTTAGCCCAGAGTGGCAAAACCAGGTAGCTGTTTTCTCCCAGGTAAATGAGCAGAAGGCTCAGAAACAAGCAAGAACAGACACTGCTACCAGTGTTAAGTAGGAAAAGATAGATCACATGATTCTTAGGCTCACAGAACTTCCAGCTCCAGAGTAGGTATGCATGACATTCAAGACTCTTTATAATTTGGCTAACGCTTACATTGCCAACTCTCTGCCCTGCATATCTGGTACACATTTATGATATGACTGACAAATGCCCTTCAGGAGCTTCCAAGTCTTATCACAATACCTCTCTCCACCAGCCTTTCAGTGCTGCCAAAGTACCTTCTCCCCCGCCGCAAGGACCCTTCTGTAAGCCTCCCAATTCAGCCCCCTGAAGAAAATTCTCGGATAACCACTTATTTTAGAATCACTCAAATATATTGCCCAACAAATACTAAGTGAAACCACAACAGTGTTTATACATTTCAAATAAAATTTAAATTGGTGTTTCCATCATGGGAGCGGAGATGATTCATTTTAATCTGAGCACATAACCAGGGCCCGTTGTCTGGTTATAAGGGATATTTTATCAGATAAAAGGGAAAAGCATATAGACCACAATCCTGAAACAGTGTTTTAAATTTATGAAATTTCACGAAAAAACCCTTAACTTTAATTCATAAGCTATTATTTCATCATCAACTTCATGAGACACTGCACATAAAGTAAATACTAAACATTTTTCTAAGAAGTTTAGCTGAAAGCTACTTTCCTCATTGGCTGAAACGACACTTCTCTCACCTTTTACCTGCGTTCACTTGCCCTCTTACTGCCCTTAACTTTTAGAGAACTGTTTCCCGAGTCATCTAGATAGCTATAGGATTTTAAATGAATGTCTCCTGTTTTACATTTGCCAAAGGAAGTCAACCGACTGACAACGTGGAAGCAGATGACAAAGCAAAACTACCACACAACCCTGAATTCGCCTCCGAGGTCTGGTTTGCTGAGCCAGTCACCAGCACTCACAGCTAGGACAGACCTCTCAGCAGCTTGCGTTGCCATACAGACACCTGCTTTAAACTCTGTGCGGACCAAAGACATTCACCAAATTAACGCATATACATGTACGTGGCTTATATTGAACCAAAGCTATCTCAACTGTATATATTAAGAAACAACAGATAACAAAGCTTAAAATGTTTACCATGACAGAGTACACCTAAATTATGCACAGGTCAGAAATATAAACGCTTGAACTATTCACACTTCGAACCCCAAAGTAAGCAAAAAGCCCAACAAGCACTCAAAATCCTGTCACAAAGACCCAACGCTAAGGGCCTGAATATCACCCAGTTGTCCAGGGTCCCCGTCTCGGACACATTGCATTTTAAAGACATCTGCTTATGTGCTTTTCTGGGGTGTAATTAGAGTCAGTCAAACCAACATGACTGAGGAAACAGGAGGTCACGGAACTCTGTCCTGGGCTTTTGTGCATACGAAAGCAAGTTGTGAAAACCAAGTCTCTGGATCCAGAAATGCCTGCATCATCTTCAGTGTCCTCTGCCTGAGACTTTTTGCGAGTTTAACAATTAACTTTGAAAACGGTAGCTTTTAAAGAGTTCTAGTTGAGATGTCACAATAATCTGCATGTGTTGAAAAGATGTGTTTCGATCATATGAAAAGTGCATAAACGTAGAATAATACCTCATTTCCTGATGTCAAGTAATACAAATATTACTGTCACGTGCAACTAAATGTATCCATAATTCTATTTCAGCAAGGTCTACTGGATGCAGCCACCTTCCATCCAGTCCCCAAAGTCATAGTTCAGACCCCAGCCACGGCTTTGAAGACTACTGTGTAACCACTAACAGGGCTTCTCCAGGTCTCCAGCCCTAAATGCTACAAAAACCCGTCGGTTTTTCACAGCCCAAGGGAAACATCAGACGCTCTCCTACAAAGATCTTCACAATTGGACTCCTTCATGTGCTTCTTGCTGTGCACTGACACCGTAGCCACCCGGAATTTCTAAGTTTTGCCTAAACTTGCCATGTTCCATACTCCTCTGTGTCATTGCACACTCTTCATGTTGTTCTAAAGCCCCTTGCCTCCCCTTCTCCGCCAGAAACCTCTGAGACATTTTCAATACCTTTTCAAACTAGCTCAAATAAAGACCTTCCTTTGAAACCCGCCAAAAGTCTCCAATTGCTCCTTAATATGTGTTCCCACACTTATTTATTTATAACTTTAATACTGTATTTCGCTTTGGTTTTTTTTTTTTTTTTGTATTCTCCCCTTTCCCCTTTGTATCTCCAGTGTCGACCACAGACTGGGTACACGATATCTGGTTAAGGAGGGAAAAAGCAAAGAACCAGGGATGAGGAGGGAAGAAGGGGAGAAAGGAGAGGAGAAACGGTTAGATTCTTTGACAAAAGAAGAAGGAACTATGGCAGAATTTCTGGAGTTCCTTTCATGATAAGGACGTTAAAATATTATATTTTTAAAGATTAATTGACTACTGAATGCCTTGGACTTATAAATTAAAAAAGTAATTACTCTTATATTTAAGTCTTACAACAATAATGCTGATAATTAATTAAACGTAACAGTAGCTTGGTGGTGTGAGGCGTGCATGGGCTCTGAGCAAGGGCTGTTTCTGAATGCTAATGATGGCAACTAGCGGCTGTATATCTTTGGGCATCCTTCCTTCCCTCATCTGTAAAATAAGTCTAACCATATAAAGTTGCTGTATTTTCTGAGAAAACAGGGTAAAACATTGAGCAGACGCTGAATATGCGGTCAATAATTTGATGGACCTTGATTGAGAAACATAGTTGCTAGGCTATCAACCAAAATCATAAACAGAAAATAATAAAGGTATTTAACTTAATAGTTTAATTTTAACTTAATTGCTTATGACTATCTATATAGTATATATATATTTTATAATTATATTAATTATAAAATATATAACTACTTGAAAGAAGGCCTTAAACAGAGAGTCTGTAGAAAATTACTGTTTCAAGATATTCCAGTTTTACATGATGATTTCAACCAACAAAAGAACCGAGGATAGTTAATTTCCTCATGGCCATAAAAAATTTACCTGATTTCCATTAAGAGAATCATTTCAAATCTGATTCAATCACAGTATATTTTAAGAAAGCTTTACAAGTGCTTCCATATAATCACTAGCCATATGTAAATGTTCTGGAATAATATAATTGGGAAACAAACAAACAAACACCTTCTCTTTGAAACACAAGGTCCTTGGTCTTAAATGTGTGAGGTGCTTCCAAGGTAAGTCCTGACCAGCGCTTGGCTAACTGTGGTTTGCTGGAGGTAGAATGTAGATTAGCATAGCACTCTGACAAGTGCTGATCTCCTGATGGTGACATTCAGCTGTTGTCGATATTGTAAACATGTCTGCTCAATCTGTTTACATTCCCCTGAGCCGGCACCGCTTTCCTAATGCCTATGTTACTAGCAAGGTAGGACTGCAGTAACAAATGAATTTCATTTAGTCTACAGCTAAAAGCCTTGAGAGTAGTACCCAACTAAGGTTTAAAACCAATTTCCATTTATTACAGGAAAATGAATGAGTTGGATTGAATGCATTGGACTTCTTTAAATATTAATTAGGATAATAAGCTAAAGGGCACAAAGGAAGAAAACATGAGAGTTGCCTTGCAAATATTTGCCAAAGACCTAACATCCTGTCATATTTTCCATTCATGCCCCTCCGCTCCTTTAAGAAACCATCTCCCCTTAAGGATAGAGAACAAACTGAGGGTAGATGCAGGGAGGTGGCTGGGGGGTGGGCTAAATGGATGGTGGGGATTAAGGATGGTACTTGTTATGATGAGCATTGGGCGTCATACATAAGTAATGGATCACTAAATTCTACGCCTGACACCAATATTACACTATATGTTAACTAACTAGAATTTAAATTAAAATTTGGGGGAAAAAAAAAGAAGTCATTCCCCTTGACCCTATCTAAGAGTCAGGCTTATCCTTTTTTATTTTATTTTATTTTATTTCTTTTAAAGATGATCATTTTCATATGGGGTTTTAACAATTTCAATATAAGTTCAAACAATAAACCTGCTTGAAATCAACCCTGGTGTTCAAATAACATCCAAAGATAAGGTGGTGAGGATGGCCATTTATTTCTTGCACCGAAATGAAGATCTGCTTTGATTCCAGTAGAATTACAGTTTAGTGGGTCAGTCTCCTCGTTGAAAATCTCACTCTGTTCATGCCTTCCTGGCTCTAATCTTCCCTCTGAGATGCTGGCTGCCTACTCGCACTATTCTAATGTCCTGTCCATTATTCGATTTGATAAACATTTATGAAAGCTACAGGCAAGGTGAATAGCTCATATTATCAAGTTGTGTGTAGTCTGATAGTTAGGGCTGGTTATAAACAAAATTTATGATTAGGGAAATGCGCTGGGCTTCAAAGGTTGAGAAGCATCTACTAGAGACAGTAAAGGCCCAGTGAAAATGGGCTTGGCAGCCAGAAACATTGAGGTTTGAATCAAAGCTCCACACATTATTGCTGAGTGACTTTGGACAAATTACTGAACCTCTCTGAACCTCATTTATAATTATCTACCTTAGGTGATTGTTGTCAGGTTGAAGAAATGAAAGATCATAGGGAAAATGTTTTATATAATGTAAGAAACATTTATAAGCACTTAGGAAAAGGCAGCAACTGTAAAGTAAAATAGTGAAGCTGTTAAAAATATATTGTACTGGGGTGCCACAGTTTGAATAGCATATTCTCCATTCACTAGCTAACTCAGGCAGATCAGTCAATCTGTGCCTCATTTCCTCATCTATATTATGGGAATAACAATATCTATCTCATTAGAATTGTGAAGGAGACAAAATTGATTAATTCATATAAAACTCTTCATATAAACTACTTTATCATCATCTTTGTCATTATTATGGTTTCAGTCCCCCATGTCACCTTTGCATCATAAGGTTCTTTCCAGCCTCATAAAGTAGCCTCTCATCACAGGTATCTATGGCTCTTCCTGCCTCAAGCAGAAACCAAATTACTTGGTTCTTCATCAACTTGCTTTACAAGCATTCAAGCAGCCTAACGGAATGCATAAATGGTTCTCAAAATATGTTCCTAAAAGTCTTTGAGATCCATGGAATATGCTATCCCACCCCACCCAAACCCACAGTTCCAGGGACCATCCAGAATCACACAAGTTGGAGACAGGGGGAAGATAGTTATCCTCAAATTGTTGTGTAAATGGGACAGCATTCTAAGATCCTGGTTTTTGTTTTGTTTTGTTTTTAAGATTTTATTTATTTAGTTGACAGAGAGAGAGAGCACAGCAAGGGGAGTGGCAGGCAGAGGGAGAGGGAGAAGCAGGCTCCCAGCTGAGCAGGGAGCCCAATGTGGGGCTCGATCCCAGGACCCTGGGATCATGATCTGAGCTGAAGGCAGACACTTAACCAACTGAGCCACCCAGGTGCCCCTAAGATTGTGGTTTTAAAAAAAGATTCTGAGAGTGGGGCACCTGGGTGTCTCAGTTGGTTGAGCATCTGACTCTTGGTTCTGGCTCAAATCGTGATCTCAGGGTCATGGGATCAAGCCCTGAGTCAGGCTCCATGCTGAGTGCAGAGTCTGCTTGGGATTCTCTCCCTCTCCCTCTGCACCTCCCTCTGCTCTCAATCTCTCCCCTTCTCTCTCTAAAATAAATAAATAAAATTAAGGAAAGAAAAGGATTCTTAGATTTTTTTAAGTCCAAAACACCTTCTCTGTCCTTTAAACTATCAGTTTCATATAGAATAAGTCCTTGAGTTTATGTTTAAATTATTGTCCAAATATCTTAAATGGTAAAATAAGATTCCAAACCCTTCTGACATTCTCCTCACTGTATACCAAAGTGGAAAGAAGTAAGGTCACGGGCATGCTCCCCTTCTCTGAGTGTGGTTTATTTTCTGCAGCACTTTCTGTTTCCCAGTCATGGACATCAAGAGTCCATGAAGCCAAGACTTATCCTCCAAAAAGCCAACTAATACATTCGCACAGGTTGTTCCTGTGAAATTAAAAGCTTTAGTTCAGCTTCACACTAAGATTCTGTTTTAATTGGCTTGGGATGGGAGCCAGTCAAGCACTGGTGTGCAGGAGCTCACTCCTCAGAGCCAATTTGTGCGCATCTCTCCCCAACTCTGCATTCAGTGATCCCACTTTGGTAGCCGGAAATCAACCATGCTGCAAGTATTTACCCCATGGAAAGCTTCAAATGCTACAAATCAGAATTTTTTCCTGCTCAGATATCCAGCATATTAGCACCCCATTAAAATGTTTGTTTAGATTCCCTACAAGAAATTAATGCACAGCTAGCATTGAGAACTACTGCAAAGAAAGGAATATATCCAATGAATTAATTCTTCCGGAATCTGAGATGTCTGCAATTACATGGTAGCAGCCTCACTATCTGGTGCCGCTAACATGAAATATTTTATACACTCAGTGTGCTTCAAATACATATACATATATATATATATATGCACACACATATGTGTATGTATATATACATAAACTATAATTTAAATTGACTCAAATTTTTAATGTTAAGAGAGAGTTTCCTAATTTTTTAATTAGAAGTTGAATCATAGATTTTAGAATCATAGAATGTGAGTGCTGAAGGGAATTTAAGAAGCAATCTGGTCAACTCTTTCAGAATCCAAACAAAACACAACAAAAACCACTAAGATTATGGAAACTAAGACTCACTTCTACCTGCTACCCTATGTAAAGGTGGTGCTGGGATTTGAATATCTATCTGCTATTTCACCACCTGAATTTGCACATGGGTTTTATGGCTGGTTTGTTCAAAAAGGAAGAGAGAGAGAATGAGAGTTCTGTTATAACTTCTTTGTTCTAGTCCCGAGGGACCCATGACACAAGGCAACAACTCATACTTTCAAATGAAAATGTCAACACATAACCTGGGTGAAATAATTAAATAGCGTACATATTTCCATACCTCCCCATTTGAGGACAACAAATACTTGTGCTAAAATCATCTCTCATGGAAAGAACGCTTCCCTTCTCACAGGATGTTGAACAATTACCACAGATTAGAGACCCGCTATCACGGTTCCCTAAGCACGTAATCTTGTGCGCTGATGAAAAAAATAATACAGCACTGGTTGGTCTTTTCTCCCATAATAAAAAGAAGACGTAAACACCATACCCATGCAAGAAGCAACAGATTTCTTTTCACTGTTCCACAGTATCCTAACATTCCCACAATGATAAGGAAACAGCAAACAGCAATCATGACTGGATGGACGACAGGAAAATAAGTCAAGATGACAGCCTCCTCTACCCTGAAAGAACAATGATGTCATATTATACATAAAACATAACCAAAATGCACCGAAGACACAGTACAAGACACAACTGAGATTCATGTTCCTAATCCTTTAAATCATCACGCCTCAAAGCGGATGACTGTGTAACTCTTTTCAAAATCACTGCGCTATCACCGATTTGCTTGCTTGTCTTATTTTTGTTTTGTTTTGGTTAGTTTTTTATACAAGTGGTAGCATTTCTACCTCAACTCATTTAAAATCTCTTATAAGATAGGGGTCCTCAGTAAGAAGTCCATCCACTCTTAGCTCTGAAGCCTTACCCTGAGGGAAAGAAACAGGAATCTCCCTCTTCTCTGACCTGGCCAGCACCTTTTCTGCCGCCGACCGATCCTCCCCCAAAATGCAAAAGACTGCTGTGTAAAAGGAAATTGGTCTCTATTAAAAGAAAGAGGAAGGGAGGTGATTGCTGCTGGAAAACTATGAAAAAAAATCATTAACCAGAACCATACTAGTAAGAGTAATAGTAACAACAAAAATTAGCCCTTACTGTTTACTAAGCTCCACTGTGTTAAGGATTTCCACAAAAATGCACCTCAGTTCATTCTCCAGACATTTTAGAGGGATGCATGGGGAGTCCCCATTCAGAGATGAAGAAATGGAGGCTGGGAGAAGTTAAAGTAATTTGCCCCTTGTGATATTAGTGGATCAACCTTTTGAAATTTGAGAGGAAAATGGCAATGCTGAATTTGGTTTTCCTTAGCTGAGGGATCTGAAGGTAAGCAGGCTGGCAGCAATCTTCTTATAGAAAAGTAGCTATGCTGTCCTTTACGCACAAATATGACGCAGCGGCCACACTGTCCAGAGGACAGGCAACTGGTGTTACCATACCCAGAAATGTTCGCAAGGCAAGTGGCATACCTTAAAGAGAATGCTAGAAAATGCAAGTGTCTGTGATAAAGGATTGTGGAAGAGCACTATCATCTAAACCGCTGAGGGCAAAGTTACTTAGAAACTAGAGTCTAAGGAAACCTGATGAAAGAAAGCAATCATTAATTATAAAGCCTACCTTGTTTCTGCAGTTAAAGTCAGAACATTATTTAGGTAGTCCCTCATCCAAGCAGAAACTGCCAACACACTGATGGACATTAGCTGGAAAGAAAAAAATACAAATTGGTGATCAAGGATTTATGCAACATTCTCTGCAGGATTAATCATTAAAACAATTAAGGATTTTTTTTTTTTTTTTGTTACATGAGCATTACGCTTTTTCCCAATTACCGTTTAGAAATTCACTATTGTTATAAATATCTGCAATTTCATCTTGTAATCCTGTCATAGCCACTAAACAGAATGTCACCAAAGGAGGACACAGATAGCTAGACAATTAAATAGCTGATTCTAAGTTCAAGACAAGAATTGCACAAGATGAAGAGGCCACCGAATGACTAAATTATCAGATATGAAAGATGAGCCTAAAACATGTCATTTATAATCAGCAAGGAAGCAATCAAATCCATACTACTGATGTTGCCAAGAAAGTGGCAGGAGAAATTGCAAGGACTTCCATTGTCTAAAGGTCAAACAGTTTGAGCATCAAAATAGTAGTAATAATAACAATAAATGCAATGATTTGAAATATCAAATATGCTAAAATCTGTGAATGGATAATAATACTTAAAACTCACTTGTCACCTTTGTAGGATGGTGGATACTCAACTCATTATTCAGAAAACTGGTAAGAATCCAATTTTTTATCCTACCTTTCCTATACAAACTAAAGAAAGAGCCAAAGACTTCATGAAGGTTTTTACAGAATTTCTGTTAACACATGCAGAAAGCATAAGAGTATCACTATTTACAACCCCTACTGAAATAAAGAATCTCTAGGCAAAGATCCTCAACGACTACCCAAATTATTAGGTCCGTAGTTCTCAGTCCTCCTGTGCATCAAAATCACCTAGGACTCCTTTAAAAAAAGCCAGAACCACCCTGGATCAATTCTTGAAAGTAGGGCCAAGGCATGAGAAATGTGTAAGACTACACAGATGTTCTAATGTGTAGTCAGGGCTGAGAACTGCATAGTGTGAAAGGCTAACTTCTAGAATGGGGAGATCAGGCTGAAGTAAAATACCAGCCCCCACCAATTAGTTTGAGTATCACAAGAAAAGATAATGTGTCCCCCCAACATGATGCAATCAGAAGTACACAGAGATACCTTTGAAGTATTTTTTCCAAAATGTCAAACCTGCATCTAACCAAGCCTCCAGCTCTAATTATCAGTTTATAGGAAATACAAGGAATAGATTTAAACTTGTTAAATGCCCCCATGGGGATGCAATCAGCAAAATCAAGAATATGAAAAATATCACAGGACAAATGATCTGGTTTCTTTAATTAAAAAAACTGGCCAAGTGGAAAAAAAAGAGGGAAGGAGAAACTGTTATAAATTAAAAGAAATTTAAGAGATTACCCAAATGCAATATGTTGACCTGGTTTGGATCCTGATTCAAACAAAAACAGCCACAGAGAGACCTTTATGAAATGACAGGGGATATTTTCACATGATTGGATACTTTGAAAACGTTAAGAAGTTATTGTTTGAGATACGACAATGGTATGAAGATTTTTTAAAGTCTCCTTATATATGTGTTTTAAATTGTCCATAATTAAAAAAAAAACAACCAACTTTTACAATTTTTTTTAAAGATTTTACTTATTTATTTGAGAGAGAGAGAGAGAATGAGAGATAGAGAGCACGAGAGGGAAGAGGGTCAGAGGGAGAAGCAGACTCCCTGCCGAGCAGGGAGCCCGATGTGGGACTCGATCCCGGGACTCCAGGATCACGACCTGAGCCGAAGGCAGATGCTTAACCAACTGAGCCACCCAGGCGCCCAACTTTTTTTTAAAGCAACCTTGTAGAACATGTTCAAAATGAGTCTTCCTGGGAAGCTTTACAAAAAGTTGAAGGTTAGCCCTTAAGTTCTGAAGGTCTTTCCTACTTAGATGAACAAGTGTGCCTTATACTTATCTTCAGAACTTAATTTGACTTTAATTTGATTTTTAATAATTTCTGGCATCTTAATGAACATCAATTACCACTATGCACTACAGATTTAGCTTTTAAATACTGAAATAATGAATATACAGGGTAGGAATGGGTCTATACTGACGCAGTGCTCATGAAAATGCTTTCTGGATAAAGGCTCCAAGGCAAACAGAACTGGCAGAGCTCTGTGGCCTCTCGTAGGGAAATATGGCTACCTGCTTAAAAATCAGGTAGTGAATTTGCTCATTCTTCATTCAGTGGCAAATATTTATTCAGCACCTGCTATCTGCCTCATACCGTCTGTACTAGATTTGGAGACCCGGCAATGAATAAGAGATGCTAGATCTCAGCCTTTGTGAAGCTTCTTGTGGGACACAAGGCAGATAATTACAAACTATAAAAAGTACCATGAAGCACAGAAAAATGAAGTAATCTGTTCAAGGTCTTATAGACCCTAAATGGCAGAGCAGAGATTCAAATCCAAGCCTTTGGTCTTTGGAGCTTTAGGCTTAGTCTCTAACTACCTTCCAAGTTTAGAAATGAGCATATTAATTTCCACGGGTAAGACACTAGCCTGCACAGCATGCAGGGTTCTTTTTTTAAAAGGGGAGGCATAGGCTGGCGGGTAGTCTGTAGTGGCCAGGCTAAGTCTGAATGTCCTAACTATATTCTTTGGTGAACAGAGTCTCAGGGGTCAATGGCCTAAAACAGAGTAAGAATCCTGGGACCACAGTTCTGAGAAGAATAAGACTAGTTATTACTATCCTCATTTCTGGTGGGAATAAAAACAGATTATAAACCTAATAAAGTTACCCAGTGGGTCAGCCACAGTTTATTAATCATGCTTCTAGCTTCTGAATTTGATGATTTAACATCTGTTCTATATGTTCAAGCTGGACACACCTTGGTCTGAACAAACTAATAATATGCCTGAGCCAACTTGCCTTGGCTGCCTGCCCTCTACTCCCATTGGGAGGAGTCCTTCTCCCAGGTTCACACTTTTCATTTTCAAATACAAACCAACCAACCCAGACCCCACACA
Source organism: Eumetopias jubatus (assembly GCF_037043125.1). NCBI lineage: Eukaryota > Metazoa > Chordata > Mammalia > Carnivora > Otariidae > Eumetopias > Eumetopias jubatus. Next base: position 78,978,321 of record NW_028274820.1, read on the forward strand.
CCAACCACCTCCTCTACTGCGTGCTCTCACCCTGGGCCACTCCACACCTGCCGTGATCACCCCAAGGACTAGGTACCAGACAACCAAGGATAGCCCCTGTACTCCAGAGGCTGCTGAAAGTATTTAAACTAGCCAATCCAAAACCTACTTCCTTTGTCTGGCCTGTTCCTTGTTGATGTAGCCACGGTAAAAGTACATGCCCAGTCCCTCTCTTTCTCTCTGCCTTGAGATGGACCCCAGTGCTTCCCCTCTTGGCCCTCGTGATGAGACATGTACTCTCTCTCTCTCTCTCTCTCTCGTGATCTGTGAGTATAATAAACTATCTTTTCAGTGGCAGTCACCGGATCTGTTGGCTTCTCCATACCTAAATAATAATAGGACCTATTAAAACACACAGGGCTAGCAGGGGGCCCTGGACCACATGATTAAATCCGAGCCTACACGTTCTCCCTCTACTTGGCTGTATGTGGACCTTTAAATACCTTGTTAAGTTTCATGGGGGGAGGGGGGGACAGGAATGTCTATTAATGTGATATTTTATTTAATTACCTTAAATTCTTGCACAATTATAAATAATTCTCTCCTTTCTTTATCATTCTTTAAAGTAATAACTGATCAGTAATAACTGATCTTAGTTTCTCCATCCTCTAATTTCTTATAGGCTGTTTAGCCAATTTTCAATATCATAGCTCTGATAATAAATTATCAGGTTCTTCATTTTGGTATAGTCTATTATCAGTGGTCATTTATACGTTGTTCTTCTGTTTATAACAAGAAATGTGTAATTCTTTTAAGTGGTATATTCCAAAACATTTCTAGTAGCATAGAATGGCTAAGTGCATGAGCTTTGAGGTAATTCTTCCATTCAAAAAATATATATTGATCAACTGCTCTTGGCCAGGTCCTCTGAGATGTGCTGGAGATACACGGATGATGGTATGGCAGTAACAGGCACCATCTCTAGTCTTTGGTGAAATTTTCTAAGAGGACACACATTAATCAACCCATCAAAGATATAAATGTGTAACTGCAAACGGTAGTAAGCACTGGGAAAGAATAACACAAGTTGCTCTAAGCCTCCTTTTTGTGGTGCCTGACCTATTCCATAGAGTCAAAGGGACTTCTCTCAGAGAGGAAGCTCTGAAGGTTAATTACCAAGTTCATTAGGGAAAGCATGGTTGAAAAAGTACATTCCAGTCGGAAAGAAAAGCAAAGATCCAGCAATGGAAGGCAGCAGGACATGTTCAAGGAAGGGAAACTGGCATGTGTTGAGAATGAAAAGCCAAGCAGGGACCAGATAACACAGTCTTAGAGGCTATTAAAGGCATATGGGCTTGGCCATAATGACTGTGAGAAACCACCAAATCCCAAAAACCTTGGTTGGAATTCCACCTCTGCCCCTTTTTAGCTATATGGCTTTGGGTATCACTGAATCTGTCCTAAGCCTGTTTCCTCACATACAAACTGTTATGATAATAAGCCCAACATCACAGAGGATTTATGTGATGAAAAGACAGAGTAGGGTTCTTCTATATATTACCTAATACTACTTCAAGTCTCTTTTGACCTCAGGGCTTTCTCTTAATCTTTCTCAGTCAGCTTAAGAGACAAGATGACTCCTAAATCAGTTCAGAAGAATCTTCAGATATCTGAAGGTCTAGTGAATGAATAAGGGATAAAGCTCTGTGATATAGCTACCTATTGCACTTGCACGGCCCTTCCTAGTTTTGACATCTCTGAAACTGAACTCATTTCCATTCCTCTCAGAACCTGCGTGTCCCTCCCACTGCATTTCCTATCTCGGTAAATGGTAGAATCAACGCCTCAATCACAGAAACTGGCAACTTGGCAGACAGCCTGAACCTCTCCCTCTTCCTCAGCCCTACATCTAATTACTTTCAAGTCCTCCAGATTGTTCCCGCACCACGGCTGGTGAATTCCTCCCCGCTTCCTACCACTTCTGGCTAGTTCGGGCCCTCAGTCTCTTGCCAGGTAATTATAATCACCTTCTAACGAACTCTCCAGCTCACAGATTCCACCTCAGATTCGCCCTTCAATAGCTTTAGGAAACACAGATGGAGTTCTTCTGCTTATACAGCTCCCCCAGCTGCCCCTAGGGTGCCTGCCCAGCTCTCTCTTTCACTACCCTCAACTTTCTCCTAGACAGTCAAATTCAAATGCTTCAGCAGGGCACAGAGGCCCTCTTCAATCACCTTGAAGCTGTCTCCTCAGTCCGTTCCCTGCCAGCACGTTCTCATGCACATTCTGTACCCAGATGACAAAAAAACTGCTTGCACTTCTCCAACATGCACCATGCAGAGGCCCCCAAGACCCTGTGTCTTTCCCCATGCAGTTCCCTCTGCCTGGGATGCACCCTGCCCCAGCCCTTCCATCCTCAGGAGCAGAGCAGGGCAGCCCTACCCTTCAAGGCCAGCTCAGATAGCTAGCATGTAAAGATCTTCTCCCAACTCCCTCCTTACCCACAGCCAGGGCTCTTGGACAGATTTCACAGGGCCATTATCAATTGCTTTCTATTTTCACCCACGCATCTCACTCCACAGACCACTGCCTACAGCCCCATCACATAGAAGAGTACCAGGCCCAGGAGTGAGGCCCAAGAGATATTCGATGAATGAATGAGAAAATAATTAAATTAAAGAGAAATGATTTCAACTTGCTAGATGAACTCTAAGAGAACATTAGCAAAATTAGGGGATGCTTTAAGAAGAGCTAAGCTTTGTACCACTGGAAGTTTTCCAGGAGAGAGATGCTTGCTGAGTTACAAGATCGAAGATTTATACATCAGGTCAGAAGCTGGTTTAAGTGTTCTCAAGTGTCCTTTAAACTATAAACTTCTACTTGACTCTACTGTTCTTTTGCACAGTAGTTACCCAAGCATTGTAGCCGTGCCCAGAACATTAGTCAAAATAAATATCAATCCAAAGCCTTATCTTATGGCGAACAATCAACTCTGAGACTAAACTGTTTTTTATTATGACATTAGTTCCAGCTGCATTAAATGTCTGAGAACAGTTTCATTCTCAGGGAGTGATGTTACTCACCGGGGCTGAGAAAATCAGAGCAGTAACAACATACAGAGTGCAAACTCTAGCAAGAAACTAAGCTAAAAGGAGATGAGATCACTTCAATACTAACCTTGATGCTATTAAATCTAGAAGCACAAATTATGCAAGCCACTCAGGACTCCTTACTAATAATGGTATTTTCTACTGATTTCCAACTTAAAATAAAATAATTCTTCAACTGTCATTCATCGTGATTAAATGATTAGGAACACTGTGGCTATCATATGTAACTAGGCATATAACTCCTTATTACATTTTCTCCAGTATTGCAGAATATTGTTTGTAGTTCAAGAAAATGTTTAGAAAATAACAAAAATATTACTTTAGAGAAATATATTTAATATAATACTTAGCAGGACATTTGCCACATTCTGTCTTGCAAAACATTTAGAAAATGCTAGCTCTCAACAAATATTTGTACATATGAAATTTGCTGTGTTGGAGACATATTCTGGTTTTGCTCAAATCTAATTATGTAAAAATAAGGATTGAATCAAGCTGTTTTCCAAATCAGAATTTTATGTGTGTGCACATTCCCCAAACTTGTCATGAAATGTATGCCTATAGTTTCCACCAGATAGCAAGAGCATAGTCACAAAAGAGACTTTTAAGTCCTTCAACTGTCTGCCATCCATAACATATAGTCTCGTATAAGGTAACAGTGACACCAATAATTTCTATTCAAGGCTGACAGATGTTTAAAACCACCTACCTGAACTTTCCTTTTTATGTCAAATCTGGTAGCAAAGAGCAGAATGCAGAAGAGAGATGGGGAACTTAATTACAGTTCTAACTCTACAGAGAACTTGGACAAGTAATTCAAACTTCTGGAACATCTGCTTATCCTGAAAATGAAGAATTGGACTAGGTGCTTTTAAAATTCCTTTTTGTCTTAAAAAAAAAGAATTCAAGTTGTGATTTATTGAAATATAAAGGTAAATCAATTCTTAATTATTTGGAGGCTGGCAGCCCAATGTCAGTACCGCTTGGGTTTGCAGCAGGGATGTGTCCCAAAGAATCCCCCGTGCCCTTCTCCAAAGAGTCGTCCTTATGAACCATGTGATGGCTCATCTCTGCTCAAAAGGGGCCACATTGTATAAAAAGAATGTATCAGCTTTGCCCCTGAGACTAAAGTTTATATAAAGTTTATTTTTAAAAAGCGCTAACATTTGGGGTACCTGGGTGGTGCAGGCGGCTGAGCATCCTACGCTTGATTTCAGCTCGGGTCATGATCTCAGGGTCGTGGGATCCAGCCCTGCGTCAGACTCCGTGCTCAGTGTAGAGTCTGCTTGAGATTCTTTCTCCTTCTCCCCCTGCCCCTCCTGCTCCCGCACGCACGCGTGCTCTCTCTCGCTCTCTCTCAATAAAATAAATAAATCTTTAAAAAAAAAAAAACACTAACATTTGTTGGAAGTCTCTCCTTTATTCCTTAGAATTAAAGAAAACTTCAATGACTTTCAGAGTATAAAGTTAGGGGCATCAATTTAAAAAGTCGTATTTTTATATGTCTAAATAAATGGCATGTGAACACAAATGTCCACTTGCCAAGATCTCGTTAGGGTCTGCCAGGAGTCAAATAGCTAAGGTTCACTACCTACGGCCAAGGAGAAAGAAACAGAACATTGGCCTTCTGCTGTTTCATTTGCCCTGCATACATCCCAAAGTGTGAACTAGATTCCCTGTCCACTTTTTAGGTTTTCTTCTATAAGTTTCTTTTCCTAGCTCATTAGAGAAGTTTATCTCTATTGCTATTTTCTTTAGTAATGGTAGGTGAAAAGCAATGGCTCTTATAAAACTTAAAAACTAAATATGGGATATTATATTTTTAGAAAATAATAAACAAACATATTTGATAAATGTTAAGTGTTCATCAACTGCAGGAACTTCCAAAAACAACCATATTTATCCATATATGTAATAGCAGAAAATTACCATCTATGAATGGCAAGGATTCATATCACAAAGCCACAGAAGCTGTCTTTAAAATGGAGGAAAGCTTTTGTTTACTTAGATAATATGCCATTTAAACAGTAAAAGTAGGATAAATCTGAAGTAAAAATAACTCATTTCCTTGCTTCTTTGTGGCCAGAATGTGAATCATGGTTTCAAAAGAGTTCTCGGGGCGGTTTACTCACTTGCAGCACATCCCCAGTGACTTCTCCCATGACAAACCCACAACACCCATGAGAAACCTAGAAGGTCCAATATCTGTGTGCCAACTCCAGTTCAGCTGTACTGGGGTTATGCTTCTTCAAAACATGGGAGAGCCACTCAACAGAGGGCAAATCAAGATGACTAGATCCATAGCAATGGAGAAAAAGCAATGCATTTGTGATCTACTTGCTTCCTCTTAGGTCTATGCCTCATTTTTAAAAACATACTTAAAAAAAAAAAAAACCACTGTTTAATTTTCAGCTCTCAGAACAGCAAAACAAAACTGTATAGGTCCTCAGTTAAGATTTAATTTTCTTTTCCCTAACATCCTTTTCAGTAGAGAAAGGGAGATGGTACCAATACAGTAGAAAATAGATAGGGAAAAAAAGAATTTCAAAATGCCAAGTGAAGAGTAAAAGGCTACAGCTTTTGATCCCAGAGGTTACACGGGCAGGTTTCGCAGTCTTGCCAAACTAGAGGCAAAAACAATCTCTCTCCATACTCTGAATGTGAAGTCTATTTAAGAAGTTGGGCTTATATGCTACACTGGTTTATTCTGCTTCTGATTACAATGAGAGCTCAAAGCAAGGACTGCTTCCTTGTTCTTCAACATGTGGCACTCAGACCCCCAACATCACAGGGGAACTTTGTAGAAAAGCAGACTTCCAGGCCCAACCCCGGAGGTCCTGAATCAGAATCTGCCTTCTAACAAGATGCCCAGGTGATTGGTTTGAGAAGCACTGCTCTAGCGGACTTGGAATGAGGAGGTGGACAGCTAAACCCTTCCTACGGAGGGTGTCTGCCTCTTCACTGCAAGTAAATTCACCACCGTGTCCTGCAGGTCAACTTCTAGCAAACCTTGGAGGAAAAAAATTTGAACCGTGAGTCCCTGTTCTGCCACTTGCTAAAGTTACTGACCTTCTCTGAGTGACCTCTCCTTACCCCCAAAAACAAACAAACAATTTTCCAGGGCTGTTATGAGAATTAGATGCATGAGTTGTGTAAGAAAGCCCAGGAACGTGCCTGGCACAAGGTTGAAAACTACATCTGACTCAGTACGGAAATATAGAATCTGCAAACATTGTTTTAACACTGAAAGAATAACGCTAATTCTCCCAAAGTTAGATATACATTTCACACAATTCCAACAAAAATCCCAACAGATATTTTTAATTATATAAAATAAACTTCAAGTCCATAGGGAAAAAGAAACCCTAATGAAAACAAGAAGGGTGGGTGCTTTGAAAGAACAGAGAATATGAAAGAATATTTAAAATCCTAGAGAAAAAAATCTATTAAAAACAGCACATGAAAATTTGTTTAACTATTGTATAGTAACAGTATAAATGAAATCAACAGGCAAACAATAAGGCAAACCTATATGGTAAATATGAAATATTTAATGAATATGAATTATGAAATGAAATAATATGTAAGAAATATATATAGGTCTAAAGAAAATTATGCTCATGCTCAACTGCGAGGGGAGGGGGAAAAAAAAACAAAGCAACAGTGAAATAATATTTTAAACCTTTCCAACTGACAAAAATTAAAAGGTGTCAGTACACCAATAAGAGCCAACAAATAATTGTGCGCATATAATGAGGTGTATTTGTGTTCTTCTTCCTAAGGAATAGATTCCCGGGATAGGATTTCTGGGTCAAAGAAATGTAGCAGTGGTAGTGACATTAATCACAACAGCAACAATTACTGCTATTACTAACACCGGCGTTCCTTTGACTACGCAATCTACCTCCTGATAATCTGCTTGAGCATCATTACTGTAGTAATGAGTGGTAACCACCACAAATACTACTATCTACTGTGACTACGACCACATAGAGAACACTGTTATGTGCAACTGTTTCGAGCACTTTGCATGTATTAACTCTAATTCTCACAACAGCTCTAAAAAAGAGGAACTTTCGTCCTTATTTCACAGACTAGGAAACTGAAGCACTATATGTGCCTGGCCGATGTAAGAACTATACAAAGATTAGCTGTTTTGTTATTTTCGATATCACGTATCCTCCAATGTAGCAATCTCACTCCTGTGACTAAATGAGAAAAACAATTTAACAAAAAAATATTGTGAATGTACATATAAATGTACATGAATGGGTCTATGTGGACAGGTATGAGTAAATACATCTTTGTATGAAATAAAGAAAAGTACAGAGGGATGCATACGAGGCGGTTAGCATGGATTATTTTGTTGGGGGTGAAGTTGGCAGAAGAAGAGGGCTAGAGAAAGGGGAAATGGATCTTAACAAATAAATATGTCAGAACATGCACAGGGAAAGTGAGAAAGTTGAAATACAGGATAACAACAAAGACAGAACATTTTACATTCTTTGGGGATAGAATGAGCCCTGGAAAAATTCAAGGAGTAAGATTTTTTAAGCAAATTCATTACTCAGAAGAGCAATATTTTTGTTAAATGATTGGGGTTCCCCCCACCCCTACATAATACAGATTAAGAAAATCCAAATCAGTATTCTTTGGGCAGCATCAACAAAAATCCCAGTAATTCCAAGATTGAGAACTCCATAATTATCCATGTAAAGGCATTATCTAGGAGCAAGAAAACTAAGTGGGGCTACTGATCCTGTCACCATTGGGCCATTTAACCTCTGGCCAGTCACTAACCTACACTTAGTTTTCTCATTCACAAAGTAAGGAAGTTCAACCAGGTCATGAATCCCCTTTTAGTTATAAAAATGTGATGATTCTAAAATTAAAAAGCATAAAGTAGAAGAGTGAAAAACTAGTAAATAGAAGTGATATTTTACATTAAAAAAAAAACAAAAAACAAAGTTCAGGGGCACCTGGGTGCCTCAGTTGTTAGGCATCTGCCTTCGGCTCAGGTCATGGTTCCAGGGTCCTGGGATTGAGCCCCACATGGGGCTCCCTGCTCCGTGGGAAGCCTGCTCCCCCTTTCCCACTCCACCTGCTTGTGTTTCCTCTCTCACTGTGTCTCTCTCTGTCAAATAAATAAATAAAATCTTAAAAAAAAAAGTTCAAAATCTTAACCTTATAACTAAGCAGGTTATTTAATGACCCATTGGAAAAGGTACATATTTAGAATTAAAAACTGCAATAAGATCACTTAGTGATTTTACATTTCCACGTAGTGAATTTAACTATTTGATGCTTTTTAATTTTCATGTAGAGAAAAAAATGCTGCCAGTTTAGGTATCTTTCAGATTACTCCCTGAAGTAAGGCTTAAGTTGTCACTTTAAAATGGAGCCACCCATAGGGACTAGCTCAAACCAAAATGTCATCCTCTAGAGAACACATGTACCTCCTTTATGAGAAGAGGCTGGCAAAACGCAGCCAGTCAGCCAGATAAATAAATCACACATGAAAATTCCTAATAGAAAATGATGAATATAATTATTAATAGAATACAAAATTGGCAAAACTGATCCACTTAAGCACGACAGCTTCTCAAAGCAACAAAGTTTTAATTTTTATATTTTCCTAAGTTTTATAAATAATAACATGATTATTAATAACACTTAAAATTTATGCCTGGGTGCAAAGCATAGAAAGTCACTAGGTCATACAGCATAAAGATTTCCATGAGCTTGTTAAATTTTATGTATTTTATTTCCTTAAATGGTTATGGGATTTTGCAAAAGCATACACAAAATTCCTTAAAACTTTGCCAACTTAGAAATAGTTACATGAAAACCACCTTTTCAGGCTGTATGGAATCTCCTAGAAAAATTTACCCAGTCTTTTGAGAGGATATCTGTGTATGAATTCCTACAAAAACAGAGTAAGACTGCTTGCCCCAACCAGATTTTATAGGCTAGTCTGAGGTAAGGAAACAATTTATGGCTTGGACAGTTATCTGAAATTCCTGAAAACAAGCAGTTCCCTAAGTAGTATGTCATAATTTTCTTATCTACAAGCACAAGCACGTGCATTTATTTATATCCCTAGATTAACTTCAAGTCTAATTTTACTGCCACCGGTATCCAGGCGTCGATTTCTTTCTTTCGAATTTACCAATGGCACTTGAGCTAGATCAAAGGCATTTTAAGGTCAAAATTTACTTCTCTGAAAAGTAGAGGGTGCGATCCTATGTAATTAATTAATGCTTAGCCATGCCCTTCGGCGCATTAAGTGGTGGCTGTAGGAAACCGAGTCCAGCCGTCCCCACCTGTCGGTGCAGTGGAACCGCTCGACTTACCCAAAAGAGCAGATTGAGGGCGTAGAGAAGGCAGCGCAGGCACTTCACGGAATCTTCTCTGGCCATTGTGAGCCCCGAAAGGGAAAAGCCCCATCCTTTCACCACATCCTACTCCCACCGGCAAAGTAGCAGCGATCTGCAGGGGCAGGGAGAACAGGGGACTTATCACCGCGCTCCACACCCCCAGCCCATCCCTCCTCGGCCGGCCCTCCGCTGGGTCCCGAGTCTGGTCCGAAGCCTAGGTCATTGGAGACATCGCTTCCTCGATCAGGTCTTAAAGTTGTAATTGTAACCTAAACTCCCCTAAAGTTCCAGACCGGCTTCAGATAACACCTGCTGAGAAGAGAAAAGATTGACTCCCGGATGAATGAAGGCACACAGTAAACTCCCGTTCTCTGGGGACCCGCGGCGGTGTCCTCTGCATTCTGATGAGGCGCTCTTTAAAACCTCCCTCAGTCCACGCCCCTCCTCGGGGACAGCTCAGCTCGGAACTGTCCCGAAGGTTGGAAACCACACTACCCCCGGGAGACGTCAGAGGCGCCGCCGGCGAGTCCGCGCCTGCAAGTGTCCCTCTCATGAGGACAGCTCCTGGGCCCCCCAACCCCGCACCCCCCACCCCATCCGCAGTTCGAGTGAGAACACCGGGCACTGGGGGGCGCGGCGCTGAGCTGGGATTCCGCCCGGCGACTAGGGTTTCTTTGGGAGAACGTGAGAAATGGTGCTTCGGCCCGGAATGATGGATTAGCCCGGGGCGGGGGCGGGAGGGGCGCAGGGGAATTAGGACCGGTGCAGCTGTGCAGACGCCGGGTTAGTCACTCACGTCCCCCTCCCCCGGCCGCGGCCGCTGCCGCGACCCCGCGCTCCCGGCCGCCGGAGCAGCACAAAGCCGAGCGCGGTCCCCCGCCCCGCCACCGCGTCCGCGTCCGCGCGCCCCCGGCAGGGCGCGGGGGGAAGCGCCGGCGGCGGGCAGCCCCACCGCCAGCCTCTAAGTAGTTGAGCACACGGCGCCGAGGACAGCCGCCGGCGGGCTGGCGGGACAGCCGGCTGGAAAGACGGGAGACGTGCGGCCACTCACCGTCGGCGCTGGGCTCCGTGCCCCACTCCCGCCGGGGGACGGTCGGAGACGCACTGCGGGGGCTCATCAGGGCAGGGACGCTCCTCCGCGAGAGCCGAAGGGCTGCATTGGCTCAAGCAGGAGACGCTTCCTTCTCTTCCTCTCCCCCCGCCGCCGCCGTCGCCGCCTCCTGGGAAAAAGAAAAAAAAAAAAAAAAAGAGTCCTGGGCAGCAGTTGCTGGAAAGTCTCTGTTAAGCCACCTCCCAGCGCCGCTGTCCCTCCCAAGTCCTCGCCAAGTCCGGACGAGGCAGCGGCGGCAGCCAGGGCCAGCTGCACAAACTCTCAGCGCATGCTCCGGCCTCTGGCTGCCCGGGTTGGATCTGAGTGGGTGTTTCTTGTCCCTTCACCCGGCGTGAGCCCCCCGAAGGGGCGCCTCACCTCCACAAGACACGGTCCAGAAAGAGAGAAAGCCTATGGACTTTGGGAAGGTCCGCGCAGTAAATCCCTTTAAAATGGTGGTATCCGAGGAGGGGAGGCTGGGTTATAACCATAGGGAAACAGACTTTTATTATATGAAAATATTTGTGTTTGAGAAGGGGGGGGGTGGTGAAGGAGTGGCCCAACCCAATTCCTGCAATGAGAAACTAGTTTTCACAACCTTTCTGGAACCACCTCCTGTGATTTGTCACTAACATGGTGCCCTATGATCCTTCTTAATGCTTTGTTGTCCTCCTGGTTTCAAAAAACAAAAATAAAAACAGTTCTTCCCACTTCCATGGTGCACTGATAGAATTTATGTAAACACCAGAGTAAACGAGTCCTGGTCTGATATCCAGAATAGAAAGAACACTTTTTTTTTTAACTCTTTCACAAGCAACCCAACGTTTCCAAAATTTTCTCCCAATAAGATTGTCTGAGTTTTAATTGGATGACTTAACCTGCATTGTGTACAGAGTAATGGGTCTTTGAATTTGTTTTTAAACTAGAAATTCAGGAAGTATTAAAGTAATAATAGGAGGCTCTCCTTCCAAAAATACCTTCCCTTTTGGAAGTAAGAAGTTTCACACTTAAAAATAATCACTCAATCATAGTCCCCATATAAAATTGTGATGTTTAATGCCTCATGATAGTTCACATTTCTATGATTACTTCTGTGCACACTGTGTGGCAAATAAAACTACTAACAAATAAAAATTCCATGAAATACAAGCAACATCTTTGAGAAAACCTAATAATGGAAGCCCTCCTTAAATTTCTTTAGGGGAAAAAAGAAAATTGGAGTTCTGTGTCTCTCATCGCCCGAATGGAATCAGTTGCTGCCTGACCAGAATGACAATGAGACACACACTCTCATTTGGGTAGAGGTAAACTCAAGACTAAAAGATAACCTGAGAGTTCTGGGTTAAAGTTAGGAAAAATCTTGGTAAACAAATCACTAAGCTGAATGTAAGGCAGCAAGCCCAAAGAACACAAAGGTAGACATCCACACAAAAGACCAAGAAAAACCTGCAGTGACCCATCAGATGACTCTAACTCTGGCAGTAAAGGATCTTCTGGAATCATGGAGAAGAGTAAAGAAACCCGTCTTTTTTCCTCTATCAGTTTGTGCTCAAATTAGGCTGTACACCAGCTCTCAGCAGAGGACTGCTGAGAAACCTGCCATCTGAACACTCTTGGTACCACATGTTCCGCTATGAGGTAGAACCATCCCCATTCCAGGGGAGTCTATGACTGCCGTTAAAACTGACCAAAAGAATGCAAAGAATTCCCATGTCACTGAACAGAGGTCCTCCTCTACTTTGAGAAAGCAGTTAAGTTGCCTTTTCATAATTCATAAACTTTAATAATATATTTTATTTACTTATTTGAGAGAGAGAGAGAGAGAGAGTGAGTGACTAGGGAGACAGGCAAAGAGAGAAGGAGAGAATCTCAAGCAGACTAGGTGCTGAGCTTGGAGCTCCATCTCATGACCTTGAGATTGTGACCCGAGCCGAAATCAAGAGTTGGTTGCTCAGCCAACTAAGCCACCAGCTGCTCCATAATTCATAAACTTTTAAGGGCTCTTGAATAATAAAATTTTGAAGGACAGTGCTTTAGAAATGTGTATATCCCACCTCCCTTTAATAAATCAGAAATATAGACCCAAGAGAAAGAAAGTAAAGAAGTTGCTCAATGTTACATCTCTGGTTAAATCAGATTCTAAACTAAAATTCAGAATCCTAAATCTCTAGTATGCTAGCGCAGTGATTCTCAAAGGTTCTGTACATTCGAATCACTTGGAGAGCTTTGAAGAAATCCTAATACTTAAGCCATACTCCACAGCAATTAAATCAGAATCTCTGCAGATGTGGCCTAGGCATCTAGATTTTTCCAAGTTCCCAAGTTAATTTTGCTCTGCAGTGAAGTTTGGAAACCATTGCAACTAGTGCTTTACAGATGCCAGGAAAACCAGCCAAGGAGTCTCCTCAGACTTAGCTGGATCAAATCCCTCCCCTGTGAGCTGATAAATTGGGATTAATATCCCCATTTTACAAGTTCCGAAGAACAGAGCCGCTATAATATTCCTGATAAATGGTCATCAGAGTCTGTGTCAACACTTCCATAGAGGAGTCCTCAGCACATGGGAGGCATGGCTGGGCCTCCAGTACTGGGCACTTCTGATTGTTCAAACCCGACCACGCCTCCTCTGCTTATCTTCTCCCCTTCAACTCTAGCTCTGCCTCTTGGAGTCCACAGCATGAGCAGTCCTCCCATCTGACAGCCCTTCCACTCCTTAAAGGCAGCTAACATTCCCTCCTTCTCCATTTCTTTTCTTCACTAGGACTATAGGAGCATGGGAAGACTCTCTGGGAGAAAAACTTCTTTTGTGCACAAAAGGAAGCTAGAAAAAATAGGGTCATGACTAATTTGAATATAAAGTTAACACATTAGAAAGATTGTATCATCTATGCGTTGCCCATGAGGTAGGAACCCAGCTCTGTGGTCATGTCTGCTTCGTTATGTTCCTTTTGAGTGTATGGCACCTACAGTGCCACATGCTGAGGATACTAAGAAAGCGATGGGTCTCTATCCTCCAGGAAAAGGAAAAACTATTCTTTTCAGTTTAGGTACTACTAACAGCTACTATTTATGAGCAATCTCATATGTGCCAATCCCAGAGTTAGGAGTAAAACTCAGCTATGCAAATACATACGTACATAAATGAAAAATGAAAAAGAGTAAAACTCAGCTATGCAGTAAGGTGATACATGGTTCTCACCCCACAAACAACTCATTTGTCCACATCGATTGCACTCACTCTGTTCAAGTTGTGCAGAGGGAAGGAGCAGCATAGGGACTTGGTTGGAAGGATGAACTTCTATGGCTTCTTAGTATGAGATTCTTACAAGTGCACCTCAGAGGGCTCTTTATAATCAATACAAGAAAGAGACTTAATATGTTTTAAGTAATATGTGCCTGACATAAATGGTGCTTCTTAAAATGTATCTTATTAATTCCTCATAACTACATAGTGAGATACTGAGACTCAGATGGTTGATTTCTCCAGCCCCATACAGGGAGTAAGTAAAGAAACTGAGATTTTAGGATCTGTCTGACTCTTTCTACTGTTAATCTGCATTACAATAATATTTCAAATTGGGGTAAGGATTCATTGGCAAGTCTCATGAAGAGAAAGATTTTAGACATTTTTACTAGTTCTTGAGAATATGATGCTGAATTCCAGAAATACATACACTCAAACTATAATTGGTAACTCTACTTTCACCTTTTACCTCTGAAAGAGTGTATCCAATTGGACCTGAGAAAAACCTTTCATTACTGAATTAGGTAAATTCAGTATTAGATAAATTGCTCTCAACTACAAGCCTAATGTTGGCGAATAAAATGCAAGGTTGCCAGTTAGACTAGAATTTCAGAGAAACCACAAATAGTGTTTTGGTATAAGGATGTCCCAAATATTGCATGGGACAAATACCCTCACTGAGCATCCATATACTAAAAAACTATTCATTGTTTATCTGAAATTCAAATTTAGCTGTGCATCCTACATTTTTATTTATTTGCTAACTCTGACAGCCCTAAGCAAACTAGAAAATTCAGCTGAAAGTGCCACAGCAGTAAGGATATAAGTAAACATACTATTTCACATTACAGTAAAGTCCAAAAAGAGCAACTCATCCACTCGACAGTGACATCAAGGAATGCGTTCTTTCTCTACCTTACTCTTCTGATGTGCACAAGGTATAAGCTAGTGTCCTTGGGCTTCCTCTTCTCATGATTGCAAGATGGCAGTGCAAACCCAGGCATTGTATTGAGTTACTACTTCTTCTAGAGGCGGAGGAATTATTCCCTTCTATGGGTCTCTCTTAGGATCAGGGAAACCCCTCCCAGAAGTTTTGTAGCAGGTCATCCCTTGCGATTCATTAGCTAGAGCCCCATCTCATACTCATGTATGCGTCAGTTATTGGCAAAGCCTGCTGTGACTGATTTAAAACAATCAGAATGCATTCCGTGTGTCTTGGGTAACACTTCTCTGAAGCATATGGCCAAACAGAGGAGGATTGATAACTGAAGAGAGGCAGAATTCTGGTTGAACTTCAGAATGGAGAAAAGAATGGATGCTACCATCTTCTTTCCTGTTCACTGCTAAAACATCCCAGCTTTCAGCCAACTATTTCTCGGCAGTACTCAGCAAAGGCCCATAGTTACTGAGAGAACCACTGAAGCAGGAACCTACTGGCAACAGCAAAAGATCCTAAGAGAACCCCATCACATCATTTCCATCTCATTACATAAGCTTACATCTCGCACCCGTATTTGCCTTTGTACACTATACTATTGATTAAAGGATTGCCTAAATCAGCACCCTCATAAAAGCCCCAGAAGACCCTCCTCTTGAAGTTTAACCAAACTCAGCATCTGTACGAAGTTCAGAGATTTGGACTAATTTCATCAGTTTACATTGGTACAAATAATCTAGTCTTATTCAATAAATATTTATTTCAGTTACTACAAACTCAGAATTGTGGTAGGAGATACCAAAAGTTCTAACATAATTTTGACTCTCAAAGAATTTATAACTTCATTAGCATACTTCTCTTCAGAAGGCAAAATTTATAGAATGTAAGAACTCGTTCCCTTTGTAAGAAGTCTTAATTTACAGTTCTTTGAAACAAACTGTACAGGTTCCATTTACAAACAGCTGCTAAAGCCTACCTTTCCGACAAAGATCCCTCAAGAATTATTCCATTATCCCACTACATCAGCTTCTTGTCATGCCCATGATGTAACAATAGGACGAGCATAGTGACCATGAATACCAGGGATTTGTCTTCATTTGCTGTCCCTTCCAATCCACTGGCTGTGCTTTAAAGCTTTCGGGTTTCTCCAAAAGTGCATTAACATTTATTTATTTACACTAGATTAAAATATTTAATTTTAGAAACTATTTTCAGTCAGTGAATGCAAGCTCGTTAATGTCCTCATCCTACCATGTACCAAACCAACCATTTTATGTGACAAAAACAATTGTGATTTTGTGGTGATAATTCAGCTTTTATAAAAGTTTTACCATTGAAACTCGCACTTTTTATTCCTATGTTATTATTTGTAAGTATGTGTATTATCTATAACCGTATATGGCAAACTAGAGATGTAGTAAATTTTCATTTTATATTTCATAGTATGAATGAATAAATGACCAATGAATAAGAAAAAAAGCTAGTGTCTCTGCTTTCTTTGATGATGATCCATTTTGTTCTTTGTAAAGAATTAACAATGGCCATTATGTTTTACATATTTGCATCGTCAGTATTCTTTCTTGGAAAGCAGTATTAAATGATTAGTATTCATGGTAATAAAGGAAGAGATACCATGTCAGCGACATAAAACATCCATATATAACCTATATAATTAGTTTTAAAAACTTACAAACAACAACTTGACCAAAAATCTGTCACAGAATTTTGAGACCCATTAAAACAAAAGTTTAATGAGAAAAAAAAAAAAAAACAAAACAAAAACAAAAAACTTACAAACATTTCTATCAGTTTAATGCTTTTCTTAGCTTTATCATCACTGTAACTGACTAGAAAAAAGACTTGGAAGGTAATATGTTTGATTTAGAAAATTTTCACATATGCTCCCAAATGACTAGTAGGAATGAAATTATGTTTTTTGCTGTGAGTTGCATACTGATGGTGTTTTGTGAGCCCCTTTTGCATTAACACTGGGTCACAGAGAAGAATCTCTCCGAGCCTGCCAATGTGGAGATGGGTTGGTTCTCTCTTCAGGGAAGGTGGCCTAAAATGTAGCAACAGCTAACGTGGGCTGCAAGGCTGACCATATGTTAACTCAATTAACTAGGTCCCAACAGCCATTCCTCGGATCCGACGTAAAAAACTGAGCCTGTAGCAGCCAAAACCTTACGTTACTTAGGTGTACTTTGTTTCTTGATCTTTTCTTTCTTTTACTGTTCCCAACTTGCACATATACCGAGAGCATTATAAATCACGTCCCCTCCTCCCTCCTTTCCCTGACCTCCCTCTTCAGGCTAGTGTTGCCAACTCTCCCATGAACTCATCACGTTTGCTACACATGCAGAGTTTCACAGACGTGCCTCCTTCAGCTATGGGAGTGGGCAGGGATGGCCAGAACCTAGAAACTAGACCAATCAATTAGGGTGTGACTGGAACTTGAGTGAGGACCCATCAAAAGCGATGTAAATTCAGGCGGCCGAGCGGAACTAAGAATGAGGGGAATGTGTTGGCACGCGGGGGTTGGAAATCTAGCAGGAAGACAGATGGCAGCATCGGAGAGGCCCAGCCAATGGCAACAGGCAGGCGCCCTGGCAGACAAATAGAAGTCAGGGGCACAGGAGTTGGGCAGCAGAAAACAGGAAAAGGTTCACGACGTCAAGGAACACTGCTCTCCCTCCGTGTCAGGGTGATTCAGTCCTTCTCCGCCAAGACGCAGTCGGGGAGGCTGGTCCCGGCCGATGAATGCAGGTCCTTAGAAAAGCAGGATTCGAGAACAAGAACCACGGTCCCGGAGAAATTCCTCTAGTCCCTAGTTTAAAGAGTTACAGTATTAAGATTAGAAAAGTTTGTGGTGTCCAGATTCAGGGAGATCTTAAATTCTGGGCAGTGGAGCTTGCACCTCATTTAGAAGCAAGGACAGCCACAAAAGGGTTTGACAGGAGCAGAAGAATAACAGAGGAAATCTACAACAGGGGTTTGGAAGTCAGACCTGGATTTGAAGGCTGGCTTCACCAACTTGCTAGTAAGGTGATAATGAGCAAATGACCTTACCTCCATAAGCCTCAGTTTCCTTATTTGTATACTTTCCTCTTAAAGTGGTCATGAGTATTACGTAAGGTGTGAGGGGCCTAATTTTAGCTGTGGTCACCCTGTCCTTTGAGGTTTAAATAGAATAGATTGAGCCTCTTTCCCGCAAGCAGTGGGCAAAGTCGTTTCGTTCTCCCCTTACAATCCCTCTGGGTATTATTTGGATGAAAAATAAGGGGAAACCCTTCCCCTAGAGTTCTGAATCAGTTTATGGATCATCTTGTCATCCCACACAGGCTATTTTTTTCTCTGAAGGGTGACAGCCCTCAAGAAAAAAAAATTCCTTCCCTCTCAAAGTATGGCCAGCACAGCCTACATTCGTAGCTGCCTTTGACTGAAATCTCAGAGACCCTGAAGGGATTTCTGTAGCAGCACCACATACAACTCAAAAATGAATATTAGAAATTCTCTGGCCACTCTAGCATTAATTTCTTTCCTCTTGCCTTTCTCTGAAGTTTCTACGTTGACTGACCCTCCTCTGATCACTGCTTATACTCCAACGTCAAATTCCTGGTAACTTCTCATGCAGACGACATAACTATCTATTTTGTTTTATGGCCGACTCTGAAACTATGCCCCAGAGGTCTCAGCTTTCACACAATTCTCTCCCTAAGCAATATTCTGGTGCAAGGCAAGTGTGAAGAGATCCATGGATCTAATGAAGAGTCTAGACTATAGACAGCTAGTTTTCAGAAGAGAACCTGGGATTAAGACAGCCTGGCGGGGGGGAGGGTCATTCTGGGATTGAAACAAAGAGCAAACACTGACTTCAGAAGAATATTCCTTTCAAGAAGCCACATTTCCATTGGATGACTTTGTAGAGGAATAGATGCCCAGGGCATTGTTGAAAACAATACCAGAACTGGCAGGCAGTTAGTGGAATTGACCAGCTGGCTGCAGTCAGGGGAAGAGTAGATGAGAGCCCGACCAGGACCACGGTCACCCCAGGGTGGTTACAGTACCCCCCGCCCCGCTGTGCCTGGTGAGGAGCAACATCAGAGGCTTACCACCAAGAAGGGGGGAAACACACTCCACTAAAATAATCCAGGCAATCGCTAAACAAATAAACAAGCAAATAACAATAACAAGCCCCAAAGTGGGAGGGAGCGGCCAGTACCTAGAATTGCTACAATATATTATCTAAAATGTCTGGTTTTCAACAAAAAAAAATTGAGGCCTGGAAAGAAACAGGAAAGTATGACTCATCCACCAGAAAAAAAAGCAGACAACAGAAACTGCCTGTGACAGTGACCTGATGTCGGATCTAACAGAAAAAGATTTCAAAGTCGCCACAATAAATATGTTCACAGCACAAAAGGAAATACGGCTGAAGAAGGAAAGGAAGGTGTGATGGCAGTGTCACATCACACAGAGACTATCAATAAAAAGAAATCAGTTATAAAAAAATAATCAAATGTTGCTGTATGTTCTAGACCCAATAGTACACTTTATAAGAACATTTTATATAAGCAACTATGTGTATGTGTGTGCGTGTATGTATTTATATATACATATATCAATACATTATATATAGTTATTTCTGTGTGTGAATTGTGTCGTTAGGCCTAGAACACATAGAAATATCATATAATTGTAGTACATTTGCCAATAAACAGCACAAAGGAGGTGGGTAGGAGCAAAGCTGTAATAGGTTTAGGAAATGACTGTAGGTGATAAAGCAATAATTATATAAAATAGGAAAAGAAAGAAAGAAAAAGGAAGGAAGGAAGGAAGGGAAGAAGGAAAGAAGGAAGAAGGATGAAAGAAAAAAGAAAGAAAGAAAAGAAAGGGAATTGCCCATCTGCCTCATCGTCGCTAAGGATACCAACCCCTAGCTTCCTCAGCAGTTGCTGGCTAAATGGCCGCTGGCCTTCTTCGGCATGCTCACCCCACTCTGGTGCTGAAACAAGCCTGATGTTGCAATGCAGATGCTATAACAGGAAGGGCAAGCCTATTTGCCGCCAGGGCTTCTGAGAATCCCTTCTGCCCTCCAGTTGCAGCCTATCTTTATTGGCCCTATTGGTCCAGAACTAATTATGGGCTCCTGCTTCTGCTTTTCCTACCTGATGTTCCAATTTAGAATTATATTTAGAATCAGAAATCCTTTCCCAATCCCCATCTTCTTGGTTAGGTCTTAGGACTATTCTTAATCTCTCTCTCTAGAGGCTAGATCTTGCTCCCTATGTTTCATTTGCTTTCTTACTTTTCTGGGACCTGTTGGGATTGGACCCTTAAACCATCACAATGTTACCACCTGCTGAACTCTTGGTGTTTTCTTGATGTTGTGCACCATTAGCAAACCCCTCCACCACCAGTGCACTACACAGACACACACACACACAGACACACACACACACACACACACACACACACACAGTGTTGGACCTCCTTAGTTACAAAAACCAGCACAAAGTAAGTCTAGGTCTCCCTGACCCTTCCCACGTGTACCTTAAGCCCCTGGGACAGTGTCCAGCCCTTTCCTACACCGACCTGTAGGGACTGTTATGGCTTTTGTGTCTTTGTATTGGTTTTGCCTAAACATGTTCAAGTTTTAACAGCAAATGCTCTGAAGTCTCTTCAGTGTGGATCTCACAGCTTTGGGAAGTAAGCAGGTTATTAGCTTTTCTACTGGGTTTGTAATATTACTTTCTGTCTCCTCACTGTCAGGCTGGTCTTTGCTGGCTTGTTTGTTATTTTTGCTGATCAAAGTGTGCCTGCAACAAGCTACACAGCTCTACCCTTCCCTGTTCCCTGCTCTCTTTCCTATCAAAAGCAAAGGAATAAATTTTCTGACTTACCCTGGGCAGAAAATCAGGAGAACCAAGATGATGGAACAGAACTCAAAATCAGAGGAAATAGGGGTGCCTCGGTGGCTCAGTCGGTTAAGACTGAGAAAACATTTGAAGGGAATTTTACTTTAGCAGATCATAATATTTCCAAGTCTGATTTTTTATCTGAGCTATTTCATACCTATGTAGTGAGTGAAATGACCCCTGAACTGGGAAGCAGAAGAATGAGGTTCTAATCAAGATTTTTCCTGAGCCAAGAAACCTAGAGTTGTTTAATGGCTCTCCATCTGGAGGGGTTAGAAAGAATTTAACTTAGTTAATTTTAATATCATAGTTCCAACTTTGAACAATTCAATTACATTTAAAGTTCTGTCCTTCATAGTTCTGACAAAAGTTACTACCCATAGTAATTTTTTTAGAGGCAAAACATTCATTATTTCTCACCCTTTTCTTAAATCTAAATACTACATGCTGATACGGGTTGGGGGGGATGTCCTTCAACTTGTTCAGTGATTTGATATTATTATGACAGATCACATCCCAACTGTTAAGGTTCAAAGTTAGGTTTACAATATTAGTTTATATATTGTCTTTAATTTAAAAAACAAAAACAGTCTCCTGTTTCTAAGAGATCTTTAGAAATGGTCCTTGTGTTATATAAACCAAATACTCATGTCTCCTCTAGGTGCACTTAAGCATTATAGATGTTAAATTTGCTTTCTTTCTTATTCTTCTTTTGTCTTCCAACTTGGGAGATGGCTGTGATTGAAACATACGGTTGTATTATGCATCCACATTCATACTTAGTCCTGTAATTTTTTTGTTCATTGGACATTCATAGTAGGCATAATTGTACTTTATAAATCTGTGCTAATTGGTAGCTACTAATTTCCTCTGTTAATTCAGATTCAAGACCATAAATCATGATGCATTTAACCTACCATTCTTTCATTTACAGGATAAAAATGACAACGTGATATGATTTTTAGGACTTGACAGTCATCACAAAATAATTAGTACATTAGTAATCAGTAATAGCTCCGTATAAGTACATTTGAGATTCACAATTGAATAGAATGGGGGAAAGGTGGTTTTCGAAAGACATGTTTTCGGCTAAAACTAACGGTACTGCCAAATGTTTTAGAAATTTTTGCAAGGCAGATAATAAAACTGCAGTGAACTGGACTAGAAATATCAAACTCATTTCAAAACTGGCTCTTTCCTAAGTCAGACCCCCCACTTTGCACTAAGCACCCTCTACATGAATACTGAGGAAGAAACATTTAACTCGCCCTGATGAATGCAACATTTTTAACACAAAAGAAATCATTAATGCATCAGAACAGAAGAGTATGGTCTGTTAGCATCTAATTAGGCTCCTGCTGTAATTATCCTCCATTTGAGAAATTTTCTTAATGTAAAAATGATAAAACAAATCATAAGTATTCACTTAGTTTAATTAGTCAGCAGCACTAAGGCACATTTCGTTTAATCTGTATCCATTTTCCATACTTTGTTCTAATGATCTTAACTATAGAAAAGCTGAATATTTTACCACTTTAAACTTTTGACAATACCCACATTATAAAATCTTTCTTATGCACTCCTGTCTCCCCCCCAAAACTTCCCCACACAAATTTCCAACATCCTGCTTGGTTATTTGTGCTGAGGTGCTAAAGGAGGAGGGAAAGGATTAAGGAAGCATTGTGAGGCCTGAGTTCCAGCAGAAAAGGGAATGAGGGAGGGAAGGAACAGAAAAGGGAAGGGACAGGGACAGAGGAGACATCTTGAGAGAGGAAGGAAGAGGAGAGGGGAGGGAGGGAGAAGATTGAAATAAAGAAGGAAGGATGAACCAAAAAATGAAGAGTCAACAAGCTGGCTGAGATAGAAGCAAGAACACAAAGATTGTACTCATCACTCATTGGTGATCCAACTGTGATTTTCAAAAATTATCTGTTTAGGGGCACCTGGGTGGCTCAGTCAATTGAATGTTCAGCTCTTGATTTCAGCCCAGATCATGATCTCATGGTCCTGGGATTGAGACCCACATCGGCCTCCCCGCTCAGCACTGAGTCAGCTTGAGATTCTTTCCTTCTCCCTCTCCCTCCCCCTGCTCCTGCTCTCTCTCTCTCTTTCTCCTTCTAAAATAAATAAATAAAATCTTTAAAAATGGATAAAAATGAAGTTTATATATCTTTTTTTTAAGATTTTATTTTTAAGTAATCTCTACACCCAATGTGGGGCTCAAACCCATAACCCTGAGATCAAGAGTTGCATACTTTACCCACTGAGCCAGCCAGAGACCCCTGTTCATCTATCTATCTATCTATCTATCTATCTATCTATCTATCTATCTATTATCTATGTACTTGTCAATGGATTTTTTTTTTTAAATCATCCTTCTTTCTCTGGGAAAAAACACAGGAAGAGAAGACTAAATTCTGCCTATAATTCTCAAAAGAAAAAAAAATTCTCCAACTTCCCCAATAACATTTTTTCCATTTCTTCCATAACTAAGAAAACTTTCGCCACCCAACTGGACCAAGTCAGTCTTAATTCTTGGGATCACAAGTTCTTACTGCCTCCTGGAAAATATGACCCTTAATCAACAGAGGGCTCTTAAGAGGGTAGGAACAAACTTCATCTCTGCACTGGAAAGCAACTTAATGTGCATGCTCTATTTTGGATAGACATGCTGGCTGAATTGAGCTGTAGCCAAGTCAGTTTCTTCCCCTGTTTGCATCGGTGGAAGAAAAAAAAATCAATCTTTCCTACTAGTAATTTTTTGAAAAATAATTTATGATCAGCAAAGCTTATTTGCTATTCTGATTACATTTTAAAAAACCATGCTTGGAAAGGCTGTGCTAAATGAGTTCTTCCCAACTCTTTATGTGTAATGGTCCTGAGATATTTCAAATGCATATATACATTAAACCATTTCAATACATGAATGAAATCTTGATTTGGACCTATAAAAGCCATTTGAAAATAATTCCATTTTGATTCTAGATCTGAGGTATAAAGAAAGTTTCAAAATAAGGAGTTCCAAAATCCTTATCTATCCTCAAAATTAATGTTTAGTAAAATAAATACTTGATGAATAATCAAGGAAGCATGGTCAGATTCACTGATTGAAGTAAAACAGAAAAAATATGCTGCACACCATTGATTCAAGTTTTTAAGATGGAAGAAGCATTTGAAAACTGTTACTTAATTTCATCAGTTTATGTTCATCTGGCAAGCACTGACATGGCCATACTGGTCATTAAAATATTAAATGCTCTGAACTACTTGGTAAATGGTTGCTGCTCTGAGCCCTTGACTCCCCAGCCACACTGTTTCCACTCTCGCATTATCTTTGCACTATCTAGAAAATAAAGCTTTAATGTTGGGGCAGCATGTGTTCTCCAGAATCTGTCCCAAGGCTTTGGAACATTTGTGCTAACTTGTTGGCATCTGAACCATAATGGTATTAGACATTTTCAGTATAACCTCTGAACGGGATATATGTTGGCAGCTTTCACCTCATGAGAGAATATGTTTGCAGGGGGAAGGAGTGATATAATTACCATAGTTTTTTGTTAGTTTTTAAGCTGCAAGCTTGTGTACCCTTCTTTCCTTTAAAATGGTCCAGGCTCTTTCATCGAGTCTCTGGATATCATTTGAATTTTGTTGTACAGACACAGGTGCCAACATAGTGGCTTGATTTCTGTTGTCACTGTAGAGCTCCTTCTCACTTCTGTTGCCGCTGTAGAGCTCCTTTCTCACTTCTGTTGCCACTGTAGAGCTCCTTCTCACTTCTGTTGCCACTGTAGAGCTGCTTCTCACTTCTGTTGCCACTGTAGAGCTGCTTCTCACTTCTGTTGCCACTGTAGAGTTCCTTCTCACTTCTGTTGCCACTGTAGAGCTGCTTCTCACTTCTGTTGCCACTGTAGAGCTGCTTCTCACTTCTGTTGCCACTGTAGAGTTCCTTCTCACTTCTGTTGCCGCTGTAGAGCTGCTTCTCACTTCTGTTGCCACTGTAGAGCTGCTTTTCATTTCTGTTGCCACTGTAGAGCTGCTTTTCAGTACCATGTTGCTTCTGGTCATGGGGGCAAATCATGGCAGAACTGCCTTTCATTGTGCCTCCTTTCTTCCTACCGTCTTTTCTACTCTTCCCTTGGGTGAAGAAGGAGAAGGTATGTATGTGGAGAAGTTAGCTGGTCCTTTTCCCGCCATCATAGTTCTTTTAATAGGTTCATGATCAGAGTACTTTGGGACCCCAGTATTTTCTTGTACATATTGTTTAATGTGAGTTCTTGATTTATCTTCCTGGGGCAAGCTTCCCTTGGAGCTGGGTTGTAGGTGCCACAACCAACAGAAATCAACACTTCTCACTAATAATTACATTCACAGGTCTAAAATGAAACACCTTTACTTTCTCCTTTTCAAATTTAGCTCCCCAGGACTAAGACCACTATGGAGAGAAATCCCTCTCTGCTCTAGAGGCTCATCCCCAAAGTCTGTTTTCAGCACTGGCATGTCCAGACATCACATCTCTTCCAGGTGGTAAATAAAACCTTTGGGGCGCCATCCAGGTGTGAGATGATGCTCGTAAGATTAAATGCTATCTGGATCTCCACTATGTTATATACACACAATGCAGTGGGCTACAAGAATGTACTTCCTCTCTCAATCTTCCTTACTACATTTAGCATCTTCTTTTTAGTTCTCATCCTTAATTGTCCCATCCTAGGCAAAGGCATATCCAAAATAATTGTGTGAGCTTCTATTTCACATAAAAAAGTACAGAGGTGCTGAATAAAATGGCACCATCTCTTCTTTCTGCACTTTGTGAGAAGAAAGTTATTTTGCTGATGTCAACTCTCCTCATTGCAGTTTCATTATTTTGTTTTCTCCCTTTTCTCTCAGTTAAAAGGGCCTCAGGTGAGAAGTGATCGAACATTGATGTGTCACATGAAACTTTCTCTTTTCCACTCAGCACTAATGAAAATATTTGCCTTCCACTTAACTAACAGCCTTTTCTTTAAAACTTGCTGAACTTGTTTTTTAACTGAGTAACTTCAGCACAGACCATAACAGGGATGCTTTAGATTTTCATCTCTTTCATTCCTCAGGAAAAGAAAAAAAAAGGGGCAGTGGGAGTCCCAATTTTACAAGCTGAATAAGATAAACAAAGAAAAGCGTCTTGATTTTTAAAACAATAATTTTAAACTCTCATTGGCTTATTAAATTATTGCTTTCCATTAAATACCAACCAAAAATCACTTACTATCCCCAACATAAAATATGTAAATTGCCAATGTACTTTAATTATATGTAATAACAATATGGAAAGCACAAATAGAAAAGAGCATTTATCATTAACAGGTAGATAGTGCTTTAGAATTTTAACAGTAATGTTTGTTCATTGGACTAACTCAGACTTAATGTATGGCATATCTTAGTATTTTACACCTTAAAAACATTTCAATTCTACCTAGAAATGTCCTTCTGTAAATCCACCCATGCAATTAAAACATTGGTAAGACATAAAGGTATATACAATTAGCATAAGAATATTTTAAACCGTTCTATCTACTCAACAAAATTATTCCACTAAAGCTAAATAAATAGTCATCAAATTACTACCCAGAAGACTCAGCAGCTGCTTCTATTTAAGACTTTCATATATGTCTTTACTGTCCCCTCCCTACGCAGCCAAATTAACCCGAGAAAGAGACAGTCGGATTAATTTCAAGAGCTCTTTCTCCCCGCAGGACACTAGAGATAATGGAATGGGGAGCAGCTGCTTCTCCTGAGCCATTCTGTCCCCTCTTGTTATTTTTCTTCCTTTACTGGCCCTCCACAGTCTCTCCCTTCCCTTACACAATCTCAATGAGTTCTCAAGCTTTAAATTACATTTCTATTTTGATGACAACTGTAAGTACCTCTCTAGCCCAAACTCCCTCTACCGGGAACTCCAGATTCTAGTATTCAGCCAACTACAGAATATCTCAGACTTCACGTGTGCAAAATGGGGCCCGCAGTGATGGAACACCACACCACATCTCGATTCATAAGTGGAATCACTGTTCATTCATTTTTTCAACCAGGAATCCAAATTTTATCTTTGATTCAAATTTCTCTCTTATACTCATACTTAATTCATTCAAATGGAAGACTATATTAATTCTACTGTGAAATACACCTCAAATCCAGCTCGTTCTCTGTCTCCCTTGCCAACAAACTAGGCAAGAAAATGGCAATCTCGGGATGCCTGGGTGGCTCAGTCAGTTAACCGTCTGCCTTGGGCTCAGGTCGTGATCTCAGGGTTCAGGGATTGAGTCCCACATTGGGCTCCTTGCTCAGCGGGGAGGCTGCTTCTCCCTCTCCCTGCCACTCTCCCTGCTTGTGCTCTTTCTCTCTCTGTCAAATAAATAAAATAAAATCTTAAAAAAAATAAAGTGGCAATTTCTCAATTGGACTACTTTGTCAGCTTTTGTCACATCAATATTTGTTCTTCTCAATTCATTCTCCATTAAAAATAGGAATTATCTTCCTCTTGTTACAAATAAGAAAATTGAGGTTCCTGGTAGTAAATAAATTTGCCCAAGTTTACATGGCAGTAAAGGAGAGCGCTAGAATTTTAAGCCAGGTGAACCAGCTCAAGGTTCAACAATTTATTCAATTTCATATAACTATAAAATGGAATCTAGCTAGTTCAAATTTTGAGGTCTTTTTACTAAACTATACTGCTCCTCTATATTTAAAAGAATAATGAACAGAGGAATACTTTTTATGTCTCGCAAATTAAAGTGGACCAGGAAACTCACATATGTGTGTGTATATATACATATATCATAGAAAATATCAAAATGTTAAGAGATATGAAGAAGGGAGTAAGAGAGAGGTGAAATTGTGATTAATTTATTTTATTTATTTATTTTTAAAGATTTTATTTATTTATTTGACAGAGAGAGACATAGCGAGAGAGGGAACATAGCAGAGGGAGTGGGAGAAGGAGAAGCCGGCTTCCCGCTGAGCAGGGAGCTCGATGCTGTCTGGACCCTGGGATCCTGACCTGAGCCAAAGGCAGATGCTTAATGACTGAGCCACACAGGTGGTGCCCTTAATTTATTTTCTTCTTCATAATTTTCTATTTCTGCATTTTCCTGTATTTTCTATTAATAACTTATACCAGTTATAATCAGAAAATTACAATGAAGTTTTAAATACGTCTGGATGTAACTAAAATATATATTTTAAGTAAACTAAATTAAACTGAAACACTTGACTTTCTTTATACTAACTTTATGACCAAATTTTCATTACTTTCATAATTTTATGACAATTAATTTTTATTAATTTTGTAGATTGTGTTATAGGAATTAGTCAAAAGATTCTTTGCAATTGAGATTAGAAATTATAATTTTTAAGACGTTGCTTCCTTTCTGTATTTTCCTGACCAAATTTATCAGCCACTCTAAATAATACTTATATTTAAACGGCATTTTCATGTACACTTGAAAGTAATCATAAAGTAATAGCATAGCATTTACATATGAGTGACAAATGTTTCTTAGAGGCCTTTGGTTTTTTTCATAATTGTGAATAGTCTCTAGAGTTCCATCGATAACCTTTACTTGCTCCAAAATTGCAACACCACACTTCCAGCTTCTATTGACAACTCACTCTCATTTTCAACACAATACACTTAAAACTGAACTCTTTGACAGCCCCAGGCTGAATTAAATGTCCCTCATAGACACTCCCATAACATCCTATGTAACCTCTTTTAACACATAAATTGTGTGTCATAATTACCTGTTAGTCTATATTCTCCACTAGATTGTAATCTCCTTAAGAGTAGTCTCTATCGTTCATTTCCTCAGTGTCTAAAAACCATCCATAGGGATGCTGTAAACCTATTTTTCAAATTAAAAAATTAACTTCTCTAAAATAGCGTAATAAAAATGGTTCTACTCGATCAGAATCTACATCACGACGAGAAGCATAATGAACTCTTGAAAGCAATTTAAAGTGAGTCAATCAATATATCTTTCTTTTTTTTTAAGATTTTATTTATTTATTTGACAGAGAGAGAGAGAGAGAGACAGTGAGAGAGGGAACACAAGCAGGGGGAGCGGGAGAGGGAGAAGCAGGCTTCCCACCGAGCAGGGAGCCCGATGCAGGGCTGGATCCCAGGACCCTGGGATCATCACCTGAGCCGAAGGCAGACGCTTAACGACTGAGACACCCAGGCGCCCCTCAACATTTCTTTCAATGTCTAAAGGATTCAGTTTCCTCTAGGCCAGACTAGGAAGGGTTCAAGGAAACAGATTATCAGCTGGAAAATTTTGGCTTTTGGCATACAAAAGAGAAGATGTCACCAAAGTGTATTTGGGACAGTGGGAAGTATTGGATTTCAATGTTCTTTAAGTTCATGGAATTGGTCCTAGTTTTCCTCTGTATTTCATTAGATCCCATCTCTGTGATGCCATGTAGGTGTCTTTAGATGTACAAAGACTTCATTGAAGAATAATGAATTTCAGGAAGGCTGAAATGGAGGGGATTATTTCCTTTTTGTACAGCTCTACAAAACCTCACTCTTTTTGTTATCCAAATATTGTCAACATCTTTGCAAGCTCTCTGTCTCTGAATTCTAGGTCATTGTATTTGATTCTTTTAATGTTGTTTGGCATTGGCACTTGATATAAAATGCCACTTTCAGAATTTTATCAACCACAACAGTGTGTAGAAGACAACCATTTTTTACAGTTTCTACAAGAGTTTCAAAATCTTATATTTTGCATTAAATAATAATGGTTAAAAAAAAAAAGAACCCAAGCATCCACTGGCTATATGAACAAAACTAACACCAGGGTATTTGGCTGGTGAATGAAGGAGATCTTAAGGAATTAAGTAGACAGTCCCAAATCTAGTATATGGTAATTGTTGGGCCTAGGGATTCTTCTCACTCCAATGGATATAGGATATGTGATCTCTGGGAGATTATATGAGGCCAGAGTTTCAACCCCATGAAGTCTGAAGTTAGAGTTCTTGCAGGGTATCATTTACACTATGCTGATCATTGCCTAACATTGTACAAGGGTCTTTGGAGCCTCTGTTTGGCAGCGAGCCATGATTCACTGCTGCAGCATATTGTCAAAGCAGCTGGTCCTATGCGTACACACACACACACACACACACACACACACACACACACAGACACTTGACCCACTGCGGAAATTAACCCTTTCTCACCTAACAATATATTCATACCCTTGACTTCACACTGCCCGTAAGAATCACATCTACTCATTGAGGGCCACATGTGTACCAACTCTTTTCAAATAATTCCTTTAAGCTTTAGAACAACCCTATAAGGTAGGTATTACCATCCCCAAAGTACAGATGAGAAACTTAGATGTTGAATATCTGCCCAAGTTTTCAGAACTAGTATAAAACCAAGATCTGTCTGGCTCCCAAACTCTCTTTCCATTAAAAACTAGTGATCTACCCATACAACGCAACAGGACCTAGAGAAGGGGCCAAAACTCTTTTGAAGTGCAAATTAATGAAAAGTCATTAGGAAGTTAGGTAAATTCTATTATAAAATTACAAGCCTACCTTCATAATTACCAGAGCCGACTGGCTTGAGAACCATAAGAAACTATGATTACTTAAAGTGTGTGTTTTAATCTCAATGATATGTTATATTTTAAATATTCATTATTATAAAGAAATAACTTATTTTAATAAAGCCCTGAAGAAGTTGTAGAAGTTCCAAGAAAGGAAGGGAATTGCCAATAATGTGGTCAGAATGCAGTATGGTAAAGGTCGTTGCGGGTCTCCCAAAGGGCCATCAGAGGTTGGCAGGCTCTAGTGAATTTCCCATGGCCTCACTGAGGCACTAGCTTCAACTTTATGCTATCAGGAGCTTGATTTGTGTCTGATACTAAAATTTATTTCTATTAAATGAGAGTTTTGGTTCCTTCAGACTGGTTTTTATGTGGAAAAAAATCATTAATAGGTTGTTAGTTTTTTAAATATTCTATTTATTATAGTTATAAGGAAAAAAGGATTAGTTCTTCTCTACAGTTGTCAGTTCATTTTATAAACCTTATTATCCCATGTAGAAGGCTAGCAAATTTTCACACTTTAAAGGAGGCCTTTAATTACTATCTAAAATGAGTTATAAACCTTGTTAATTAATCTGCTTTTAACATTTTAAACTGCATTAATACATTTAATATACTCAATTTCTTTCAAATATACATAAATTATCTAACAAACTTTCTCAAGTACTTAAGCAATACTTGTACAATTAACAAATGAAACTTTAAAAATGGTTTCCTGTAAGTTTTCTTAAATGTCAAAATACTGTATATAAAATTAATTATATTCAGGCTAGATGCACAATTATAAATCAGGTTTTAATTAGCCATTTTTAAATGGTGTACACGTTAAAGTCTCCTATACGTTACAGATATTTAGTATCACAAGTATGCACACATTAATTAATGTGAAAATACTAATCTTAGGTTTTGGATGTCTAAAACATTTCTACAATTAATTCTAAATCTTCCTAGATGCATAACATTCTTTTCTGCAAAGGAAACATACCATCTCACAAAATTTTAGGGGTTATTATCCGCACATAACTTTTGGAGCTGCCTTTTCACCTTCTCGATGAACTAAGCCTAGTCCCGTGATAAGACTGGATCCCGTCTGTGATAGGGATGGAACATACTGGACACTGTAGAATAGAGCAGACTATAATAAGGACTTTGAAAGTGAAAGAAGAAAACATCGTGTGACTCATAACCATTAGAAGTGAATCACATCATTATCTAATTTTCAAGTCAGGTTAGAGTCTATAACTCCCACCCAGGTGGCCATGCCTTTTAATTGGATTTTGTTTTCCTTAGTTCTTAAGACAAGTAAAATGTATTCACATCCAGGTGTAAAGACATTTGAGTGTAAGGCATTCCTGCATTTTCTCACATTATTCAAACCACCCAACTCTTCCTGGTATTGAAACCATACTGTAAAAAAAAAACCAAAAAACCAAAACCATACTGGATTGAATTCTGAAATGTCTTGGAGCTTTGTCTGACTATTTTGTTCACAACTTCCAAGGTTATTCTATTGACAGACACATCTCTTAAGGGCAGATGCACAGTAACCCGGCTCACAAAAGTGAAGTATCAAAACAAAATGTCAATGTATTAATTGAGAAGGAGAAGTAGGACTTATAAGGAAGCCAGGCACTTAAAATCCTCTGGTGCACACATTATCTTCCTTTAATCAGGCTTCATAAAGAGATGAGTTATGACCTGAAGGTTGCCCAGTGAGTATGAATCAGAACAAGGGAAATTAAGTACATGATTTGGAGGATAAATGACATCAGTATGAGACAATCTCATCTACCTATGAGGGTTTAGAGGAGCCTAATAGATAGCATCCCTTCTTACCCTGAAAGTTTGGTACTGACTACAAGGCAAATATGGAGTCAAACAGATGGAGTTCAAAATGCAAACTTTATTACTGGTGAAGGTTAAGCAACTAAGTGTGCTTGATGATATTTCTTCACTGAATTAGACCAACTGACCCTGTCACTAGTCCAAATGCTCGATCCCAGTGACCCCCGTAGCCAGGCCCCTGACTACAGGGAAGTAGAGAGACCAAAATGGTTTCCAAAGAGGGGAGAGATTGAGAGAGAGAGAGAATGGCAGCATACCATCTCTCTCTCTTCAACATTTCACTTGTTAGATAAGACATTTCTTCTGCTGGAAGGGGTCCACAGGGTAAAGAAGAGCCAGGAGTGTTTCTCTTAGGAATCTTTCTGCAGAAAGATTGGGGAATGAGGGCTCCCCAAGCCTTGGTGACATCCATCTCCCCAGGAAGGTGTGATCTGAAATGCCACAGGACCAGGAAAGGATTGTTTGTATACCTGGACCAGGACTGCTTCTGCCCCTGATGGATTCAGGCTAAGCACTGCCAGCACATACCTCTGGGATTCTCATCTTCCCATGCTTTTGTTGCTGATCAATCCCTTTTCTCATTTGCAGGTGGTTGGGTTTTGCTTTGGTTTTGTTTTCTTGTGTTTCCTGTTAATATAGTAAATCAGGTTGATGTCAAGTTCCATGGGGCCTGGAAGCTATTCTGCCTTTCTAAACACTCTTTTCATGTCTCTGCTGTGATCCATTATAACTCAATCTTAATCCTCTCAATTCCAAATTCGTGAAGGATGACCCAGTCCCCAAGAAAATCATAATAGATTCTGTGGAGCTAAAACTCCTTTGTGAGAGGGAGAGCTTCTTCTCTGTTTACGGCCTCCTGGGAACTTTCATTTAATGGCAGTAATTGCTTTCTTTTTACAGATACATCTGCTTCGCTGCTCAGTTTTTCAAAACTGAAAAATAATTGCTTAGGAGTAATACATAGGTGCTGAATCTATTTTTTTTTAAGCAAAGGAAGATTAGTATAAAAGTAAAAAAATGTGGTTACTACATGGAGAAGAGGCGGGGAAATGCAGTTGGAAAGGGGCACAGGGGACTTTCTAAATACTGTGAATGTTCTATTCCTTAACCTGAGTGGTGGGTACGCAGATGTTTATTATTGTCACATATACATTAGTTATGTGTCCTAATATTTTTGTATATGAACCATACATTTCAAAGAAAAGGTCATTTATGCATGATAAAAATGGCAAGTGTAATGATTCTATTTATGTAAAATTTTATCTATATGTATGTATAAAAGGAGAGATGTGCAAAACGACAATCATTAGAATGTTAATGGAAGATTTCTTGCGATAATGAGATTTCAGATGGTTTTTGGTTTGTTTATGTTTGTTTTTTCTGAGTTAATGTTCTTAGGTTATGAATATAATTGGAAAAATCAATAAAGCTATTTTCATTGAGAACCAAAAAGAAACAGAACTGCTGCTCATAAAAAGTTATTAAATGAAGTTGTACATGTAGCTTTGTGTTTTGAATTCATTATTTAATTGCATTTCTAGGCATTTATTTTTCTCTAATGAATGAAAAGGTGATACCTGGTATATTGTGTGCTACATGGGTTCAAACCTTGCTCCTGGTACCAAAATCTGCATTATTTTTCCATTGTTGTTGTAACAAATTACCACAAACTAAGTGACTTAAAATGGCACAAATTTATTACACTTCTGGAGTTCTGAAGTCCAACATGGGTCTCACTAGGTTGAAATCCAGATGCTTTGCAGGACTGCATTCCTCTCTAGAGGCTCTGGGCATGGTGTATATGTCTTTTTCTTTCGTAGCTTCTAGAGACCATCCATACTTGCTTATGGCCCCCTTCTTCCATCTCTCTACCCATTCTTCCCTCTGGTTGTCTCCTCAGCCTGAAAAGTTCTTGTAAGGACTCATGTAATCAGGTTGTGCCCACCTATATAATCCAGGATAATTTCCCCATTTCAAGGTCTTTAAGATTAATCGTATCTTAAAAATCTCTTTATTAATGTCATGTGATATATTCAGAGGTTCTAGGAATTAGAACCAAAACATCTTTGGGTGGCTATTATTCTGCCTACCATATATGTCTTATAGATACAGAAATATAATTCTGTTTTTATCTATATATAATTTTTCTCTAATTAAAAATATAGAGAGAAATTTATTTTAATCTTCAAGAAACACATTGTCAAATATGGACACAATTTTAATTTATTCAAAATAACTTCTAAACAAAAAATGGAAAATATTGTTTATGATAATGACTCAGTTGAAAAACAGATATATTTTTAAATTGTCAAATAAAGATGCAGTCATGTCTCATAAGTAATTTAGGGTTGCAAAAAATAAGGTTTCTTCAACAAACTTTTAAAGAGACTATAAAATCAGATTGCCACAAAGCAGGAGTAGGAATTATCATACATATTATGTATATCCCTCAACCAGGGTCATCTTCCCAAACATGTGGCAAGAATGCCAGTGGAAGCGGCACCTGGCTGGCTCAGTCTGTACAGCATGTGACTCTTGATCTCGGGGTTGTGAGTTCAAGACCCACATTGGGTGTAGAGATCACTTAAAAAAAAAAAAAGAATGCCAGTGGGAGCCACTTGCTGCACATGATTCAGTCCTCTTTTTTGCAGCCCGTCTATTATCTGTGTCGAAAATTCTTCCAATAAGGACTTATTCCTTTGGGTTCAAATCCTCTCTTCTAATGCCAGCTCTCAGAATACAAGCTAAATATTGGCAAAAGCCTTGGCCTGAATTTTTTAAAAACTAGGATAAAACTTGACATTTGAGGAGGGAAGTGCACCAGAAGAAATCTACCTGAAGCTAGGAATGGGTCATTGAAATGGAAAATACAACAATCTAACTTATCCTATTTTCTATTTTTTAAATGCACCATCCTGTACCAATAATGACAAGTCATGTCAACCAGCCAGGGGAAAATAAAATATAAGGACACGGAGGCATTTTTATTAAGTTTAAAAAATTTGATGCCCTGGCTGGAGAGGACAGTGCCAAGGGATTCTTGACAAAATAATATGAAAGGTAGATGTAATTTTCAAGAAATGGAAACAGATAGATGCAGCCTACCATAAATCATTGATCATATTTATGCCTAATATTTTATAACATTTCCCCTGCAGTGCCCATTGTTGACTCATATTAATCAAAAATAACCTGAAATTAATGCCAAATGCCCCAGGAAAATATTGCAAAGAAAGGACATTACTTACAAGATTACTTCTGCTTCTGCTCAAAAGAGTTTGAAAGCTTTATATCACTCACTGGCATATTTCATTTTAAGCAGGCTTGTCTACTTTCATCTCTGTGCTATGTATAGCATGCTGAACTATCTTCATAAGATCAAAGGGAAACTCACTGTACTTTATTTACAAAGGCAAATTTAATGGGTAACCAAGGTACTTATTTTACTAAACTGACTAGTCCCTTTGAACTAATATCTTCACTGATCCATAGACCATGCTCAAATGTGGAGAAGGCTTCCTTGAATATGGAAAATGTTCTTAGCCTAATTGGTGCACTTTCTTTGAACTGCATGCCATGGATTTTACTATGCTGTAAGTGCATGAGAGAGGTTTCTTCAGGACACCTGGTTGTCAAAATCCTTTAGAAAACAAAACAACAAAAAATGCACCGACACTGCAAAGTTGAAAACATTTTATTTCATTAACAACGAATAAAAATACCTCACTCCCAAATACATGAGGATGATATTGGATGTTATTATAATAATGAGTGCTATTATTTGCATGTGACCAGCTCTGGAACAGCTTACAGTGCTCACTTCTCACTTCGGCACTGATTGAAGCTGAAACTGTGTTCTGTGGGCCACATTAACGTAAATATGAAAGGGAAAGTATGTGAAGCAAAGTCATGCGTTGGAAAGAGTATAGACTGGGGAGTCTGACATTCCAATGCCACCAGTCTAAGAACAGAGTGGTTTTGCCAAAATTGTTAATTCCGCTGATTCTCAGATTCCTCACCTTCAAAACAAGAAGTCCTCTTTTTCGATAGACATCAATGCGCCTCACCAGAATTTCCGGGTCTTGTGCTTTGGGGCACAGGAGAGAAATGCATTCTCTTGCCCGTTGAGGGAATGCAGGGACTACAATCTGCTTTGGCCAAAGAAATATGAGGGGAAGTAATGTCATTGCTGGGGAAAAAGTATTAATTGGCATTATAAAACTTTATAGAAGTATCTTTCTTTTCTGGGACCATCTTGGAAACATGTATTGATAGGAGATGGGGTCCCAAGTCTGAGGCACCACAGGGAAAGGAACTGCCTTTGAGAATTACATGGGTCTAAAATCTTGCTGTTGAAAGCCACCAGGAGTTGTTACCCCAGGATAATTCACTCTATTCTGAGTGAACATCCTTGTGGGATTAATGAAAGAATTAAGTAAAATCATATAAATAAGGCACTTAGCTGAGTGCTTAGCACATAGTAGTTGATTCATAAACACTGGTTCTTTTATCTTTTTCCCTAATCTTGTCCACTTTTTTTAGACAAGTGAGCCTGCTGTCATAAGCTTGCAATAGTCCACAATAATATAGAATGAATCAGGTTTTCTCCTCACCCCTTCCATCGTTTCCTATTATCTCTTCACCCGTCCTGCCTCTTTTCCTGGCTCATAGCAACCAGCTATTACAGGCAGAAGTAAAAACAAAAACAAAAACAAAACAACAACTTTATAACCATTTCCACACTCCTCATAGTGACAATCTCAAAAAGTAGAATTTAAAGATTGGTTAAAATCACCTGAAATTGCTATTTTTGTCCTGCAAAGGTAGTCTTCTCTGGATTATCTTCCTCTGATGCTATCACCTTTGCCTACTTTCCAAGCACCATGGAAGTTCTGGAGAGTATTTCCCATTACATTTCCTTTGATGTCACAATTTCTCTTGGTCTAATCGACCTGGGCCTTAGCTGTGTTTCTGTTTAGCTTATCTTGATCTTACATTGAATGTTTGGGTGTTTTGTTTTGTTTTGCTTAATCTACTGCAGGACCTGGAAAATGGGAGCATACAGAAGTCCAACAAAACAATTTTTCTGGGTCAGTGAATGCAAGAAATGGCCCAGAACATAATATCATCGAGGGCTAACATATATAGACCACTGACTATGTGCCCGGAACTTTGCTAAGCCCTTGGCAAGCAACCCTTTATGTAATCTTCATGATCCCATGAAGTAGGCACTGCAATCAAGAATGATAAAGCTGAGTTTAGAGAAACTAAGTCATCAACATCCTTAGATACTAACGAGTGGAGCAGGACAGGTGTCCAAGTGGTTTGACTACAAAGTTCATACCCTTAACCAATTCCCAGTACATGTATCCTAATATCAGTGTTGCCCATAAGGTCATTCTGTAATTTACTAAGTCATGTGATTATAGACCACATCCCACATTTCTCCACAATAAATGGATTGCCTGCATGTATATACAAGAATATCACATGTAGAGGGTATTTGTATCTGGAAATTTCCTGGGAATCAGAGGAAGAAGAGGGGGATGCTTTTATTTTCTCTTTGCCATCCAGGGCTCAAGTAGCAATTATTTATTTATTACACTCTTGGATTACTCACCGAAAACATTTACAAGGAGATATTTTAACCCATATTGATCTAATTATAGAATATGGTAGACTAGAAGACACCATAGTAGGAATATTTATGAAATACAGAGATCTGATTCTTGCCTCCCCGAACTCCGTTTTGGAAGGAGAAATGGTTGAAAGTTTCTCTAGATTTTTATTGTTCTTGTGTAGTTGTGGTCTCCTGGAGTAATGCGGAAGAGAATAACACAGCCATAACACAGCTCTAGTTTTCTTTGTATAATTTTTTAATTTCGTTCCATATTTAAGTTAATTAAAACTGTTATGGAAAATTATCTCTAGTGCCTTCTGTTCTCACTCCTCTCTGAGAGGAAAGAAAGAGAAGGCATTCATTATTCTGCCCATTAATTTCCTCAACGTTAATTTTTTAGTATAAGGAGGATGCTTAGAATCCTTTAGAAGTTCTGAGGTAGAAAGGAATTATTACATATAATATAATAACTGAAAGAACAGAGGGATAAAATCAAGGAGCAAATGAATAGTCAAAAATATGGTTTGCTAGATTAACAAACACTATTGCTTTAAAATTGTTAACTAGTTGCATTATTTTCTCATATCTTCTTTATTTCTATCTCAGTTTGCACATACATGTTTCTACTATTTGTATATATATGTATGAGGAATGAAGGATTCTCAACTTGTGCATATATATTAATTAATGAGAGTTTTCTAATTGATACTTCTTCAAAGTCTGTCATTCACTTGACTCCATTGTAATATACTTTCTAATTGTACAGAGACAGAGTTATATGGGAGAACAATATCTGGGGCTAAAATGTGTCATGTAGTTTCATATAGCTTAATATGGATGAATAAATATATGAACATAAGTATATGTGCAGAGTCAAAAAGAACGTGAGAGGACATCTAGTTTATACTGTGCCTCTAGGTAGAGGAGTCCTTCATTATCAAAGGTAGACAGTTATTAAGAACTTTTGCTTGATCAACCATGAATTTGCTACAGGGAGAAGAGTTACAGATGGGTAAGTAAGCTGACGCTTCCTCAGACAGCAATTTAAAATCTTAATTTTGATCAATGCTTATGAATTATAACACTAACACATGCTAATTATAGCAACTGAATGAAGCGAAAGTTCCACGAAGATAAAGGAAGATTCGCTACCCCATGCTTTAAGTACTCTTTCTCCCACCTAACCGAAGTAACCTGCCTTTCCACGTGGTGATGCAAACCAATGCATATACACATACTCACCCTCTCACCATCTTTCCTCTCTCTCTCTCTTTCTCTCTCTCTCACATGCACACCCTCACTGGTTTTGTTTATCATTTTACAAAAATGAAGTAATATATTCATCAATATATATGCACTCTGTTTTTCCCTTTAAAAATACATCATATGCATCCTTTTGAGTCAATAAACATAGAATTCACACTTTTGATTAGCTGAATTATGTGAATATATGAAATGTATTTACCTGTTCTTCTATTAATAACATTCAAACCTTTTGTAGTTTTTAATCATTAAAAAGTTTCAATAGGGGGTGCCTGGGTGGCTCAGATGGTTAAGCGTCTGCCTTCGGCTCAGGTCATGATCCCGGGGTCCTGGAATCGAGTCCCGCATCGGGCTCCCCGCTCCTTGGGATCCTGCTTCTCCCTCCGCTTCTCTCTCTCTCTCTCTCTCCCTCTGTCTCTCATGAATAAAAAAAAAGGTTTCAATAAGGGCGCCTGGGTGGCTCAGTCGGTCAATCGTCTGCTTGTCCGCCTTCCGCCTGGGTCATGCATGATCCCAGGGTTCTGGAATCGAGCCCCACATCCGGGTCCGCGGGCTCCCTGCTCAGCGGGGAGCCTGCTTCTCCCTCTCTGCTGCTCCCCCTTCCTGTGCTTGTTCTCTCTCTGTCTGTGCCAAAATAGATAAATAATATCTTTTAAAAAGTTTCAATAAATATTCTTATGTGCAAATACTTACAAACTGATTGTTTTTATATTTATTTCTATACAATAACTTCCTTGAGGTGATTTCAGCCTAATAAAAATTCTGTGTAATAAATATTCCCGATATTAATCGTAGCTCTGTGAACCATGGCTCTCTAAGTATTTCAGCTATAGCTAGCTTACCCGTAAATATTTCCCTTAATGATCAATTTGTCTGAAAGTCAGAATAAGGCACATGGTTTACCATATAAGTTCATCATTTGTTTCCCCTTCTTTAAATATTTGTTCCATATTAACTTTGTGAGAGGAAATAATTTTCAGCTAATGAAAGTTAAATGCCAACTTTAGGTTCAGAAGAATGATTTGGTGTACATCCTATAGATCACAAAACATCCTCATTTT
This sequence comes from Eumetopias jubatus, assembly GCF_037043125.1. Lineage (NCBI taxonomy): Eukaryota > Metazoa > Chordata > Mammalia > Carnivora > Otariidae > Eumetopias > Eumetopias jubatus. The sequence continues at coordinate 79,018,364 of NW_028274820.1, forward strand.
TTGTAAATGTCTTTCATTTCCAAATTCCTTCCCCATTATTTTTTTAATTGTATTTTTCTTTCACTGTGAATGAATTTCTCCAAAGTAATCAGCTTCTCAGGAGGCATTTTAAAGGTTTTTAAGCTTACATACTAAAATAAATCACTTGTTCCTAGACATAATATGTGTCAAAGAATTTGGGCATGGAGAATTAAAATAGAAAGAAGATAGAAAAATATTTAATAAGCGAAAGAGTGTGACTTATTAATGTGGGAAATGAAGTATAATATGGTACACAGATGTTTCTTCCTTGGGCTCTTGCTGTGTGTATATCTATCTATCTTCTCTCGTTTATCTATGCAAATATATATACACCCATATGCATATACTCATGTGCATATTGATGCATTATTTTTTATTTTATTTTATTTTTCATCAGATAAGTATATGATGTATCATTTAAAAAAGCATTTACTGAAACCATTATGCATGGAGCACTATTCTAAATAATATCAAGGGCTATGTAGCTTAAAAGATACAGACGCAGTCTCACACTTGTATTATTATGCATCTAGGCAAAACTTTCTGCCATTGCCTCACACAAGGCTAATTTATTTTCAGCTTGGTCCGCTGTTCTTGGAAAAAGAATACACTAGCCTTCTTTTATTCATCTCTGATCACTTTATCATTAAATGCTATTTCTCCTAGGTAAGGGTCTTCTGATTCTTATCATACTGTTTGACTGTTTTCAAAGGGGACACGAACCATGAGAGACGATGGACTCTGAGAAACAAACTGAGGGTTCTAGAGGGGAGGGGGGTGGGGGGATGGGTCAGCCTGGTGATGGGTATTAAAGAGGGCACGTTCTGCGTGGAGCACTGGGTGTTATACACAAACAATGAATCATGGAACACTACATCAAAAACTAATGATGTAATGTATGGTGATTAATGTAACATAATAATACAAAATAATAAAGAGCAAGCATGGAATTATTTTAATAGTTTATATTCATGTTATGTAATCTGAGGAAACTGAATCCCAAATGGGTGAGGATTACACTCTAGGCCTAAACCTCAGTGTTAAAGAATTCCTAGATGACAAAGATATCAGACAAGAAATACTTATACCTTGATCATAGGTAATATATTGCTTTGTCAGGAAAATACCTCGAAAAAAACTATATTGTAATGATAGGAGTGAATTGTTACAACCATTCCCATTTCCATGAATCCATCCTCACTCTAAATGGGGATTGACGAATACGGTAAGAATAAACTAAATGTTTATAGCAGTTTTATCTAGTTGCCAAAAATTGGAAAAAGCTACACGACCTTCAGCGGTATATCCATTAATGGAATACTACTTAGTGTGTTCAAAGGAATACACTTCTGATAACACACGGAAACATGGGGAATCTCAAATGCATTATGCTAAGTAAAAAGAGTTTGCTTAGTTGACTCAAATAGCTACATAGTATCTGATTCTGTCTATATGACATTCTGAAAGTGGCAAACTATAGGGATGGAAGACAATTCAGTGAAGGGTTTTGTACACCAGGGACCGAGTATGGGGAGTAAGGATAATGACAAAAGGGACATAAATGAATTTGGGAGAAGGATGGAACTGTATTATCTCTAGCTTGTGGTGCATATTTCAAAATGCAAAAATAATGACTTGCGTTCTGTGTAAATTATACCTGAATAAAAAATGAATACCACCACCAACAAAAAGGAACATATTTTCTAGTAACTAAAGCATACTATGGTTAAGTGAAACATGTAACTCTAACAAAACCTGATGTATTAATTTTTATGGATTTCCCTAAGATGAAAGAGGTAACTATAGTTTGGGACAGAACTTTTTTTGGTATTTAATTCACAAACGCCTATGCATACATGATATAAAGCTCATATGTCTGCCTCTTTAAAAATGTATGTCTTGTGTGGCATAGGCAGAAAGTCGATGGCTTGGCAGCTGTTGGCATTTGTTTGGTAGTCCTTACTTGATGTACACGGGAAATAAATCGATCCTTTTGTCAGAAGTAGCAGTTTCCAGTTTTATTTTTACTTTTTTTTAAAAGGTTTTATTTATTTGACAGAAAGATAGAGAGCAAAAGCAGGGTGAGGGCCACAGGGAGAGGGAGAAGCAGGCTTCCCACTGAGCAAGGGGAGCCCGACGCGGGGCTCGATCCCAGGATGCTGGGATCATGACCTGAGCCGAAGGCAGATGCTTAACCATCTGAGCCTCCCAGGCGCTTCTCCAGTTTTATTAAATAATTAGTTTAAATAATATTTTTCAAACTAGAAAGATCAAGAAAAGTTGTTTTTAAAACATGGTTTTTAAAATAAGGGAATTAATTAAATATTGTTTTTAAATTAAGCATCCATGTCCATTTTAGTGACATAAAAATTGAATCGGGAGAAATTATTATAAAATATAAATAATTGCTACAAGACACAAAAGATATATACATAAAAGGCACTTGCTTGAGAAATCTGTTAGGAAAGTAGAAGGATCACTTTAGAAAGAAGAGATAATGTGGAATGAGGCTATCGAGAGTAGACATTCATGGGGCACCTGGGTGGCTCAGTCAGTTAAATATTTGACTCTTGATTTCGGCTCAGGTCATGATCTCAGCGTCCTGAGACAGAGCCCTGATTGCACTCTGCTCAGCAGGGAATCTGCTTGAGATTCTCTTTCTTCCTCTCCCTCTGCCCCCTACCCCCTGTGCGTGTGCATGCTCTCTCTCTCTCTAAAATAAATACATCTTTAAAAATTTAAAAAAAAGAATAGACATTCATCAGATTTCTCGAATTTCTGAGCCCTTTCTCTCCCTCTTGAACTGATCCATTGCTAGCCAGGGCCTCAATCTATACAAATATAGAGCAGTTAATACCAAATTCTATCCCGCATAATTTTTTTCTAGCAAAGCACCCTTAAAAATACTTTAATGACTTCTCACAGTGATATTCAGAATTATACCTAGGCGTGCATTTATCTTTCTTCTTTCCTGAGGATGTTTTTAAGAAATTTATTAATGAATTAACTTGCTTAAATGAAATAAAATATTGCTAACATGTAGATTCATTTATTATTTATTTCCAACTGTGATTTTCAAAAGTTTTATAATCCATTTCAAATAAATATAGATCAGGTAAATTATTATGAATCTGTCCATTAGCAGGTTGATTCAAAGGGAACTGCACCAAATCCTAAGATATGTGATAAAATGAAATTTCTTATGTAAATTGAGATAATTTATGAGATTCTCAATTTCTCCAAAAATAAATTTATAAAGAATATTAATTCTCATTTTATGACTTTTTAAGCCTACATTTAATTATCTTTGGTAATAATTCTTTCAGAAAAGAGAGGACGGTATAGAAAATATAAGGAAATTATTCTTAAGGAGACAGTGGAGAGAATGTGTGGATCCAGATACCATTTTCTGTGCAACTCTTTTAAGTTTAACAACGTAGTGAAAACAGGATACATGTAAGTGACTCATCAATGCCACGTTAATCACAGAAAAGATGGTTAGTCTCTTACTCAGTGGTGACTGAAATTTAGACCTGAGTAATTCATGGCTCACTTAAGGAGGGAGAATCTGTGGAATGTCTCAGTCTCTAGGTGTTTCCAAGTCCTAACACAGCAGAGAAAGTCTGAAGGCCTCTGTCTCCACAGAGGAGGTGGGGGAACTTGCCCATTGGCAGATTTGGCCCTCATACTTAAGCCCCACTCCACTTAAGTAGAATGCATGGTCTCAGATCCTTGTACCAGTTTGAAAATACTGATGTTGGCCAACAAAATTCAGTGTAAGGTAACACTATGAACTTCTGAGTGGCATGGCTTCCTCCTGGATAGAGGTTTGGGAGCCACAGTTAAATGTCATGGTGGCATTTACTTTTCTTCCACGAAATTATCACATACACAAGGAAATAAGAAATGGGGAGAAATTAGAAGGCTGATAGAAAGGTGAAGTGGCCTTGGGAAGCAAAGCTAGACACACATATACATTCATTAGAAGAGTGACCAAAGAATCAGAGATTATGCTTCTAGTTCAGCTGGGCAAAGGTGCCCACAACCCAACAAGTGTTTTTTGGGGGAAACTAAAACCTCTGGGATTTGAACTGCATATTCTCAAGCGGGAAGGAGAGAATCATTTGTGACACTATATCTCTCCCTCATCAAAGGTTTCAAAAGCTGCGCCAGTGCTGGAGTGGTACTTTAAGCACAATACAGGGGTCAGTCCCATGCTTCTGTCCGAGGCCGAGAGGAAACAACTAGAACCCTACCTAAAGCTATTCCACTAGTCCCTAATTCTCAAGATAGAATATCATCTTCCTGAAAGTGATTTTTAATTACAACTAAGGCTGAGGCAAAAGATTGTATTTTTGAGGGTGTGTAATGAGTAAAATTGAGCTGAACTTTTAGAGTTTCCTCAAGGAGTTTCTGATAGGGGCCACTATGGGACTTCCCAGGGAGAAGTAGGAATTTGAGTGTAAAGAAAGGCTCTTGTCAGGGAGAGTAAAGAGTTCATCTTGGTTGACTAGTTTTCCCTTGTGGAAAAGCAAAAACTTGGGGGAATATGTCATCTTAGGACTTCTCGTAGAGCAGATCAATTAGTCTCACTATTTCAGGAAGTTTCCATTGCCTTAGAGGATTGAAGAAAGCAAAAATTTCCAATAGCAAAGTATATGTTCATAAAATCCATTAGAGATGGAAATTGAGTTAAGTTTTATATCTAGTATCAAAAGCTAAAAACGAAAACTTTATAGAGGTTGACATTAGGTTTGGGACTAATGGAGGGGGCAAGCTCTGAAGTGCCTTTCCTATTGACCCTTTCTGAACCACACACTTGAGTCACAGAACATGGATGCAGAGACTGATGACTCATCCAGTCTATACTGACAAAGATTCTGTCCATGTCTAAACTTGAATCAGGCTCTTCTGAGCCCATTTTCAACTAAACCTTGACTTTGGAGTTTTGGGGTTCATCTCTGTTTTGTCCAATTTTAGCAAGATTCTTCTTAAGTTGGTTTAGCCAGAATCCCCCCGCCCATCCTTGATATCTAATCACCCTCAATATCTAAATCAGGCTCCTCATCCTCCGCTGCCGCTCCATGTGATGTCTGATCACCCTGGCCTGCCATCACCAAGAGTCCTGCTGGGTCCGTTTAGCCAGAAGTCCCTCTTACTTCTGATCTTTCCTCTTAGTAATTTTCCATCCACCAAACCCCAGCCTGCTCCTTGGGTAAAAATTCCCACTTTCTCTTGTTACATTCGGAATTGAGCACAGCTCTATACTGAGGTCCCTTTCCCCTATTGCAATAGTTTTTCTGAATAAATCTGTTTTTACTGCCCTAAGTACTGTCCAGCTCTGGTTTTTTTTTTTTTGACTGTGCTGCCTTTGATAAGACCACCTAGTTAATCAGAAGGCGTCTCTGCACTAGATGTTGCTATTGTGGAACAGACCTTGTTAATAACTCCAGGTTGAACCTGATCAGGCGCCTCCAAATTGTTGCTTCTCTGGCAGGGCTCAGCCAATGCTAACTCCATGCTGTGGTTCCTCTGCAGCATTTTATGGCATACAGAGTCTTTATATATTTGAGATCCAAGTAACCATAAATAGAGCCATTAGAAATTAGGCTCTTTAGCTATAGCTAGGTCTCTTGCCAAATTTACTTAACTCAGATTGCAGCAATATTCAAGTTGTATCTTACCAGGACATCTAGGCCTTTACTAATTATATTTTAAACCACAGGATTCTTTTTGTAATGGCTAAAACTATGAGGCTCACAGGGCTGCCATCAATTATTTGACTTTGGCCAAGGGACATGCTTTATTAATCTTTCTTATTGCCACCTTTTTAGCTGTGCCAATAAATAAATAAATGTGTGTGTCTGTGTGTCTGTGTGTAAGAGAGAGAGAAAAAAAGAGACAGAGAGAAAGGGGGAGAAAGAAAGGGAGAGACTGTGGTATAAAGTCGTACCTGTGTACATGTCTATTTGTAAGTTGCTGGTGTGTCTGAAATTTATGTGTGGAAGGAGAGACAAAACTGTATGGTTGGGGTGAGCAATAAAATTTATGGAAAAATAAAAGTTTTGCCACTATAATAGTAGCTCCCTAACTGTAGAGGTCATGTCTTTGAAAATTCCTGTGTAGGAGAATTTAGTTGAGAAAAATAGAGTAACTGAATTCAGGAATTAACCAATTAAATCGTTACACTTTTATGTTCCCTACACAAAGCAGAAAATGAACTCTTATCGCTAAGGGTAAGATCAATAACGATTAATGAAAGCAAATAATAATTTATTCTCTACTATTATTTTTTATTTACCTAAATCACTACCAAGTTTCCCTCTCTTCACTTCAGCTTCAACAAGATATATGCACAACTGTTTGATGTTTATAGAGTCAGAGCCCATGAGGTCCAGGCTCAGATCAGCAGTGCAGTCAGAATGCAACTAAAGAGATAATTTTAAAATAATTTAAGCCCTTCACATGTGTTTCTTAAAGTCCACGAAGGAGGCATATTTCTAATGCAATATTTAAAATTCTTCCCTCACTCATCAGCTCCTCTCTCATATTCTGTGCTACACGCTTCAAAATTCCTCTGAAAAACTTCCATGAGAGTTTTAATCCACAAACCATTTTATACTCAAATTCAGCCCACATTCCTTCTTCTAATAGTTCATCATGAAAGCCCCAAAGACAAGTGGAACAAGACAGGACCTTTTTTGGAGATCAGTGGGGGTGGGGGTGGGAGAGGGCAGGAATTGACTAGATGAAGCCAGAATTTATTTTAGTAGATAAGGGGAAAGAGAAAGGCCAGCATCATTCATTGTTTAATAAATTTGCCATCTCACATAGAGAAGACTGTTTTTTGCTTAAGGCCTTTCTGATTTAATGACTTAGAGATGCTGATATCTACATGTCAGCCCCTCCCCCTGCTTCCATGCCCCCAGAGCCCCAGTTCATCTCCACCAGCTTTATTTTGTCTGTGACCCAGCTCACTCAGGCCTCTTCTCAGGACTAAGTTTTCCTCCTTTTTACAGTTTTTATCTTTTCCAGCCCTTAACTGTGAAAGAAAGCATTCTCCCTGTTGCTTGATTTACTTCCTTCTCCTACTCCTAACCTTAGTTCTTTCTTCTTTAATCAACCACAGCGATTTGAAAAACCACATCCACTAAAATCCTGAGTTGTGTACTTAACACAAATGTATACAAACATAAATTAACAAATTCTCTAATTTTAGCAAAGGAGAAACTTTTATTGGGAAATGGCTACTGTATTTCCAGGTCTGCTTTGACTTATTCAAGTCAACCCTTACTCAAGAAGATTCTGTTTTGTTCAAGGCATTATTGCAAGACTTTAACTTGGTTTGTACAATTTGCTGTGTGTTTCTTCTGCTCAACGATTGCAGCTTACAGTAACAGCTGCTTCAACATCCTGTTCACAGTGGTGTTGGGTTGCATGGAGGATCCCTGAAATGCCAGAAGTCTGGCTGGGGTCCAGGGTCTTGGTAGTGGTGATATTACCTCTTTGCGGTGATATTATCTGGTCATTTTAGATAAACCATGGCTTCAATCCATGGTGATGAAATATATTAAGAATAAGATAAAGTAATTATGACAGATGAGATCTCACAAATATGCAACTGGCCACGCTCAGCCACCATTCTTTAAGCCTTCAGTTGGATTAGGAATCTGCAGTCAGTACCCTAGACGACTCTGCCTTTCAGCCCAACGGATTTGGATTGACTCTTTCAGTTAGTGCATTATTTCACAATGTGTGCTTAGGCATGTACATAGTGATAGGCTTAATTTTAATGTGCCTGATACAGATGTTCAGTGCTTGCAATGTATCTGTGTATCCAATGCATGCTACACTAACCCCTTGAAGGGGTTGTTTAATGCTCAACGGTATTGCATATGTCACATGCCCGGGGACACCTGGCCAATGCATATTGGATGGTGAATAGATCATTGCCTGACCCAGAGAAGACTGGCCCAGCAACTTCTAGGAGCTAATTAGAGAAGCTATGATTGGATAGAGACTAATTATGATCATATGACTCCCTTTTTGGACATCTGAATGCAACGAAGAGGCTGCAGTGAGTGAAAAAACAGTAAGAGCCGACATCTATGTAATGGAAGTAATGGAGATATGAAACCACACAGACAAAACCCAGATAAAGACCTTGCCATTTACTAAGGCTACAAGTAAGGAGGAATAAGGAGGCAGCCACAAACTGAGGTTCCTTAACTGGCTTTCCTAGGAATTATGATTTATATCTGTCAAAAAGATATTGGATTTTATGTCACAGAGCACGTGATCATGGCACCATCTATGATGCTGACTTATGAAGTTTTTTCCAAAAATATAAAATCTTTGGAAAACCTTTAAAACTTTTTAAAATGAAATATTTACATGCTAATTATACATTTTTGTAGTAAATATACATAACCTAAAAATTTGCTGTTAACCACTTGTTTTTGTTTTTTGTTTTTTGTTTTTTTAGACAGGGAGAGAAAGAAAGAGAAAGGTGGCGGGAGGTAGGGGCAAGGGGAGAAGGAAAGAGAGAGAATCTTAAGCAGGTTTGGCCCCCAGCGCAGTGCCCAATGGGGCTCCATCTCAGGACCCTGAGATCATGACCTGCGCCGAAATCAAGAGTCAGATGCTTAACCGACTCGGTCACCAAGGTGCCCCACTATTTTAACCATTTTTAAATGTACAATTCAGGAGCATTAAATACATTCAAAATGTTGTGTAAAATAAAGAGGAGCAGGATAGAGAGGTGTAAGGTTGGTTTGAATAACGTCTTGCCCATAACTTTTATTGTTTTATCCCCAGGGATTTTGCTATTAAGCAAGATTTAAAACTGCCACCTTTAGAAAAATACTTGTGTTAATTAGATACTTATTTATTGTTCAGCCTGTGGCCTGTTTTTATCAAACAAAAATTAAATTTATTTTTGAAGTAAAACTGTGCTGGAAGTTTTGATCAAAAGTGTTTAATTCATATATATTTTAACTACATATAACTATATCCATATAGTCATTTAGGAGAAACAATACAAACTCAAGTTTTTACATTTTTACCAGTAGGTGTTTCATTTTTTTTAAGATTTATTTATTTATTTGAGAGAGAGCGAGAGTGAGACCAAGGCGGGGGGGGGGGCGGGGAAGGGGAGAGAGAGAGAAAGAGAGAGGGAGAGAGAGAGGGAGAGGGAGAAGTAGACTTCCCCACTGAGCAGAGAGCCCGACATGGGGGCTCAATCTTAGGACCCTGAGATCAGGACCTGAGCTGAAGGCAAATGCTTCACTGACTGAGCCACCCAGGTGCCTCAGTAGGTGTTTCATTTTTAAAAATTAAGTACTTTTTAATTGTTTGATTGGAGGATGCCTTCCCAAATACTTAATTACAACTAGAGAACTTGACATTTCTGAACAACATTTTAATTTTACAAAACTATGTTTTTATAAATCATAGTGCTAGGGGGCTCTTTTGAGAGACTAAGTCCTGCAGCTATAAAATAAAGACAGCTTCACGTTAAAACAGAATCGCTAACATTTATACATATTCAAATTTCAGTGTCTATTCAATACCCCTTAGACTAGTTGGGATGGCACATATGGTTTGGAGACCCCCTTTAAGAAAAATAATGAAAATACAAAATTCAATACAAAAATCAGTATTTCTATAAAATGTGTAACTTCACACACTTGCACTAATTGCTTATAGTATTACTAAAGTTGGGTGCCTTAAACACAGAGGAATTCTGATAAGTAAAATTTAGCTTAATTTCCATATTGAACAAATGCACATTGTGCATTTATAATTCTATATGTTGTATTATTAAGTATATTCTTGGTAAGAGAAACTTTTTTTTTGGACAAAAATAAATTGATGAGAACTAAATCTTTTGCTATTATCTCATACACCAAATGATTGGAAGAAGTTTCCACATGTTAACTTATTGTTTCACAAATTTAAGCCTTCACCTCTTCTATTTGATTTACATACTTTCAGTGCTGGTTGCTGTCAGACACATTCACAGAAGGATATACTTATGACCTTGCCCCCTTTGTATCGTGGCACTATGTAAGTCACGACAGTGGGCACAGAAGGTTTCTGCAAGCCATCCCTACACCTGGATGCTAGTAATAAGAGTACTTAAAAGTGACTACAAATACATACATATATCCTTCTAGATTCACATTAAATATTTGTCCAGCTCAAATTCCCCTCAGATCCTCAAATTGCTTACAACTCCAAAACCACCTAACACAAGAAAAAATATGACAAAGGAAACATTGAAGTGTAAAGAGACATAAAACTTAACCAAGTGCATTTGAAACATTTTTTGTTGCAAATTTTGCAAAAAACATATAATCATATGTAGTGGCCCCCAAAAGAGATAGCCATGTTCTAACCCCCAAACTTGTGAATATGACCTCATCTGGGGAAAAGAGTATTTGCAGATGTAATTAAGTTAAAGATCTTGAGATGAGATCATCCTGGATTCCCTGGGTGGGCCCTAAAATAAATGACAAGCATCCTTAGAAGAGAAGAGGAGACAGAGACACAGAGAAGAAGACCATGTGAGGACAGAGGCAGAGACTGGAATGATGCAGCCACAAAAGATGCTGACAGCCACCAGAAGCCAGAGAGGCAAGGAAGGAATCTCCCCAAGAGGCTCCAGAGGGAGCGCTGTTCTGCCAACACCTAGATTTCAGACTTCTGGCCTCCAGAACTGTGAGACAATAAATTTCTCTTGTTTCAAGTCACCAAGATTTTGGAAATTTGTTATGGCACACCATTTCATCACTAGAGCCCTTTCTGGGGCCTTATAAGAGGTCCCATAAGACAATAGATTGCCTCTGCCTTGAAAAAATAGGACAGCTGAACTTATTGTGTATAACTTTATATTTGAAATAATTTGAAGTTTATCCTTCACTCAGATTCCCCAGTTGTTAATATTTGATGACATCTTACCATATATGTGTGCGTGTGTGTGTGTGCGCTTATGTATGTGTGTGTGTATATACTTATGTATGTGTGTGTGTATATATACTTATGTATATATGTGTGTGTATATACTTGTGTGTGTATATACTTATGCATGTGTGTATACACTTATGTGTGTGTATATATACTTATGTATGTGTGTGTATAAACTTATGTGTGTGTATATACTTATGTGTATGTGTTTATAGTTGTGTGTGTATGTACTTGTGTGTGTATACACTTATGTGTGTATACACTTATGTATATGTGTGGGTGTATACACTTATGTATATGTGTGAGTGTGTTTGTATACACTTATGTATATGTGTGTATACATTTATGTATGTGTGTATACACTTATGTATGTGTGTGTCTGTGTGTATACCCTTATGTATGTGTGTATACACTTATGTGTGTATACACTCATGTGTGTGTGTCTGTGTGTATACACTTACATATGTGTGTATACACTTATGTGTGTGTATATACACTTATATATGTGTGTGTGCTTGTTTGTGTATACACTTATGCGTGTATACACTTATGTATGTGTGTGTATACACTTATGTATATATGTGTGTATACACTTATGTATATGTGTGTATACACTTATGTATATATTTGTGTGTGTATATACTTATGCGTGTGTGTATATACTTATGTATATATGTGTGTGTATATACTTATGTATATATGTGTGTGCGTGTGTGTGTATACTTATGTATATATGTGTGTGTATGTATATATACTTATGTATGTGTGTGTGTGTGTGTGTGTGTGTGTACTTTTTGAACAATTTAAGAGTAGCTACATACATGAATCCCTCTGCCTCAAACACTTCAGCATGTATTCTTTTTCCTGAGAAAAAACCACTCTTATATGTCTATGGTACAATTATGAAAATCAGAAAATTAACAAAGATTCAATATCATTATCTCAAGATCTTTTCATTTTTCCCAATTCTCCTAATAACATCTTTAAGGAAAAAAATCCAGTACAGAACGTAATCAAAGATCATATGTGGCATGTAGCTCTCATGTATTAGTCTCTTTTAATCTGGAACAGTTCCTCTGCCCTTTTTCTTCTGTCTTGCATGATCTTGACAATCATTGAAGGCTATAAGCCAGTTATTTTGTAGAATATTCTTAATTTGGACTTGTCTGATATTCTCCCATGATTAGATTCAGGTTCTATGTTTTTGGCAAGAATACTACAGAAGTAATTTTGGGTTCTTCCAAAGCATCATGTCAGGAGATACATGATACTGGTTCGCCTCATTTCTGTTGATACTAACATTAATCACTTGTGTTTAGGTAATGTCTGCAAGATTTCTCCATTGTACAATTATATATTTCCCTTTCAACTAATAAGTACTTTGGGGGAGCTACTTTGAGACTACTTAAATATCTGAGCTCTCATCCCACTCGTACTCACTTGTTCCAGCATTCATTGATGATAGTTGCCTGAACTGATTGTTGCCAAATGGTTACTTTCAAACTCCATCATTACTTCCACGTTTAATAGTTGACAGTCTACTCAAAAGTCTTTCTTCCCTGTCATTTATCTTTCCCAGCTTTGGCTAGGAACCTTTAAATTGGTTCCTAAAGACACTTTAAACTTTTTATGGTGTCTAGTAGGAAAGACATGAGATAGGTAGGCGTGGTATAATAAAAAATATATTTGGTCTTTGTCCCTGGTTCCTGACTCAGAACTCCTAAAACTCTTGGATTTCCTAAATGATAGTTTCTTTTGTTATTTGTAACAAGCCCCTTTTAACAATACCTGATTTTTATTAATGAGATGACTTGGCAGGCCCCTAGTCAGCTTCAGGATGAGGCTGATCACAAGAAAAATCAACCAGGTAATTAGAGGGTTAGAAATTTTAGTATCACTCCTCAACCCCTGGGCAGCAGAGAGAGACTGGAGATTTGAGTTCAGTCACGAAGACCAATGATTTAACCAGCCAAATCTATGTAATGAAATCTCAATTAAAAAAAAAAAAACTACAAAAAGCTAAACAATAAGGCAATCATGCTGCTGGCAGGGTGATGTGCCGTGAGAAAGTATGGAAGCTCCCTGCCACCCCCAACACCTGTAGCTTGACCCATGGATCTCTACCATGTGGATGTCCTTGAGTTGTATCACTTATAATAAACTTGTAAATCTAAGTAAAGTGTTTTCCTTTTAATTCTAGTGAATTATTGAGGTGAGGTGAGGTGGGTTGGGGAGTTGTGGGGATCCCATAACTTGTAGCCAAGTCAGACAGAAGTGCAGATAGCCCAGGGACTTGGGCCTCGGGACTGGCATCTGAAGTGAAGGCAATCTTGTGGGACTGAACCCTGAAATCTGTGGAGTCTGATGCTCACTTTGGGTAGTTAGGAGCAGAATAAGATTAAATTATAAGATGTTCAGTTGGTGTCAGAGATTGCAGAATTGCTTGGTGTCAGAAAGACCTCGGAGTGGGAATTATCCAGTCTCCCAGGAGCTGGACACAGAATTAGTTGATAATTTTTGCTAAAACAATGCCTTTGAAAAAAAATAAAAATGTCTTTGAAAACAGCGGGGAGTTTTACCTTTCATACCTGATCCTCAGCTTGATGTTCCCTCTGCTCTTCTCAGGATCTGACGACCCTCCCAAGCCTTCGCCAAATTGTTGTGTGAAATAAGATGATAGACTCAAATTTTACAGCTGGACTTCGTCAATTACAAGGATGCCAGAATGTGAGAGATGCACACAAATTCAACGTGACTCTCCACAAAACTCAGTTGCTTGATTGGGCTTGCTAGATGTGCAGTTTATATTCCAAAAAGAATCAAGGGATTTTCTTTAGGTACATTAAGTCATAAAGCAAACTGATTGTGGCATTTATGCTAACTTATGATGGGTTGGCCAACTTGGAGAGTTATTTAAAAAAGTGTTGATGAGGGCTGACAGTGCATTTTAAAAGTGGCCATAGTATGTTTGTCCAGGGAAAGTAAAACACATGGATCTTATCAGTTCGTTGAGCTCGTAATTACATACATGACTCTGCAGTTTGTACTATTATGGAGATTGATTTATTCTTCTAGAGAAAAGAGAGGAGGCTGACTCTCAGAATGAATAAGACATTACACAAAACAGAGCAACTTTTAAGGGTAAAATTACTGTGGTTGTTCTTAAGACAGAATGTCCTCTAGGGAAAGTGTCCTGGATTGATGTAGACAAGAGTTTTCCTGAAAATCCCCAAATTACCTGCTCCCAGAGTGACAGCCACTAATTTTACCAAAGGAGAAAATTTTGTTTAATTTGTTTAATTTTCTAAATTAAAGGGTTACTAATTTGAGGGTTAATAATTTATCATTAACAATAAATTGTTAAAATAATTTATTTGTTCTCTAAATAAAGGGTTTAATTCTCTAAATTAAACCAACCCTTGCTGGATTATAGGTTTATAAAAAGCCTATTGGGCCAGCATAAGCTTAAATGATGCCACTTTGGCTGATCAAATTTAAGGATATTTTATTGGTTGATGTAGCTTCCTTTTTCTACCTATTCCCTTCATACCAGGCTACTTGCTGTTTCTATAACCTCCCTCAGGGCTTTTTACTATATGTCCCCTCTGCCTAGAACATTCTTTCCTGACAGATCTGCCTATATCAGTCAGTTCGGATTGTTATAACAAAAATACCATAGACTTGGGTCTTATACAGCAAGCATTTATTTCTCATACTTCTGGGGCCTGGGAAGTCCAAGATCAGGTGCCTACAGACTCGGTACTGGTGAGAACTCTGTTCTTAATATGCAGATAGCCACCTTCGCGCTGTGTCCTCATGTGGTAGAGACAGAGAGGGCTCTGGTCTCCTCTTATAAGGGCACTGATCCTATCATGGAGTCCCACTGTCATTACTTCATCTAATCTAAGTATCTCCCCAAAGCCCCACCTCCAAATACGATCACACTGGGGAATAAAATGTCAACATATGAATTTTGAGGGTCCACAGCACAACTTCTAAGCAGGTTCTAATTGCTCTAAGTGAGCCTCTTGCCTTCTCCTTCTTCACTTCCTTTTCCTGTTTACTTTTTCATAAGATTTTGTTGTTGTTGCTGTTGTTTTTCCCTTCCTAACTGTAAAGGGCAAAAATGGTAAAAGACCAGCAGGATGCAGACTGAAAACTTAGGACTAGCGGAAGCAAAGGGACAAGTATTTCAGTTCCTTTCTCCCAGCATTTTCAATTTCTAATTCTGTGAGCTTGAAGAATACTTTCTAGAAATTACCAAAAGTTAACTCATATAGCTTGCTCAAAGAGCTGTTTCAGGAATTTTTAATGGGAAATGCTATCTCCTGTGAATTTCACTGAGTCACTGATCTACAGTTTAATAATATCCTCTAAGGATACCAACTTTAAAGCAAGAATCTACTTCTTAAAGAAATGTGTTTTGCTATGTTTTAATGTGTATTAATGGATTTTAGTTGAATTCCAGTAAATAAAATTAATTATAAGAATCAATTAACTTATACTAGCTATCATACATTTATTCTAAAATATACATTTAGAAAAATTTTAGGCCATTAATTACTGTTTGGTCAGGTTTTAAAATTCAATGTCTGCTCAATAAATCTACAAATCTAAATCCAATGTAATTAATTTACATAATCTGCCTTGCATTGTAATTTTTGTTTTAGAGAATTAAGCAAAACAAAACAAAATGAAGCAATGTTTTGTCCTAAAGGTAATGTATGAGTTACCATATTCTCTGTATAAATATCTTTGCTTATAGAAGTCTATGCTCATAGAATTCTTTGTCAATAATGACACTCCTTGGTTAAAGCAGTCATAGAATTATCATTTTTCCACATTCTTGTATAAGTACCTTGACTTATAGAGCTATGTGCCGTTAATCATTCCACAGTTAGGTAAACTTGCTTCTTATCAAGGAAAACTTATACTTGAACCGATTAGTACCAAAAAACTTAAATTTAGCAAAAGCAAACAATAACTCTCTCCATGAAAGTCTTGTTCTCTAGAGTCAACCTGGCATAGAGAGTCAAAACCTGTAACCCAAACAAATAATAATTTTAAGGAAAACAAGTGCAGCAGTTTAGTTTGGAAAAACAAAAAAGTTCTACCTTTATGGTTAACCAGACAATGTACATTTCAATGAAGTTAATATTCTTTCTCCGATTTCCATACATACTTTATCCAAAGGAAGGGAATTGTGCAAAACCCTAGCTGACAAAAAAAAAAAAAAAAAAAAAGTCTTACCCCCACTGGTATAATGTTATGAAGTCTGGGAAGGGAACAAGAAACCCAAAGCTTATTGGCTAATGATTCACTGGGAGTCACAGTGATTACTAATTCCCGGATAATTTAATTGAGAAGTGTATATCTAGTAAGGTTTAGGTTTCCTGGGTCCTACTTAAATTGAATCATGAAGACTGAGGTTAGGTTGTAAAAGGCCCTGTGGTTTCTCCTTGGCTCTCTTGGATTGCTTGTGCTGAGGGAAGTCAGCCCCTGTGCAGTGTGGACACTCGAGCAGCCCTATGGAAAGATCTACATGGAGGTGAATGGAGGTTTGCTGCTAAAAGCTGGCACCAATTTACCAACTTCATGAAAGAGCGACCTGGGAAGCAGATATTCCAGTCCAACTCAAGCCTTCAGATGACTGTCGTCCTGCCAGGCATTTTGACTGCAACCTCTAGAGAGACCCCGGCTCAGAATCGCGACCCAGCCGCGCAGCTCCCTAATTTTGACACAGAAACTGTGAGAGATTATAAATATTTCTTGGTGTGTTACGTCACTAAGTTTTAATTTGTTGTGACACAATAGATAAATAATGCCTATTGCAATCATTATTAAGACAATAAAGAAGCAGGCAGAAAATCACAATAAATCAGGAACATTCAATACTCAGAGCACAAGGGTCACCACGACAATGACTCAGATCTGAGGAACAGGGTCAGAGCTCAATTAGCAGTGAGAACTTTGAGAAAGAAATGCCTCAATATATCTTGTGTAAAATGCACTACAACTAAGGCATTAGAGGGGAGGGAGTATACAGTTGGGAGGCTAGCGGGCCAGTTTGTGGAGAGAGGTCTACTGCTCTGAATCAGTCTTAACACATTTAAAATGTGCATAGTATAAATATAAATGCAAATTATTCTATTTGCTTTTTCAGAAGGAATGCTAATATGATTTCTGTGAGTCATGGTCCTATTTGTACGGACCTCTAGTCCTGAATTGGGGCCTTTTTTTCCAGGAGGTTATTTTTAACCATTGTAAAATAGGAACTATTTTAAAGTTATGATTTCTTGATCTATAAATTACAAAAATTTACAAAAATTCTAAGAGTGTGTTTAATGATTTCTTGCTGTGTTTATAAAATATGAGTATTTACAAAAAACAGTAATTTTATTTTGTATTTTAAATTTAAAGAAAATTACATCTAACATTCTTCAAAGGTTGTTACTTTCTGAGCTTCCTAGGGCCTGCAAAACAGATCACACCCTCCGGGAAATCAACTGGATTTTTAAAATACTCTTGATCATGTACCTCATCCAAACTTTATTCTATAGCGCCCTACTCCTCACTTAGCTGTTAAGAGATAATAAATAAGCTAATTCACAAGACAGACTCCTTTCTGACAACTCCCAAGGAATAGGCATTTTTATAAAGAACGGTATTTTCAATGGTGGCTTATCTGTGAAGGAACTATTCTGGGAAAGTAGAGCCTCCCCCCACAGACATTTGCCAATCCTGCAAGAACTCAGGATCAGCATGGAATTCGTATGTGGATAAATGAGGACATAAACTAAATAGGCTTTGAAGTAAGGAATAAGAGACACAGAGTTATGTTAACTTGAGTCAAAGGGATTTTCATTACTGTCTGTCTCAAAAGACTGGCATTTAAGGGCGTAAGATTCTTTATACACCTAAAAATACCATGGAATATAAACTCCTTTCTTTCTTTCTTTCTTTCTTTCTTTCTTTCTTTCTTTCTTTCTTTCTTTCTTTCTTTCTTTCTTTCTTTCTTTCCTTTTCTTTCTTTCTTTCTCCTTCCCTTTCTTTCATTTTGTTCTTTTTGGCCTCTCTTTACCTTACCATTAAAAGTTGCTCTTTGGTTTCTGTCAAAAAGAATTTTTTTATTTTTTTTTAAAGATTTTATTTATTTATTTGGCAGAGAGAGACATAGCAAGTGAGGGAACACAAGCAGGGGGAGTGGGAGAGGGAGAAGCAGGCTTCCCACAGAGCAGGGAGCCCGATGTGGGGCTCGATCCCAGGACCCCGGGATCACGATCCGAGCCGAAGGCAGACGCTTAACGACTGAGCCACCCAGGTGCCCCTGTCAAAAAGAATTTTTTTTAAAGACTTGGGACACCTGGGTCTAATTCTTGGTTTTGGCCCAGGTCATGATGTCATGGGTCATGGGGTCAGGCTCCATGCTCAGTGGGGAGTGTGCTTAAGACTCTCTCTCCCTCTGCCCCTCACCCCCTCAAATAAATAAATAAATCTTTAAAAAATATTTAAAAGACTTTCTAAAACATATTGGGAGTTTCTGGGCCATTAACTGAGTTCTTACTGCATGGTAGGTATCATGCTAAGGCTTTCTGCTAATACAGCAAGTATGTGTTATTTCCCTCACTTAACAGGGAAGAGTCAAGCTTGAAGGAGAGAGCAAATAAAGGCACTGCCGGTGCCAAGCTGACATGTGGTCGAACTGGGATTGGTCCCCAGGTTTGCTTAGCTCCGGTGTCCCTGATTTTAATGAATATATCATATATTGGGGAAAAATATAGCTAATATTATTGTGGCTCTTATAAATGTCAGACCTTTTAAGAACTTACGTGTATCTACTCTTTTAATCTTTACAACAACCCTGTGAGGTAGGAACTGTTATTATCCCTATTTTACAGATAAGTAAACTGAAGTAAGGAGAGTTTAAGTAACGGCCAGTGAGTTATGAAGAAGGCATTTAATTCCATGCTATCCAACTCCTCAGCACATACTACTAAACAATACACCAACCATTTATTTTTAAAAAGCACAGTATATTTTGAAGACAGTGCAATATAAAAAGTTTTAAGAAAAATTAAAGTCAAAATGTATTTCTAATATTGCCATAACATTAAGAGCAATAAAACATCTCTAATCAACAGCTTTGGCTAGGAGTCCATTTTTGGAGATATTTCACCATTTTAATGATCTAAAAGCAACCTTTTAAAATTATAATATATCTTCTTTTTTAATTAATTTTATTTTATTATGTAAGTCACCATACATTACATCATTAGTTTTTGATATAGTGTTTCATGACTCAATTGTTTGCTTATAACACCCAGTGTTCCATGCAGTATGTGCCCTCCTTAATACCCATCACCGGGCTAACCCCTGCCCCCACCCCCCTCCCCTCTAAAACCCTCAGTTTGTTTCTCAGAGTCCATAGTCTCTCATGGTTCGTCTCCCGCTCTGATTTCCCCCCCTTCTTTTTTCCCTTACTATTTTTTTAACATATAAAGTATTATTTGTTTCAGAGGTACAGGTCTGTGATTCATCAGTCTTACACAACTCACAGGGCTAACCATAGCACATACCTTCCCCAGTGTCCATCACCCAGCTACCCCATCCCTCCCACCCCCCACCACTCCAGCATCCCTCAGTTTGTTTCCTGAGATTAAGAATTCCTCATATCAGTGAGATCATATGATACTTGTCTTTCTCTGATTGACTTATTTCACTTGGCATTAATACCCTCTAGTTCCAACCACGTCATTGCAAATGGTAAGATTTCAGTTTTTAATGGCTGCATAATATTCCATTGTATATATATACCACACCTTCTTTATCCATTCATCTGCTGATGGACATCTTGGCTCTTTCCATAGTTTGGCTATTGTGGACATTGCTGCTATAAACATTGGGGTGCACGTACCCTTTTGGATCACCACATTTGTATCTTTGGGGTAAATACCCAGTAGTGCAATTGCTGGGTCGTAGGGCAGCTCTATTTTCAACTGTTTGAGGAACCTCCATACTGTTTTCCACAGTGGCTGCACCAGCTTGCATTCCCACCAACAGTGTAGGAGGTTTCCCCTTTCCCCGCATCTCCGCCAACATCTGTCGTTTCCCGACTTGTTAATTTTAGCCATTCTGACTGGTGTGAGGTGATATCTCATTGAGGTTTTGATTTGTATTTCCCTGATGCCGAGTGATGTGGAGCACTTTTTCATGTGTCTGTTGGCCGTTTGGATGTCTTCTTTGGAAAAATGTCTGTTCATGTCTTCTGCCCATTTCTTGTTTGGATTATTTGTTCTTTGGGTGTTGAGTTTGATAAGTTCTTTATAGGTTTTGGATACTAGCCCTTTATCTGCTATGTCATTTACAAATATCTTCTCCCATTCTGTCAGTTGTCTTTTGGTTTTGTTGACTGTTTCCTTTGCTGTGCAAAAGCTTTTTATCTTGATGAAGTCCCAATAGTTCATTTTTGCCCTTGCTTTCCCTGGCCTTTGGCGCTGTTTCTGGGAAGAAGTTGCTGCGGCTGAGGTTGAAGAGGTTGCTGCCTGTGTTCTCCTCTAGGATTTTGATGGATTCCTGTCTCACATTTAGGTCTTTCATCCATTTTGAGTCTATTTTTGTGTGTGGTGTAAGGAAATGGTCCAGTTTCATTCTTCTGCATGTGGCTGTCCAATTTTCCCAACACCATTTGTTGAAGAGACTATCTTTTATCCATTGGACATTCTTTCCTGCTTTGTCGAAGATTAGTTGACCATAGAGTTGAGGGTCCATTTCTGGGCTCTCTATTCTGTTCCATTGATCTATGTGTCTGTTTTTGTGCCAGTACCATACTATCTTGATGATTACAGCTTTGTAATAAAGCTTGAAGTCTGGAATTGTGATGCCACCAACTTTGCTTTTCTTTTTCAACATTCCTCTGGCTATTTGGGGTCTTTTCTGGTTCCATACAAATTTTAAGATTATTTGTCCCATTTCTTTGAAAAAAGTTGATGGCATTTTGATAAGGATTGCATTAAATGTGTAGATTGCTCTAGGGAGCATTGACATTTTCACAATATTTGTTCTTCCAATCCATGGGCATGAAAGATTTTTCCATTTCTTTGTGTCCTCCTCAATTTCTTTCATGAATATTCTATAGTTTTCTGAGTACAGATTCTTTGTCTCTTTGGTAGATTTATTCCTAGGTATCTTATGGTTTTGGGTGCAATTGTAAATGGGATCGACTCCTTAATTTCTCTTTCTTCTGTCTTGTTGTTGGTGTATAGGAATGCCACTGATTTCTGTGCATTGATTTTATATCCTGCCTCTTTCTGAATAACTGTATGAGCTCTAGCAGTTTTGGGGTGGAGTCTTTTGGGTTTTCCACATAAAGTATCATATCATGTGCAAAGAATGAGAGTTTGACTTCTTCTTTGCCGATTCGGATGCTTTTTATTTCTTTTTGTTGTCTGATTGCTGTGGCTAGGACTTCTAGTGCTATGTTGAATAGCAGTGTAGAATTATAGTATATCTTAACTCATATAAAACAGTTGTAAAGTTGGGTGTTCAGAACTTGTAGTTTTTACTGCACACCCAAATAAAATGTTAAGTTGAAGTAGACTTTTTAAAAACTTTCATTTGTCTAAGAATTAATCACTTTTAAAGATGTGAGATCTTTGTGCTAACAGGAGTAGATCATGAAGACATAAATTAGTGCAACACGTTTTTGATAAAATGGAAATAAAATGGTTAATAGCTGCTGATGTTTTTGCAGACTGTGAGGAAACTATGACTAATTCAGCTGTAAATGAAATGAACTAAAAAGAGAAGGTGTGTATTTGTCCAAATCTGGGCTAAAAGTCAAGTTTGAAGATATACGGAAATTCCATTTTCCTGTTGATGAATCAAGTAATTAATCATCTTGATCTTGAAATAGATAAGTTACCACCCCAAATTTATTTCTTCAGTTGAAAATATACACATGGTTTAAAGTAAATTTTTTTCTTAAAAATGACATATTCGTGGCAAAGCACTATTTATTCAATATTTATCATCATCAAATTGCATTTACTGACATCGCTATCTCTAAGAGTTTACAATGAAGATGGATAACACTCATGCTTACTATTGAGAAAAGAATGTATGATTGCATAATCCTAAAAACCAAGTTGTGTGTGAGTGTGTGTTTATAATGTAGACTGGAAAGGGAATGTGGGAGGAGAAAAAAGAGTCACAGTCCCTATTAGAGGTAAGTTTATGTAAGTGGCAAGATTTAAGAGAAGTGAAGATTTTCCTAAATAATTCAATAAACTTTGACTTTAAGGCTCTGAGTGTTAAAGGAATGGGAGGAAAGATCCATTTGAGCAAATAACTCTTAAAAAAAACTAGGAACAGATAGCTCTAAAAATTAGGGACACACATAGGGGCTCCTGGGTGGTTCAGTTGTTAAGCATCTGCCTTCGGCTCAGGTCATGGTCCCAGGGTCCTAGGATCGAGCCCCGCATCAGGCTCCCTGCTTGGCAGGAAGCCTGCTTCTCCCTCTCCCAGTCCCCCTGCTTGTGTTCCCTCTCTCACTGTGTCTCTCTCTGTCAAATAAATAAATCTTAAAAAAAAAAATTAGGGACACACATAGATCATCATGAACTCCTTTTCTACCAAATTACACTACATAGTTTTAAAGTAGAAAACATTGGAAGCAAGAGAGAAAAGAAAGCAGTTTCTTCCATGCAGGAGAGTTAGTTTGGAACACTCACAAGGAACATTAGGCCTTATATGCAATATGTCAGCAGAAAAATACCTAAAATGCTAACTCAAAAGCTAGAGCTGGGAAGCTAGGGAGATTGTACTTCCTTAATGTAGAAGAGAAAGCCAGAGTTAAGTAATAATCATTGCAATTGATGGCTAGGGAGAGAACAGTTTGTCACAATTTTAATCTTTTAAATTATGCTGTAAATCATTCTTTCTTGGCAAATCATAGAAAAAAGGAAACAATAAAAACAAAGCAATATACAATTAGAACTAGATCTCAATATATTTGTCATATCATAAATGTAACAGAATACATTAATCTATTAGATTGACTGTAAAATAATAACCAACCAGATGTGAGAGACTTATTTAAAATAAAGTGTGGTTGAAAGCAAAAGAGCAAACAAATACTAATCGTGTTGGGAAAAGCAGGATTTGCAATATTAGTATTAGGCAATTATTAAGGCAAAGCAAAAGGCATTAAAAAATTGAACACTTTTAAACAACAAAGAACACAATCCATAGTATCTCTCAAGGATTTTTATACACCAAATAACAGTTTCAAAATTCAAAAAACCAAAACTGCAGAAAACACAAGTAGACATAGAATGACAGCAACAGTACCTAGCTCAGCACATGATAGGTCAAGTAGATAGAAAACCAAGTAAGGCTAGAAAGGTCCTAAATAACAATACCGTAGAACTTATAGGCAGATATTGCATTCAATATCTTCAAAACAAAAACAACTTTTCCAAAAATCCCCTTTAAGCATTTACAAAAATTTATCATATATTAAGCCACAAAAATTCAATAAATTCTAAAATATGGAAACAACACAGAACACGTTATCTGATCACAAGGGAGTCAAGTAAGAAGTCAACAAAAATACAAAATGACATTAAAAAAACCAGAGAGTTTGAGATAAGCCTTTTTTAAAAATATATATTCAGTGCTATTATCCTTCCCTCTGGTAATAATAATAATACTATTGTTATTAATCACATTGATAATAATAACGAAAGTCATGACAAGTGAGCGAGGCAAAGACCGCTCTAAACATCGTGGACATGTGTAGATCAACATGAACTCTTTCTACCTAATGACACTACATGGCTTTGAAGTAGAAAGCATTGTGAATGGGAGAGAAAATCCTCACAACCACCTAGAAAGCAGTTTCTTCTATGCAGAAAAGTTAGTTGGGAGCACTCACAGAGAACATTATGCCTTATATTTGCTACGTCAGCAGAAAAATATCCCAAATGCTAAATCAAAACCTAGAGCTATTGCTTAAGCCCCTTGGTCTGTGGAGCTCTATTATAACAGCCCTAGCAAACTGATATGGACAATTTTACTGTTTCTTTTCCATTTTGTATCCAATTACACTGCGTAGAACCTCTACAATAATGTCATGGTTCCTATATCTCTGGAAGTTATATTTTTAAAATTTTTAGTACATCGTTGCGTAAAATGTGGTGATTTTTTTTTCTCAAAAAAGATACGAAATTATCTTCTCTGGCTTTATTCCGCTTCTATCATTACTTTTGTTTTGGGGATTAGAGAAGCAAAAAAAAAGAAGAAAACTATTGGAGGACCAGTCATAATATAACATAAAAATTTGTTTATCACTGCCCTCTGCTGTACAGTTTTCTTAAGCCAACACTACTTGGTTAAGGGGGCAATGTCACTAACAGGTATGGAACACTGACCCCAGAATGTTGCCGTACTTTTCAACTACGACGTCTGTCTGCAGCAGGTGTTCTTGACCTTTATTGGTACTTTGGGCCCAATAACTTTGTTGCAGGGGTTCTGTCTGTGTATTGCAGGATGTTTAGCAGCCGCCCTGGCTTCACCCACCAGATGCCTGTAGTACTTCCCCAACTCGTGACAGCTAAAAATGTCTCCAGACATTTCCAAATGTCCCTTAGGGGGGCAAAATCACTCCTAGTTGAGAACCACTGGTCTCTAAGTCAGCAGTTATATCTGTAACGTGGTCTTAATTAGGAATCAAGTCCCTAGGTATCGAATGATGAATGTTACCTGTTTCCAAGGACCCACTTATATTCTGTGTCTGGATGACACACAGTCTTACATGTTTACCCCATTATTTCAGTCCTAAAAACACACTGAGCTAGATGGGAAAGCAACTCAAGTGATACCGTGATGCTGATGGTACTTTTCTTCTCAGTACCATCCCTTCCAGCCATCAGCACAGCGTGAACAGGTGCGGAAGCAGGATTTAAGCTATACCATTCAGAAGACTCTTTTCTCTATGACTAGTTCCAAAACATGAATTATGTTGTTTCTACTGCCTCAGCTGACCTCAGCTTAGCATTTTGCATGTTTCTTGTGTTCTGGGATTTAACTTGGCAAATAATTCTCTCCTCCTTGTATTCTTGACCTCATTTCCTATTTGTGTATCTGCTTCCCCCAGATCCTGACCTTTATGTGTCTAACCCAGGGCCAGTAATGGGACTAGGTAATGAGACTCCAAATCCTGAATGCTTCTTTTGCTTAATTACTTGGCTTGGTATTTTGAAACTTGGACACCGCTTTGATCCTGATAGCAGTATTAACTCAGCATGAGTTAACTCAGAACAAAATTGATTATTCTAAGAAGAGTTAAGAGAGATTTGCTCAGTGTTATTGAACTTGGAAAAATTTTTGGGCACATACACAAGTCACTACCTAAGTTACCAATCTGATTGCTTTCATTTCTCATCCTCTCTTTTTCTCTCCCTATATATTTCTGATTATAAAATAATTTTAAAGCTTGGGAAAGATAGAAATTTGTAAAGAAAATATAGTCACCTATAAGTCTACTGCTGCTCAGAAATAACTTTTTAACTTTCTAATATAGAGAGGAGAAATGTTATCTGTATGTATCTATCCACATACACATTTTTTGGAAGATTTTATTTATTTATTTGACAGAGAGAGACACAGCGAGAGAGGGAACACAAGCAGGGGGAGTGGGAGAGGGAGAAGCAGGCTTCCTGCTCAGCAGGGAGCCCGATTATGACCTGAGCCCGAAGGCAGACGCTTAGTGACTGAGCCACCCAGGTGCCCCTCCACATACATATTTTTTAACAAAATACTATCATATTTCACACAGTATTTGTAACCCATTTTTTTTTTACTTTATAATGTATCCAGGAGTGATATCTAATAATTAAAACCCCACAGCAGAGGCTGATGTTACTGGAGCAGGATCCTGGTGCCATGTGTCAACTCTATAGTAACTGCATGAGAGAGCCCCAGAGAGTCCCATAGAAAGGGCCAAGGAAGCCAGGGTGGTATGGGATTCTCTGGTTCCTCAGAGAAGCTACTATACACCAACCAGTAGAAGTATCTCAGTGTTTTGTTTTATTTATCTTTTATTAAAACTTTATTTTTTTAGAGCAGTTTTAAGTTCACAGCAAAACTGAGAGGAAGGTCAGAGATTGCCCATGATCCCATGCACAGCCTCTCACATTATCAATACCCTCTACCCACATGTACTTTTGTCACAGTAGATGAAACCACATTGACACATCATAATCACCCAAAGTCCAAAGTTAAAATATGGTTCATTTTCGGTGTTGTACATTCTGTGGGTTTGGGCAAATACATAATGACATGTATCCACCATTATAATATCATACAGAGTATTTTCACTGCTCCAAAATACAACAGTCCCTCTCCCTACCCATGGCAACCACTGATCTTTTTACTGCTCCATAGTTTCGCCTTTCCCAGAATGTCATATAGTTGGAATTAACTATGCAGCCTTTTTAGATTGGCTTCTTTCACTTCGTAATATGCATTTAAAGTTCATCCATGTCTTTATGCCTTCATAGCTCATTTCTTTTTAGCACTGAATAATATTCCCCTGTCCAAAGTGGCTGTACATTTTTGCATTACCACCAACAATGAATGAAAGTTCTTATTGCACATCCTTGTCAGCATTTGGTGTTCTCAGAGTTCCAGACTGTAGCCATTCAAATAGGTGTGTAATGGTATCGCCTTTCAGTTTGCGTTTTCCTGATTACATATGATGTATAACATCTTATCTAAATGTTTTAACAACTGGTTAGAGTTATATCAGTGTAAATCAGTTGATTAGCATTCCTGAATATATTGTGTTTTAATATCTAGTTAGATAGTAGTCAGAAATCTGATATTTAGGGGCGCCTGGGTGGTTCAGTCAGTTAATCGTCTGCCTTCCACTCAGGTCATGATCCCAGTCCCAGGACAGCCCTATGTCAGGCTTCCTGCTCAACAGGGAATCTGTTTCTCCCTCTGACCCTCCCCTGTCTCGTGCTTTCTCCCTCTTTCTCAAGTAAGTAAAATCTTAGGAAAAAACCCTAATATTTAATGGCTACAAAGTACTTAAATATGTGGATATTTTATCCATTGCATCTTTATATTGGTTTCCAGCACTTTTTTTGTTGAATCTATATGTTCACTATTCATCAAAGAAGCCATTTCTTAGTTAAATTTATATAAAGTCCCCTTAGTTCCTTCCTCAAAATTGGATTATATTATAGCACCTACCACATAGTATTTAAATGATATCCCTAACCTGCTTCTCTTACCAAGCTGTGCATCCTGCAAGAATAGGGACTGAGTCTTGATCATGTTTGTATTGGTGGTATTTGCTGTTTAATAAATGTTTACTGAAATGAACTGTAGTAATATTCTTTATCATGTTCCCTAGGAGCCTTATTGGCCTCAATTAATATCTAGGTTTCAATGGATTTTTAAAAATATAAACTATCATGAATTATCATATTACTTTCATTTTCCCTCTGCCTACTCCTCTAGGCAAGCCTAATTAAAAACCACTTTGGAAGTGAGTCTACTGTATTTGAGAATTTTTCAAAGCCTTCTGTTCAGGAAATTCTTTTCAGCATTCCAGTCTAGTTATTTAAATGACCACTGGAATCCTATTTTATTTTATTTTTTTTTAAGATTTTATTTATTTATTTGACACAGAGACACAGCGAGAGAGGGAACACAAGCAGGGGGACTGGGAGAGGGAGAAGCAGGCTTCCCGCCGAGCAGGGAGCCCGATGCGGGGCTCAATCCCAGGACCCTGGGACCATGACCTGAGCCGAAGGCAGATACTTAACAACTGAGCCACCCAGGCGCCCCTGGAATCCTATTTTATTCACAGATCTCAGTAGTTAGTAATCATGATAACTTCATCTTGCCCCCTCTGATCTGAACTTGGAAACTTATGAACTTGTGCTTGATGTTCATGCATTCATTCATTCAATAATTCATTATATCTTTATTGAACTCATATTACCTGCCAGATCTGAGGATCAACGGATAAATAAAACATAGTCTCTACCTTTGAGGAATTCCAAATTAGTCGGGGAGGAAAGTTCTATACCACAATGTAGTAAGTCTCATAAGATTTATGCACGGTGTAAAAATGCACTGTATTGTCATATTTTCACACTCTATTTCCTCAATGGGAGGAATGCCCTAACAAAATTTAGAAAAACACTTTACCCCTACTAGCAAAATAAGGCTTCCTAAGCCCTTCATTATTTGGATTTATTAAAGAAGTTTTAAATAAAATTTTTTTAAAGACTTTATTTATTTTATAGAGACACAGCAAGAGAGGGAACACAAGCAGGGGGAGAGGGAGAGGGAGAAGCAGGCTTCCCGCTGAGCAGGGAGCCCGGCGCGGGGCTTGATCCCCGGACCCCAGGACCATGACTTGAGCCGAAGGCAGATGCTTAATGACTGAGCCACCCAGGCGCCCCGAATAAAAATTTTTTAAAAGCTTGAATTTTCCAAACACCACTTCTTGTCACTATCACAGAGCATATGACTGATAAAGGAAAAAAGAAAAAAAAAGTAGAATCTTTAAATGTTTTCCAGCATGTTAAAAATCTTCCCAGTCACTGAAATATTTTCATATTGCATCACAAAGAGAAGATGCTTGATAATTTATCTTTACATTAGCTGTCTCATGAAAAAGATTGTTTGAGAGCCTAAGGCTTCCAAAAATCAAACACAGGAAATAGTTACAGACAGTGATACCATTGTGTATAAATAAACTTACACTTGCCTTCTGTGAAAAGCCTTTAATAAGCATACCTAACATATCTGACACATGGAGCAAATCATTTTCTTAATATATCCCTTTTCTTTACAAGAAAATTATTTTCAAAAAAATCATTAAATGAAATAAATAATGATAATGGCCAGAAAAGAAACTCAGACAGTATAAAATTTCCTTTATTAAATTTCATTACATAATCATGCTTGTAATGAATAATTAACTTTACAGTGAAAAGGAAAAAAGTAATAGATTAATTCCTTTTAATTATATTTAAGCATTTTTTTGAAAAGGGAACAACATATGGGCTTGTTGCACTAATAACTACATTAAAATGTAATAGCAATTAAATACCAATTAAACAAGGATAACAATTTTAAAAGAATGTATTTTTTAATTTTCAAGATACTATTTAAATTCAGTAATATGTTTCATGTATGAATTTAAATATGCATTTGATGAGCAAAAATATACCTAGTAGCTTATAGTCAGTTTCACCGTTTTAAATTTTAAATACAAAGAGAAACTCCAAGTGATCATACAACACTATAAACTTGAAATAACTCAAGTTCTGTGTCTTTGTCTTTCTAATCACTGTTTATGAGTCACTGGTTTTCAATGTTTATTTCTGAGCCACTATTTAACAGGAATATGTAATGCCATTTACTTAAATTCAACCATGACTTCAGAGATGGTTTAGAACTTAGACCCACAAAATATTTTTTTTCAGGGAAAAATATTTTATCACTGACATTATTTAGAATTGCTGGCATGGAGTAAAAATAAAAAGCAGACTGTAAATGTTAGTTTTATTAATGTTTTTAAATTCTAAAGACAATGTTTCCCTTATTTGACTGCTCTGGGGCACACATTTCCATTGCAAGGCCCTTGGAATGGCACTTACTAGACCACTTACCTAATGATACTGTCACTTCTACAAATAATACTGTTTCATGATTACATTTCTGCACGAGTCACTGTGTTAGGTACTCTCATACATTATTTCCTTTGATCCTCCCCACACTGGGACAGTGCAAGTAGCCTTCCTTACACTCATTTCATGGATGAGGAAACAATCTTAGGGACTTTAGGTAACTCGGTTCAGGTCACATGGACAATAACAGAGATGGTGTTCAAGCTCAGGTCTGATTCGAAAGCCCTAATCCAGCCAATCCTGCCTCTATTTGTTCATGCAACAAGTAGGAGTTGAGTGCCTTCTGCAAGCAATTAATAAAGCGGTGCATAATGAACCGTTCTTGTCAGCAAGGGTTCTAAGAATAGTCAAGCACCTGCTTTCCCCAGAGGTGGCCATTCTCCTGTGTCTATCGGCAAGGATTGGTTTTATCTATTCAGAAATGTCATCTCAATGCCGTCAGAGACTATATAGTCTTTAGTGTCTCCATTTTTTTTTTCTGTTCTTTCTGGAACTCCTATGAATCAGGTATTAGAACCTCAATCTTGAAGACTGACCCTCCAATTTTTACATCTTTACTATCTTCTCTCTTCTTGTTTGTTCTACTTTCTGGACTGATTTCATCCATTGTGACTTCTAATACTTGCATTTTTAGAATTCCCCTGTTTATTCTATCTGCTAAAGTCTCTCAGAGTCTTGATTTCCTCAAGTGATTTGTAATATTTGAATGTGAGCTCACTTCCAACAGAAGTTCTTCTTTGTGTCCCAGCTTGAGGCACAACCCTAAAGAGTATTGTATTTGTCTCCTATAGGCCCCCCTCATGTTTCACTAGGCCAGGCCAGTGTTCCCTGCACCTTGTGAGGAGTATGAATTTGGACTCCACACTCATGCACGGTGCAGGTCTGATGTCTAAATTCCTCTGGGCTGCCTTCTCTCCCATGATTTTAGGTGGATGGATGGCTTCTTTGATGTTTCCCCAGGCGGTTTCACAGAAGCAGTCCTTTGAGACTGCTGGCTTTTTGCAAGGTGGTTATCTTTAGTTCCCTACAAGGATATGACCTGAGGCTTGTGTTGAAAAAAAGATTAAAGAAGACAATTTAGAGGATACAAAATCTTTATTTAACACTTTGTGAAGTGGACAGTCTCCATTCAGAGAACTACAAAATGGGGTGGAAAACAGGAAGCTTTTATAAGATAAAGAATAAAGACCAAGGAAGAAAAAAAATAGAAAGTATCTGAGTAGCTGGAGCCACATAGTCAACCTCCTTTGGCATAAGAAGAAATAAGGAAATAAATATACAGCCCAGAGTTAACTTGGCATCTGGGGACTGGCTGATTGGGAGATACTGCATTTCTGGTCAAGTGGAACATTTACAGGGACATGAAGATTATCATTTAAGTCTCAGTTTGCTAACATGGCACCCCAGCTCCATCATGAGCCTAGGAGTCTGCTTCACATTGTAGTGTCTTCACTACAGTCAGAACCCCAAGACCCACAAGTTAAGGCCTATCAACCCTCTCCTCCTTCAGCTCCGGCTCTTGTTCACTACTGCGACTTTGAGTAGACTCTTCACTTCTGGCAGCTGAGGACTTCATTCTCTTTTAAGTTTTAAGCTTTTTTTCTTATATGTTATCTAGAATTTCCCTTTGTTTTGAGGGAATGGTTTTGTAACATCTTCATATCCATCTTTCCATCACCCTGCTTCTTAGCTTCCCTCTCCCATCCACTGAATGCCCACTCTCCTCCCATTCATCCTCTGTTGTCTTCTTCCCCCTCCCTTCTTCTCCAGATTCTCCATTGCAAACACCCAGAAATGAAGTCAGGAGACTAGAACCTTCCTTAGAAGGGTCTTTGGTAGTAGGTACTTAGAGTAGAAAAAGCTGGAAGCATCCATCGATATGTAACGTGAGGGTCATTATTCTGCTGCTTATAACTCATCCAGTGAGTGACTCAACAGATTTTTAAAAAAAGATGTAAAATCAGAGTCGTTCGTGTAAAGACAGACTTTTAGCTGCCTTCTTCCCATATTACAAAAGTCTTTCAGGGAGGATACACTACTTGGCACAAAGTTAAGAAAATATTTCATTTCAAGGTTTACTAGCAAGGTTTCAGGATGGTGGTTTTCTTTATAAGACAGGGAAGTAGTAGGATCTTAAGACAAAAGGCAAAGGTCCACCAGAAAACATGCTATATGAAGGATTTAAATTTTCCTTTTTCTTCAACTCCTGGTAAAAGTCATATTTTGCATCCATTTTGAATCTTCTCCCTACATTCTAGTTGCTTCCACTGAGCCAGTAGCCTTCAGCATAGTCCTCTTACATAACCTTCCCCGCATCACTTCTCCTTTGAATTTCCTATGCCAATGGGAGTACAATGGTTGGAGGTGAGAGAATCCTGGAGATTGAGGTGATGTCCAGCCAAAAAATAAGCAGGGGCACAAGTCAAACGTAAGAGAAGCACAAAGAAGCATTTGCAATATGAATCACTTAGGAGGGGACTTAAGGGTATTAATGATGATGGTAATAGAATCTGGCATTTATTGCATCATATCATTTACCAGGCATTAACCTAAGCGCTTTGCATAGACAATATCATTTCGATATAACACTAGCTACTATGGCCATTTCCAGTTTACAAATCAGGATATGGAGACAGAGTGTTAAAATTACTTTCTCAAGGTCTCTGAGAAAGTGACAGAGCAAGGGGGGAAAAGGCAAGGAGAACCCTAGAGTTGCTCAGGAATCCCAAGCAGCAGGAGCTTGTGGACCGTGTATTTATTGTGCTGCAGATCTGCCACAATGCCTTCAGTCTCCAACTCTCTTCATTCCCAATTTCAAATCCCAAAAGAGTGCATCCAATAGGCCCAGCGTCGGTCTGTCCCTGGTAAATTACTGAGTGAGGATCAGAGAGCACAGTAATGTACTACAGATATGGACATCCCTGTATATGAGCCATGATGCCTAGAAATGTGGTAGTGGGGGTAAATGGGCAGCCACCCCAGGTAGCATCTCCTATACAACCTAACGTTGTAAGAAACTATCATATGTGTGTACGTGTGCAATTTTCTGCAGCTGATACATGGTTCAAGAATAAGAATTACATTCATTAAAATATATAGCATGTAAGTTTTATTTTTTGGTTTCTCTAAAGTGTGTATGTATATTAAATGAACTGGGATCCATCTATTATTTCATTTTCCTTAATATAGAAAACTCCCTGAAGAAACTCAGTTTTCACTGAAATGATAAGACTTCAATTTCTGTTACTCTTATTTCTCACAGCATGCTGCTTTCGCTACTCTGAATAACCACCTGCTGAAAACAATGAAAACTGCTAGGCTTAAAAAAAAAAAATCAAATACATTGATGAACTGGTAGGAAATGAAGGGATTCTCAGAGAGGAACAAAAGAAAGAAAGGAAGCAGAATGAGAGGATCCTAAGAAATAAGTGAGGGCCAAAGTGGGATGTTGCTAAGAGATTATCTGTCGAATTCTGGACACCTACAGCTCCTGCATTGGTAGCTGTGCAGCATGCCAAGGTCAGGAAAGAAAGCCATCTAAATGGAGGATTTCTACAAATAACTCATCTAAAAGGAGGATTCTGATAGGGGACAAAATTTGAGGCCCCCAAAGGCTGTATTCCCAGTGTAAGGGTGAATGAGAAAGAAATGATGCACAAGTCAGTAAAGAAACATGGCTGACTTGACCTTGGAATCCAGGAAAGGAAGAAAAAGTCTCTTCTGAGAATGTCCTCTGAGAATCAAATCCAAGCCACTTGGATCTGAGGCCAAATGAAATCCATCTGTGCAGTCCAAACACTTTAAGTGGAAAACTTAATCTGGTCGTAGAGTTAATGGTGCCTCCATGCAACTTGCAGAAGCAAATTCTAATACTTTCTAGGAAAACTCAATTTTAACTCTGGCCTTAGAGAATCCTGACAGTTACAACCCCAGAAACTTAAGTGCAGAATCCAAAATCATAACAGCCAAGGAAACAGGCACCACGAGCAAAAGCCAGAAGAAACAACAAACAGCCCAAAAGACCCATAAAACTTTCAGTTTGGGATGTAACAGACACAGAACATAGACCATCTAATGTTTACGTTATGTTAATATTATGTTTAATTCATATAAGACATTAGAAAATGGCTCAAAAAGAACTAAATAGAATTTGTAAAAATAAAGTTATTTGAAAATATTGAGATGGACCATGTAAAAGGCCAAAAAAAAGAAAAGAAGGAAAAAGTGAGAAAGTCTTAGAGATGTCCCATAGATGGTCTAAGAGATAATGGTTGAGAATTTTCTACAATTTTTTCAGGACACTAATCCTAAGATTCAGCAATCCTTTAAAATCCTAAGCATGGTTTAGACATTTTTTGAATGGTAAGAAGGAAGGAAAGAAAGAAATGACTACATACCTAGATTCACCACTGAGAAACTGCAAAAATATCCAAAAGATCTTAAAGGCAGCCAGAAGAAAGGAAGGGTGGGGGGGAGTGTAAGGAGGAGTAAGACTGAAGCACTAGATTTTAGATGAAAGTACAGAAAGTAAACTAGGTAATTATTAGAATTGAGGTAAGTTTCCTTTGACATACATCAATAGGACAGGTTAAGTATCCTGATTAAGAGCAGTGGAAAAAATCTTGAGTGTAAGAAAATGTAGAAGAGGGGGAAAGGAGGAAACTCAAATGCATAAAATGTTTCAACTCCAATCTGAAAAATATAAAAACAGAACAAAGTGAGGGTTCTGGGGGTGGGGGTGGGGTGGGGGGATGGGTTAGCCTGGTGATGGGTATTAAAGAGGGAACATATTAAACGGGGCACTGGGTGTTATATGCAAACAATGAATCATGGAACACTACATCAAAAACTAATGATGTAATGTATGATGATTAAACATAATAAAATAAAATTTAAAAAATGAATAAATATAAAAAGTTAAAAAAAAAAAACCAACATTAAATTGTTTCCCAAAAAACGAATAGAGCTAAGACAGGTGGAAAAGAACAATACCCAACCTTTACTGAGTGCAAACATTTTTAAGAAAAAGAAAACTGAGCGGTGAAGGGACTAAATGTATCACTGGTGAGCACTTTCGGGGAGGAGTCAAAAGGTAGAAAAAGACACCGCGCAGGACTATAGACAGCCAATACAGGCTATTTACTTAACGTAATCTAAAATTGTTATTAGGATAGTTCATTAGATACTAAGTCTTCATCCGTTATTTCTGCTGGCTCGCTATTTCTTCTTCTTCTTCTTCTTTTTTTCTGGGTGCAGATTCTACGTATAGCTCAATTACATTACGATTAACGATGAGACAGACCGCAAAATAAAATATGTAAGAGGCTGTCGAGGGCTATTTCTGTATCTTTTAATATGGGAAATTCATCTTCACCCCATATTCTTAGTGACACTATTTTAGTTACAAGGAAGCCAACCAGACGTCCCATTTATATTTTTAGCAGTGGATACTAAGGATAAATTCCATCAAAGAGTTCTGTTTTAAACAATCCAAGTCGCCCGAACTTTGTTGATTATTCTAGCGTCAGAACACTTTCTCTTTGCTTAGCACTACTTGAAATCTATGACTCACAAACGCCAGGGCATGGAATCGTAGCAGTAAAGAACAGGTGAAAAGTTGTTCCTAGTTATGTTCTGCAGGCGCATACAACTCCCGTCGTTCCCTGTGCAAAAATCAACAAATAAACAGAGCCACCGCATTTCAGATTCTCTTGCGCACCGTTCGCAAGGACGACTGGTTTTTGTAGTTTCTACGTGAGTAACTGTCAAGCATTATTAATTCCTGTTGGGAGGGAATGAAACTACACTTCCCATAAAGGCGCGGGGGCGGCCTCCCGTCTGCTTACGTCATTGCTTCAGCCAACCAATGACAGCTCCGGGCGGCAGTGAGGCAAGCGCCGTCAGGCGCCAAAGTGGTTTTTTTTTCTTTCTTTTTTTTTTTTTTTTCCTGCCGAAGCTGAGCGGGTGCTGCTAGCGGAGGCGCCATATTGGAAGGGACAAAACTCCGGCGACAGCGAGTGACACAAATAAACCCCTGGACCCCCTCGTTCCCCCAGCTCTAAGGGCCGCGATGTTGTACCTAGAGGACTATCTGGAAAGTGAGTGGGCGGCGCTGGCGGGGGCCGTCTGTGGGACCTGCGGGCGGGCAAGAGCGCGAGTGGACGGGCAGGCGGGATGGCGGGAGGGAGGGGGAGGCGGGGGATGTTTCTTTCTCACGGTAACTGGCAGCCTCGCTGTGGGCTGCCGGCTCCTTCGACCCCCCCGACGCACGCACGCACGCAGTGACGTAAGCGCGTACTTTCGCCGTTGGCCCCGCCCCTCTGACGGACTCTCCCTTTGACAGTGATTGAGCAGCTTCCAATGGACCTGCGGGACCGCTTCACGGAGATGCGCGAGATGGACCTGCAGGTGCAGAGTAAGTCGGCGCGTTTGCCCGTCTTGGCCGCGCGCGTTCACTGCCAGACTTACTTGCCATCGACTTCATCGCCTCTGCTATTTGACTCTCCTCCGGCTCACTGGCTAGTGCATAAGGAGTTGTAAAAAAGAAAAGGCAGTGCCGAATCTTGCCTCTTGCTTTCCACGCTACTTTTCTCCTCCTTGCTTTTACAAGAGAAGGAGGCACTAGGGCACGTGTATGTGTTCCTTTCTCGAATTCAAAGACTCTGCAATAAAAGTTTCTGTACCTTCAGTGAGAACGTAGATATATGTCTTAATGCACATCGGTGTAAATGTTGAGAAGATTTTGACTTGAGCCCTTACGTATGGAACATAGATTTCAGCATTTATACTTTTGTTAAAGTTCCTTCTATTCCAAAATTTTCAAGAATGGAAAATACAGAAGCATAGGCTATATGCGATTCTTTAGTGACCCTGGTGAACTTGGAATGTCAAATTTTGGGAAAAGTTACACATTATAGGATACATTCTCACTTGTCAACAGGATGATGTTTTTTCAATCAAAATGAGTGAGAGAAATAGATTTTACTGTAAAGCTTCTTATCTGGTGTAATAAAAATTTTGACTTTTTCTTCTATCAGTGATAGCTTGGTAGTCTGGTTACTTTTTCCCAAAATTAACCTTGTTCTTTCATAGAGTGGTATTTGGTTTATCTGATCATTTTTTCTGTGAAGTTTATAAAAAAAAAAGTTTATGGTTCAAAGAAAGTAAAGAGTCAGTGCCTTTGGAGATAAGAAGGTAAATAACTTAGAGCGAAATTACACTTAAAATTACACTTAAAATGAGTACAAATATATGCCCACCATGCTCTGAAAGAACTTCATAAACCTTCCCCTTTTATGAAATGAATGTAATATATCTGTTCCAGTTATCTTGTAGAGCTACTGTATTAAAAATTAAGAGTGCAAAATGAATTATACGGTACATAATTAAAATGTACAATTAGGCGTACCCTTATGGCTGGATGTTACTCTCTGTTTAGATGTAGGTACTCCTTAATTAAATTGTCTAAATGATAATAATGACTGGCTTTCGTGGGGTCTATCCCCAGAAAATATGTTTCTTGATCCCATTTATTCCAACTAGGTTTAGGCTATATACATAAAATGTTTCTCATGCCGCCAGGTTTTTTTCTTAGAAAAGTAGAGGTGGAGGAAGATCTGGATTTTGGGGTATGATTGGGAGGAAGGGGGTATCATGGAAAGACATCAGAGAACCAGCATTCCTTGAGGTAGTTAAGGCCCTGTTCTTTCTCCCTCTTGCTTCTCTACCCCCCTAGTCCTCCACGCACTTCCATGTCCATTGGTCATGAATATACATTTCTCAGCCTCTTGTCAGTTTCATGTGGCCATGCTTAATACAAGTTGATATGATATGGAAGCCTTCTTTTATTCAGGGGATTGTAGTGTAGAAGTCTGAATTGTGTATTTCTTTAGCTTGCTCACAAAATTCATTTTAACTTAAATGTAGTCAGAATGCTAAAGTGGGGGCACCTCGGTGGCTCAGTTGGTTAAGCCGCTGCCTTCGGCTCAGGTCATGATCCCAGGGTCCTGGGATCGAGCCCCGCATCGGGCTCCCTGCTCAGCGGGAAGCCTGCTTCTCCCTCTCCCACTCCCCCTGCTTGCGTTCCCTCTCTCACTGTGTCTCTCTCTGTCAAATAAATAAATAAATAAATAAAATCTTAAAAAAATGCTAAAGTAGTGTTTTCTACAGGTTTTGATGTCAGATAGATCTGAGTTTGTATTAGAGTTTTACTTATTTTTTGACCTTGACCATGGTTTTCATTGTCTATAAAATGAAAATTATCTGAGGATTTAAAATAACACAGTTAAATTAGAATTTATAGTATCTGATACAAAGTAGAAATTCAATAAAGGGTAACTGTTATTTTATTCTCCTTCATTATCATTACAAATTTTAAATTCTTTTGTGATTTGTACTTAGATTATATAAATGAGAGGTTTTATAAACTTGCATTTTATAATAATTAGAATTTTCTAAAGTTAATAGGTACTATGGATTAATAAAAGAGACTTCTTTGTAAAATAAGTTAGAAATTGCTGATTTAAACAAAGGAAAATTTTTAAAAAATTAACTGTAAGACTTCGTAGAATCTTTAAAAACGTATTATATTATTGCCCCGAAAAGTCTCCAAAAGGTTTTTCCTCACTTACATAGCAACAGAATCACTTTTTTTTTTTTAATTGACTTTTCCTTTTTTAGCAGACATGGAATGAGATGACTATTCTTGGCACACACTTAGGGAAAAACTTATCTAGAATAAATAATATAGTGTATCAAGTGAACAAATGATGTACCTTCTGCTGTCAGTCATGATATGAGATGATGGGGTGCTTAATGCCATATAGTGAGAGGTTAAAATCTTTTTATTACTTTTTCTTACTAAAAGAAACGTGAGGATTATCTAGTAGTACTCTTAATAAGAAATTGTGCTTTGGTACATTTGGCTGATTTAATACCATTAGCTTTTGACCCAAAGGCTGTACTATTGAATACTATGGTATAGAACTTATATATGTTGTTGACTACTTTGACTACTGGAAAAATTTTGACATAACAACAAATATAAATTTTCAGAGAAAATTGTAACTTTTTTTTTTAACTAGAGTAATTAAAGCATTTACATAATCAAAGCATGACATATTTAAGTTATTGGCCAAGTGAAAGAGTGTATGTTGTCAGATATTTTTTTCTTTCCCCAAATCAAAGCATGTATATTTAGTGTATGAATTTGGTCATCTAAATATGAAATGTTTTTATTATGTCATAGATGCAATGGATCAACTAGAACAAAGAGTCAGTGAATTCTTTATGAATGCAAAGAAAAATAAACCGGAGTGGAGAGAAGAACAAATGGCATCCATCAAAAAAGTATGTTCTTTTTTGATAGATCTTTACTGATCTATCAGTAAATATTGGGGTCCTCTGAGAAAGATATTTTAAAATGAAATTGTTTTCTGGATATCAAAATGAGGGAAAGTTATCAATGGCTCTTTAGGATTTAAATAATTTGTTGTGTTTCAGAGCTTCAGATGTAGGAATTTTTAATCATTTTGGTAATTTAAAATTTGTTTCAATAATTATCAACTTTTATTAGAGAATTACAGAATCATAAAAAAAGTCCCATTTTTTTTCTTTTACTTTATTCCGGTTACAGCTAATTAAGGTTGCCTTGTCTTCACAGATACTACATTGTCTTCCAATTTTGGCCACAAACTGGGGTGAAAATTAGCTGACCTTGAAGCATATTTTACATAATGTTAGGTACCTAAGTTGGTAGAATCACAGAACACAATCTTAAGTGTTGAAAGGATCATAAAAAAAGTCTTTTAGTTTAAAACTATAAATCTGTATATGAATGGAGCCTAGAAATACAGAATTCCTTGAATTTTGATTAGTCTTACAGTACTTACAGGTCTCTTCCAGATTAGAATGAGTATCAGATCTCTTCCCAAGGTTTGCTTTAAATGTATAACCTGGTGTATTTGGGATATGTTGGAAGAACTACATAAAAGACCTGGGTTTGGTTGTGACTGCCATTTAGCTGTGTGACATTGGACAGGTTCTTTAATATCTCTGAGTAATAATGGCTCCCTCATCCCCAACCTTCATAGAATTGTTCAAAAATCAACTGAGAAAGAAATTTGAAACTACAGATTTAGAGTATTTTTTATATATCTTGCCACATGGGGGAAGCACATAATTGGTCCTGGCTTGGAAGGTACCTGGAGGCCTTGTGTATGTGAGTACAGATCGCACATCTGTAGTCCGGGTGACCCTGGAACAACATGGGCTTGCACTGTACGGGTCCACTTACACGTGGAGCTTTTTTTTTTTTTTTTTTTTTTGATGAATACAGTATAGTACTATAAATGTATTTCGTCAATAACGTTTTTTTCTCTAGCTTACTTTATCCTAAGAATAAGAACATAATACACAAAATACACATTAATCTGCTGTTTACGTTATCAGTGAAGGATTCCAGTCAACAGTTGGCTGTTAGTAGTTAATCTTTTAGTCAGAAGCTTATATATGGATTTTCAACCACATGGGGGGACACCGTGTTCGAGGGGCAGCTCTGCAACCCAAAGTCAGTCTTCATCGCTTTAACCTGTTAAGTTTTTGGTGTAGTACAGCTTGTCTATATCCCTAACAGTCTAGTTCTCCATGTGAATTGATAGAATCATGTTTTTGTTCTTAAATGATTTGCTTTATACTGAGGAGAAATCTAAAGTACAGATTGAATTGTATGAATTAATAGCTAACTTAAAATGAGAGTTCCAGAACAATTGGAAAATAGGGACATGCAGGTCAGAATCTTTTCAATAGTTATACTTTGATTAAAAAGTTTTAAAAATGGGGAGAGCAAATGTTCTTTATAAGTTAAATAAATTGAAACATTTTCTTTGAAAGAAAAAGAACTATTCATTAGTTCACGTCACTTTTACTAGTTTAGAGGCTAGACTTGGACTGTTATTTAATTTTACTTATATCTTTTTTAGGAATGCTGAACATCTTCCTTTAATTCTTGGCCATTGTACATAATTTCTAATCCTACCCCATCGCCATCCTATCCTTAACTGGGTTTTTATTGCTAATGTAGGATGACTGACATTGAGTATAAGGTATGATAATGAAAATGCAGTTATATGTGCTGAATACACATTTTTAAATTATTAATTTATTCTTGAAATGAAAATGTTTTTATTCAGGATTACTATAAAGCTTTGGAAGATGCAGATGAGAAGGTACAATTGGCAAATCAGATATATGACTTGGTAAGTAAAATTAATGTGCATACTATGCCATAAGTACTTAAATTATGGATTATGTTTTAAGTTTTGTTGGCTTAAATGTTAATAGGAAGAATAAACTAAATTTGAAGTATTGCTTTCTTGATCCCATTTCATTTGAGGTTTCAGTGTCTATTTTTTGGTTTCTTTGTGGAGAAGAGTCAGAGTCCACAGTTTTAGTCAACAGGTCAAAAACCTTACGTTTTAGCCAGATTTACATTATTAGAAGATTTTAGCTGATGTTAGACTTTTTTTTTTTTAACAAGAATTGGTCTTTAAATTTATTTTACTAATCCTTATCTTAAGGTAGTATATTTACTTACCTGATAAATCATCTTGAGATTGTTTCTGTGGTAAAATACACATGAGATTACTGTTTTGACAAGACTTATTGGTTGCCTAATTAAAGAAGAAGAGAATCGTTTGAGTCCATATTAAGAGATAGTACTCAACTATCTATAAAGTGATGTCAAATAGATAGCACTCACCAACTGGCTCAGGTGGCAAAAATGGGAAACACTTGATTAAACTTTAAAAAAAGGTTCTTTTTTTGCTGTAGTCGTACTTGAAAAGGATTGAAATCACTGTAAGACAGAGGCAGTATTTCTCAGAGTGGTATAATTATGATGCTGTCTTTTATGTAAAGGATCTTCTAAAATATATACTTTAGGAAATACTCATTTCTGGTTCTGCCTCAAAGCAAGTTAAAGCTAAAAACAAATGGACACTTACCAACTTTAGCATATAGATTTCATATCTATTTTTGTAATCTTATCTGGATACAGTCTCATTACTGAACAAGTATATATAAATATAAATGTTATTGGTAAGACACAAGATAAAAGGTACATACCACATATGGTGTACATTGTAAATGCTTATAGAAAACTAGAAAACATTTGTCATGTGACGCCATAGGAAATGTTTCCTTGTTCTCATATAGTGGAAATTTTTAATGGCTATAATAACCTAGGCTCTTTGTTCATGCAGTGATTTTGAAACAATTTGATAAAAGATAAAATGCCTTTAGAAAGGCAGAGTGAACTATAGCTTTGATTTACTATGGAATTGGAAAAAAAGGTTCTTCATTGTTTTGGTCTTGAATTATGTCTACAAACACAGAAAAAGACATTTTTATTTGAATCCGAGAGAAATTTGTTGAGTAACATTGCTCCTCATACTTAGTGAGTATATATGTCAGTCTTTATTCAGACACTACCTGCTTTTTAAATCTTATAGCTATTTGGCTGTGCTTTTTGTTTATATTTTGTTATTCTAGTACTTTTTATACATTTAAAAAATTTCAATGTATATCATACATTTAGAAAAATATGTATAATG
Source organism: Eumetopias jubatus (assembly GCF_037043125.1). NCBI lineage: Eukaryota > Metazoa > Chordata > Mammalia > Carnivora > Otariidae > Eumetopias > Eumetopias jubatus. Next base: position 79,060,677 of record NW_028274820.1, read on the forward strand.
TAAGTATGTTCTTAATAAATATGTGTGGATATTTGGTATGTATCTATCCATTATTTATGAACCACACTGTTTATTCACTCTTGTGCTTCATATAATGGAGTTTTATTTGCATATAACGGAGGAACAAAATGAAAGTACTGTAAATGGCTTCTGTTCTCAAGGTGTTGGTGAATTAGTTGGGAAGACACGCCCACAAACTAAAGTGAAGAGCCTGTATAGAAACATGTAATAAAGATTAATGCAGTTAAATATTAATATCTGGTAAAAAACTGAACTAACTCATGTTGAGTATTGTTAATTTCTTAGAGGATATAAAATGAGTTTTGAGCAGAATTTATTCAGAAGCTCTGGGGCCTGGATTAGGTGTTGTATTGAGGGGAAAGCAGTTCACTCAGAGATATGGATAAACATAGAATGAAAATAAAACTTAGTAAATTCTTTGAGGGGGATAGATTTTTTTAGCCTACGGAGTGAGGTAGTAGAAGGTGATGTAATGAATTGAACGAAATGTAACAAAAAGCAAGTGTCCATAATGGATCCATACAGACATGAGTTCAGCCACTTCCCTGACAGCAGGACTTTGGATAAGTTACTTAATCCCAAAATCTTAGTTTTCTTATCTATAAAATAGCAATGTTAATGTGTGCCTTACTGGCAGATGTGTACACGTCTATAAGATGATCTTAGCTTGTGAGAGCACCACAGGGTGGATGCGCACTTCTTCCTTAAAGATTCCCTCCATCTTCTCTAAGTGGAATTTCCCACTTTCTTGGAGCACTGCTTCACGTTCAGCTCTTCCAAGTGGCACCCAGTTTCTTCCCCATTCCCTCAGTTATTTCCAGGATGGCCTTTTGTCTTTCTTTTGCTCTTCCTCCTCCGTCCTCCCTCTCCCTTTTCTTTTTATGGCTTTTCTTTTCCTGTCCCTCCTTCCGTTCCTTCCTATTTTAGCACTCCATATTAAATCGCTATTTCAGGTGATCATGACATCCTTAATATAAAAATCCATTCCTTTTTGAGACTTAATCGTCTATATTGTCCTCCCATCTTTGTGACCTTCTACCTTCTCTGTGGCTATCACTCATAAGGAGGTTACTGTTCCTCAGGGCAGTCTTTGACCTGCATTGTTTCTTACTGTAGTCAGGTGATCTCACACCGTGATAACTCTCTTCGCTTCTTCTACCCAATTCCAGAGGCCAGGAAGACCAAATGCCACATGGTGAAGAACCGTTCTGTCAAATGCCAGGTTTCCCCGCTGCCCCACACACAACCCAAGCTGTGAAACATTCCTCCATTCATTTTCCGGGTGTTCTCTTAGTTTTAGCAATTATACATTAATGATTCCTCAAGCTCAGGCTTCTCTGAGCCTATTCATCTTAACTGAGAATTCCCAGGCCCCGGAACTCAGTGTGTTAATGTTAAGACTTAACTCTTAGTCTCCTCTTTTCCTTCTCTCACAAGAACCACTCAGCTTACAGTGACTCACATTGGAATATTGCAAGTCATCCTTGTCTCCTCCTTGCCCCTAGCCTCCCCACATTTAGTTAATCAATACGTTTGTTCGTTTTATCTTCTAAATACCTCCATTACCCCTTCCTCTTCACTTCTGCAGCCTGCCACAGTTCAAGAACTTTAAAAAAAAAAACCCGACTGGCATGCTTTTCCTTCCGTCTTTGCTTGGGAAACTTTCTTCATCTTTCATAATGCTGTATGTGCAGTCTCTTTACTAAAATCACCTTAATAATCTTGATATTCGTGTCATTTATATCTAGGGGAAGAGATTTGATCACTTAGAAAAGTCACCCAAGAATGATTTAAACAAAAGATTTATTTTCCTCTCATATAAAGTATCTGTTGGAGGAGGCAGATCAGGGCTGGTATGACAACCCAGACATCATCAGTGTCCCAGGCTGCTTCTAATCTGCTCCTCCTCTTTTTTGGACAGGTAGAAGAGTTGCAGTAGGGGATTACTCAAAAGGGCATATTTTGCAGTTCCTTTCAAAGAGCCTTTCTGGAAATCTTACCTACTGACTTCTGTTTAGGCTTGGCTCCCTGTAGCTGCTTCTTGAAATGTTGCTTAACAGGGCACATTGCCACCCCAGGTGTGTGGGGTTCTGTCAGTAAGGAAGGAGGCTACTGAGTAGGTACTTAGCACTTAGTGCCTTACCCTACCCTCAACAGAATCATACCAGCTTCTAAATCGTTATTCCCATGATTTTATTATTATTTGAATTAAATGGTAATTATTTATTTACCTTTGCTTGTATGTTTGTCTCCCCTACTATAAATGTCAAGAACTATGTTTTGTTTTTTTTTTTTTTAGATTTTAGTGTCTTCAGACTCTACGGTAGTTATTTCTCAGTAAATATTTGTTCAACAAAATCGCCTAAAGAGGTTAGTAGAAAAGAAAAGGCATTACATGATTCCCAAGTTATGAGTGTTAGGGATAGAGTTTAGTGGTGTCCTTCTTTATGTGAGATATTGTAGTTGAGTGACATTTTCTCAAAAGATAATAGAGTCACATTTTAGTATGCTAAGATTGACTTGGTTTTGATGGACAAACAAGGGTAGGCTACAGTGCAAATAGCCCCTTCTCTTCAAGGTATGACTTTAAACCAAGAGAAGTGAAAGTAATGTAATTCAAATTATTTTGGTTTCCTTTAGAATCACTTTAGGAGACCAAACGATCTTATAATCTATGTCTTTGCGCAGATCTTTTCAGTATCCCTCTCTTTAAATTATTCTCCATTTTTTTAGTTTCTTCAGTTTAGATAGGTTTCTTTCTTTGATACATAAGCTCATTTTGGAAGTTCTAAAACAGGCTTTATAGATGTGCCTTCAGCAAAAAGGGCATTTTTTAAAATATTAAGACTTATTGTGAGGCACATGTTTTATTTGAATACCTTTTTTATTTAAATACTTTGCACTTTGTAATTACAAAATATTTTTTGGCTACTTTCAGTTCCTTTGCTTTTAAAGAGATTCCTTTTAAATTATGAAAACATTTAGTAAACACTATTAGACCTTACTATACAATGTAATAACCATATTATTTTCATAAAATAAAAAATATTAGATTTCCTAACCAGGGCCATTGAGGGTATCTGAGGTTCTTAATCATTCTGTACCCTTAGAGCCTGGCCCGATAGATAGTTGAGCAGTGAACAGAAGGACAAAGAAGACTTTCGAGGTGATCCAATCCAGCGTTTCCCAGACCTTAATACTTGCATCCCACCTTCAAGGTTTTTAGGTTATCCATATCATCTGTACATCTATTTACTAAGTAAATTTTTAAATGAAATTTATTTAAGAGGAAAATTTATTAATCTGATGCTATTAACATAAATGAAAAACTGGTATCACTTATCACAAATAAGTAATTATAAAATGTTAAAAAAACAACATACAGCCTCCATGGAATGCTTGTGCTTTGTGCACTGCACCACATTGCAGGGTGGATTGTGGTATTTGAACACTTTATGCTGGAGGGTAAGAAATTTACTTTCGCAAGTAATTGCAGTTGAGCATAAGGGAATTATTGCCTTGTTCATAGGGAGGTTACTAAATGGATTTACCATCTCATATTAGTTACAGTCCCCAAAATATCAACAGTAAATATCCAAGTGAAAGTCTATAAATAGGAAAGAGGAATTAAATTCCTATAACATTTAACTTTTGAGAGCTTAGAAAGCTAAGTGCTTCAAAAGTGAGTGGGTGCGAAGTAGTGTAAATGTATAACTACAGTAATTTTTAATCATAGATCATTTATCCAATAGACAGTGGTACTTCTATTTATATACTTCTACATAGTGGGAGAGTATAACTTTCATTCATTCAGCAAATATTCTAGAGCTCCAGCTATGAGCAGTCTCTGGTGCTAAGTGAGCAGCAATGACACAGAGAAGCAATGAATATAGGCAATTATTAAGTAAAGATTCGTTTAAACTTTGATAAGTGCCATGAAGAAAATAAATGTTGTGGAGAGAGGGATAAAGAAGGAATTACTAGGGGAGGCTGTTAAGAATGTAGTCAGCAGGAGTGGTGTAGTCTCAGGAGGTGACATTTGAAGAGGTACTTGGAAAATGAGGAAGAGCCAGCCATGGGAAGAGAGCATCAGGAAGAACATTTCAGGAAAATGATAGACCAAGTGCCACGTCTGAGGTGGAAGAGTGCTTGGAGGGTTGAAGCAGAGAAGAGACCAGTGTGGTTGGTGTATAGTAAGGAAGGAGAAGGGTGGTGGTGAGAAGGAGCCAGGCAGGAACCACCACATGCGGGGTCTTCTAAGCCAATGGAAACTGTGTGTTTTTTCTTCTGAAAGGAGTAGGAAGCCACCTTAAACAGAGTGAGGTATACCTTAGAGGAAATTGTCTGTATGCCTTTGCTTAAACATTGCATTGTTATGGTAATTTCAAGTAAGCATTATTATTTTTACAGATTTTAATGTACAGTAATTTAGTATATAATTATGTTTGATTTTTGCCCCTCAGCGTTTTACATAGCATGGTATTTCATATATTATTTTTATTGAAATACTTTATTTACTTTTAAAATCAGTCGTGGGCGCCTGGGTGGCTCAGTTGGTTGGGCGACTGCCTTCGGCTCAGGTCATGATCCTGGAGTTCCGGGATCGAGTCCCGCATCGGGCTCCCTGCTTGGCGGGGAGTCTGCTTCTCCCTCTGACCCTCCCCCCCTCATGCTCTATCCCATTCCCTCAAATAAATAAATAAAATCTTTAAAAAAAAATTTAAAATCAGTCGTACACTTTTTATACCTATGACTAGTATTGTACAGATTACTTCATTTATTAAGGAAAGAAACCAGACTGCATAAATATCCACAAATGAAGAGATTGTGGTGGAATTAGGGGTTCAGTAGAACAAACTGAAAATTTATTTCAGTAGTTGTTTTAGTGGAAATGAGCAACAAAAAAAGCTATCCTGTTAAAATAATTTCCTTCTAGAATCCTGATACTCATAGTCATTAAACACTTATTTGTGTTTCTCAGCCAGATGTCACTGTCATCAGGCTGTATTAGATTACAGTACCTAATAAAGTTGATTTATGTATACTCTGATAAAATTTGAGCTTTTAGTTAATGCTTGAATGATTTTAGCAGTCTCTTACACTGCTCAGTACCCTTGAACTTGCTTCTTTTTTATATCCTGGCCTATACCTGAGATGATTATATTTCAGGTATACATTTTACCTATAAATCTGAGAATTCTTCATCTGATACTCTGATTAAAGAAATATATTATGTAAGTTTGACCTTTTGACTTATCTCCTATCCTTATTGTCTTTTAGGAAGATTAGATGTAGTTTATATGCTAAGGCCTCAAATACTTGATTCAGCCTAAAGGTGGGTCAAATTTTCACCTATTATAATTCAGAGGTGTGAAGAATCATTTTCGTGATTTATCATAGAAATAATTTGCCATCATGGTTCCTTTTTTTTCTCCACTTTACCCTCTTTATTCACTATTACCAGATCTTTTCACAGTTAGAAATTTCTCTCTGATTGCCATGGATTTCACCTTAGAACTTTATAAAATAACTTGTGCTCATTCCGAAAGGGCAAGCTAGACATTTCAATTTTAGAATTTGATGGTATTGGAAGCCATCAATCATGTAGAAACTTTTTAAAAAGCTGTATTTAGTTCAGTTTGGGTCCACCAGTGACACATGTTAAAATTTGAATATTGGAGACCAGAAGTCAAAAAGGAAAGAATAAAGGATTACAACTGTATGCTAAAATGTTAAAATATGAGGATTTTTTTGTTTCATGCGGAGGACGCATGAAGTGTGACTTATCTTTGTGATCATCAAGATGTTAACAAACAATGTTGACAGAATTTCCTTTGGCTCTGAAGAGGTCAGAAAAAAAGAGAATTGATTTAGAATTAAAGCAGTTATATTTGGGATTATGAGATATGATTTGGGTCTGTAGAATAAGGAAGCCTTTTGTGGCTGGTATTTATTGACATTAAGTGGGGAACAAATCAGTAATTAGACGCTGTGGTCAGCCTTGTGTTAGGAATCTGGTTAATGGAAAATCTCTCTCAATTGGAGTAGTACCCTCTTTACTACTATAAATCAATCTTATGAGGTGTGTGTGGAGGAGTAGGGTAATGTAGGTTTTTGCTCTGCCTGATACCTGTGGGGCCATTATGGTAATCTGCGAGAATAGGTGCTTTCCCCATTCAGAATCATGGGGGTGGAGGAGATGCACTCTGCAGGTTTCAGGTGAGTTCAGTTGAGCTCTTGCTATGGCTGTTTAATACTGTTGAAGTTCTCTGCTGCTTCATAGCTTGAGTTAAAACATGTGGTCAACTTTCTAACTTCTGATTTTAGTACAGTAGCAGTGACGCTGAGAAAAACAATTCTCATTGCCTAATAATTGCTTCTAATATTCATCAGTTCATAATCTTTTTTTACCTATCCAGAGGTAGGAATGACTAGAAGCTGTCTTACAAAGCTGCCTACCACAATGTGGTTTAGGCTTTTCTTGTTTATTTTAATTATGTATTTGTTTTTAGAATTATTAAATCTTTGGATTCCATTTCTTTTTCTGAGCTGCTAGTATTGGAAATTCCATTATTATTTTCCATGCTCTCATGTGTAATAACCCTTATCGGTACTATCTTTAGTATGAAGCAGTTCTTCAGTGCAGGGGTGGAAGGAGTTAGGGAACGGTACGTGATGTCTTCATCTCACTCTGACTCTATCCTCCTGACCAAGATTCTAACATTCTGCCTGTATATACTGTATATAACTGTTACAGGCCACACCATACTTTGCTTTTTCTTTTTTCTCTGGGAATCTTTTTGTTTTCCTGTCTCTATTCATTCTTCAATTATTAATTTTTCTTTCCATGTATTTGAAAACAATACATTCTTCACCCTCTAACTCATTTGCCTCCTTAGTGTCTGCCACAGCCCAAGGTTATATATGTATTTTTTTATGTACTACTTCTAACTCTTTTCCAACTGTTGCTTATTTGCTATGTCTAGGTTTTTAAATATTTAAAAACATTTATTGTGTTAAGCTCACATAAATCTTGATTTGTCAGCCAAATTGTAATCCTATGAAAGCAGGGATTCTCCCTCATTTTTCATGTATTTTCCATTTAACCCAATGCCAAGCACAAATCTCAATATTGCAGGTAATAAAGGTGGTGGAATATTTTCATTGCGTTAAGAGGTCTTGGAATTTAAATATGAGTATTTTTTCTGACTTCCCTTGAGATTAAATTTTGACAATGTAAGAGATATTCTTAAATAATTGAGGTCTGTGTTCACACTTTATTATTGGAAGGGAGGTTCCATTAAAGGATGCTCAATTACCTGCATGTTCTTTGAATAGGAGCATTTGTCCATAATACATGCCTCTATAGGATTTTAAATACTGTAATTGCAGACTCTGCCAAGCTCTGAAAAATAACTTGTGTGTGAAGATGGACAGAAAATTGGGTTTTAAATTATTGAAAAATCACTAACCAGTACCCCACTGGGTGCTGTTAATATACAAAATATAAATAACAAGAAAACATTCTTATTTTTCAATTTGAATTATATTATTCTAAGTTAAAAAACAGTTGGCTGCTGCATGCAGAACTTAGAGGGCAATGTTAGGTGTAAATGGTGAAGAACAATTTCTTACAACCAGATCAGAGTTAATCCCTTCTCCATAATGCGTTAGCTATTGCCTTTGGGCATGTTACTTAACCCTTCTGAGCCTTAGTTTCTTCACTTATGAAATGGAGACAGTAATAACCTATATCAAAAGATTAGAGCAAGGGCTAGGAAAGATAGAAGAGCATCTAATGCACCAAGCACATTACATGACATCTAACACACACAAATTGTCATTTGCTACTTTTCTCCCCAATTTAGGTACTACTTCTCTCCATCAGTTTAGGTACACATTATTTCATTCTTATTTAATTTTTTTTTGTTTTCATGATGTATCATAGACACTGATATTTGTAAGAAAGTCACTCTTAATTATTTAACAATGATCCATTGGGAATCTAGAGTTTGAAAAAAGATGTCAATAATATAACAATATTTTTCAAAAAATTTGTTTTCTTTGTTTCACTTCAAAGTGGTAAATTTGAAAAAGTATTGAAAAAATATTTACTATTAACCTTAAAAAATTAAGACTTGTTGCTAGTTTGAGGTATTATATAATTTTCTGAAATCAGTCAAGAGATCTCTAGTTGAATGAGAAAATAAAATTTGCCACCTTCACAAGGGCGGTAGTATTAGCAATAAAATCATTTAAACCAGGCTCTTTGGGGAATGGAGTTTTCCGGCTAAAAACCCCTTTTGTTTCAACCCTCTACATAAATGTTTACAATTATAATGGTTTACTTTTCTGCCTTAGAGAAATTTATGTATAGAATATAGTAGCCTCTTTGTTTATAGACTAAGGATCTTTCATTCTTCATTCTAAGTAACAGTAATTATAGTATGGCAGTGTGGTGGATAGCCTTATTATAAGTAGGAGATTAGGTTGAAAGTAATCCCAGGGTATACTATAAAAAGTTACCAACCCTCCTGCACTTCCTCCCTCCGCAATTCCCAAGTATCAGTTTTGTTTAGTTTCACATCTCACTTCTGAATATTTTCTAACAAATTGTGATTTTGGTTTCTTAAAACTTCAAATTTATTAAGGGAGACTTGAGAGATTATTTCATGTAGCACCCTCATTTCATAGATTAAAATACTGAGGTGTAGGTTAATTGACTTGCTCAAGGATACTAAGCAGAGGCACTAAAAGAAATAAAGATTTAGTTTTCCTCATTAAACTGACACTTTAATAGTGTCCCAAATTTTGGTGGTTATCTTTGATCTTCTTTGAAACAGGTAGATCGACACTTGAGAAAGCTGGATCAGGAACTGGCTAAGTTTAAAATGGAGCTGGAAGCTGATAATGCTGGAATTACAGAAATATTAGAGAGGCGTAAGTAAAATTTACAGTTTTCCATCAATGTTGGACAGTCCATGTGAAAATCACGGAGGAGACGCTTGTCCCACGGAGACTTCTCAGATCCTGCGCTTCTGTGGATGGTGGCAACTGGGTCGGACAGTGTGGACTCTAGCAGCTAGAACTGTTTGGGTTGTGGATACGGAGAGAGATGATACAAGATATCGTACACTCACTTTTTATTAAAATCACATATTAAGTCATTCCATTTTTTAATATGTGTATATGTTAGGTGAATGGTGAGAACAAAGACTGAAAGAAATATAACCATCTAGAAACAAGTTAACCATATGTCATTAAATGTATTGACTTTGCACTGCCTGCTGGATACACTTAAACTCTGAGCAAGGCTGTTATTTTTTCTTCCTAAGAACTGCCTTAAGGCTTTTCCTCAACTGTGTTAGTAAGAAAGATTTTAGTTGATTCCAAAGCATTTCCTCTTTTTCTCAAAGAAGTAAACTTTTTCTTATCAGTAAGAAGCCATTTTAATATTTCTTTGTAAGGTTCTACTTGATCTGCTATAATTTACCTTTATTCTTTTTTTTTCTTGATGCATTTCTTCAGCAAGAACATGTACTTGTTTCTACATACTGATGAAAAATTTCTTTATGGTGTTAGATTATGTGTATATTTACACACTCCCTAGAATAGGGGAACAACCTAGTCATGAATCCATCTTGGTATCCACAGTTGCATTTTTGTATTCAAAAGTAGATCTATCACTTCAGATGATCATCTAATTTGTTTGTGATACTTTTATTCCAAGGAAACCCTATCTGAGAATAGTAAGTATTTTGAAACAAAATAAAATGTTCTATAGCTGCTCTAATTTTTTTTGAAATGCTAATAATAACTGTGAATAACATAATTCATGCCTATTCAGTACTGCAGGAAGGTTAATGAAGCATCCTCTGTAAGGACACAGACACACAAAACTAAATGAAATCAAGTTATAAAATCTGCTCCACCCTGTGCCCTGCCATAATTTCATCTCAAGGGATCAAGATAAACCCAGAAAATTTCTTTAAAAGTATTTTAATGCTTGGCGGTAGAGATTCTGTGCCGAACTTCTTTTAGGAAGTCTTTACTATCATATATTATTTTAACAATCAAAGAATTTTCTTTCATAAAGTAATGTCCCATCACCTGATACTTTAGGATCTCACACAGAAAGGTCTTCAACCCGGTATAACTAATTTGAGTTTTTCAGATCTTATTGGTAATGGAGTTATAATATCCATTCGTCCACTTATGTGGTACCCTCTGTCCTGAATTCCCCAATTAGACATTAACATGCCTTGAGCTGTTTTGTACTTAAGGTGAATAATAAGAAGTGGATTACATATTATTTAGAGAGAGGATGAAATTGGCTCAGGGTGAAATTGGCAGTGGTGATTCTCTAATGTGTTTGACTAAAATGATACAGGCATATGCATCAGGGCTTGCCAGTCCTCTGCTAGGTGAGGGTACAGAGTGCCTGTACTTGATTGACCTGTAAAGTTCTGCGTTGACATTGAATGGAGATGTATCTCTGTGCATTTCTTTTTTAGGATCTTTGGAATTAGATACTCCTTCACAGCCAGTGAACAATCATCATGCTCATTCACATACTCCAGTGGAAAGTAAGTTTGGTTTAGGGCTGCTAAAATTTTCAGTACAATTAAAAATTCATTATATTACCTGTATATTCTTTTTAATTAGCTCCATACAACCAATTGAGGAAAAAAATATCCTTCCCTTTCTTTTATTTTGTGAGATCTACTTTTTCCTTACAGTTCCTGGTAGATTTACCTTCATCATTTGGGAAAAGTGTATTTGATTTGGGAGTAGAGCGTTTGCTTTTCCTGGAATACATTGAGGACAAATGTATTAATAGCATCATATACTTCCTACATACAGACACCTGATTCTCTCTAGAGAGTGTTGTAACTCAAGCCAAATGATAAACTACATGATGGTGGGCTCTTTGCTTTTTTATCATCCTTGCTTCTCCTGTGCTTAGCCTACTGTTTGGCATGTAAGAAGGCCTCAGATGTTTGGTAGGTTAGTGAGCAAATGAATGCTTGGTTCGTTGTTAGCCAGCTAGAAGACTGTATCAGTGTAATTTGTGACAGATCAATTTGATATGAAAGAAGGGTTGATTGAAAACTATTCAAAATTGTAGATAATGTTTTGAAAACAAAATTCTTCTCATGTTATATGTGAAATCATGGTGCATCGTGGGTTATCTGTAGTATTTTGCTACTGAAGTTTTTTTTCGAAATGTGTGGGAAGGCTACTCTTAACAAAACAGGTGACACAGAGAGTTCTGCTTGTCCTGTCCTCCAGGAAAACATATTGTTCTATATTCCATGAAGAACTCAGAACATAACTATACTTGTTTATAACTGAATGGAAGTATTATGTCTTGTCCATAGTCCTCTAAAGTTTAAAAACATAAAAATTCTTTATTTATATTCAGAAAGGAAATACAATCCAACTTCTCACCATACAACAACAGATCATATTCCTGAAAAGAAGTTTAAATCTGAAGCTCTTCTATCTACGCTTACATCAGATGCCTCTAAGGAAAATACATTAGGTAAGTTTATTATCTTAAATAGGAATGTTTGCTTTTTGTTTGTGTTGAAGTAAGGGCAAATGAAAGCATTCACGATTAATGGATCATACAGATTTTTTACTTGGTCAAAGTCCACATATGGAGAAAGAAGAAAAGGAAAAATGGGACATGAACATTTCATAGTGACATGAAAATGTTAAATTTAATGATTATATCTGTACTGGGAAATAATGTATTTTAAGCTCACTAACATTATGTTCTCTCCAACCATTTTTATGTCTTCTTTAATTCTACATAGGATGTCGAAATAATAATTCTACAGCCTCTTCCAACAACGCTTACAATGTGAATTCCTCCCAACCTCTGGCATCCTACAATATTGGCTCGTTATCCTCAGGAACTGGTGCAGGGGCGATTACCATGGCCGCCGCTCAAGCAGTTCAAGCCACAGCTCAGGTAGGGAGGAAAAGGCTTGGAAATAGCAGGTACATTTTGTCTGAATCATGGGCAAACTCCAATAGAAACAGAAGGAGTTCTTTTACACTGTATAGTTTCATTTTTAAGGCATGGTTTTATGATATCTGACATTTTCTTTGATGGAACTTAAGTGCATTAGTTTGCCTGATTGATCATGAAAAGTAACAAATAGATTCGTGCAAGCTCATGCAGATCCCTTCACACAGTGCCAGCTCATGATGTGCACGGTGTTGACAGTGAGCCACAGCACCTGCAAGGACAGTACTTTGTCCTCCCTCCCGGCGCCTCACAACTCACTCCGCCCTACGTTTGTTCACTGCTGTACAGTTTATATTCCAAATTAAGTTACCAATTCTGTAGCTCCTCCCTAACTGTGTAAAAACTGATTTCAAATCTTTATGTAAAACAGCTTAAATTACAGTGATGAAAATAATGGTTTAAACAAAATAATATTGGGTAAACCAACATAACTCTGTAACTAGTAGGACTGAAAAAGAAAAGCTGCATATATACGCCTATTAATATTATCAATGAATGTCTGTTTAAGATGAAAGAGGGACGAAGAACATCAAGTCTAAAAGCCAGTTATGAAGCGTTTAAGAATAATGACTTTCAGCTGGGAAAAGAATTTTCAATGCCCAGAGAAGCGGCTGGCTATTCATCATCTTCAGCACTTATGACTACATTAACACAGAACGCCAGTTCATCAGCAGCCGACTCACGCAGTGGGAGAAAGAGCAAGTAAGTTGCATTGGTACAGTAGCCCTGTACTTTTACTAAGTGTGCCTTGTACCAGTCTACTTGGCATCCAGCCGGGCTTGGATATATGAAACAGGTGGGTATAATGGATCAGGATGAACTTTGGGGAGGCAGGAAGGCATGACATTTTCATTCACACTGCCATGCTTTGGAGGAGTAACATCTTTAAAAGGTGTTAAAAGTCTTTAATCTTTCTAGAGTCTTAAATTGGGTATAAATGACTTCTGTTTACTTTCTTTTGTTCATTAGGATAAGCCATTTTATGGAGCTTTTTTCCTTTATAATCTCTTACTTGTCATGTGGTTCAATGTAAATTAAGTATAAAATACAAATTTTATCCTGGGAATTTTTTTTTAAATAAAATTCTTCATTTTCATTAAAAGTAAATTGTCTTAATTCTTGGTCTTATGCCCCAAAAATTGAAATAATGAAACTACCCCTAGATTTTGTATATGAGACTCAGCATGATTGTCTGCATTATCTTAAATATGAAAATTTAACAGGATCTAGTACCATCTATTCCAGGTATCTGCATTTGCTAGATATTCAGACATAATAAAAGTTCAAATGGTAGACCAGAATAGATTACCTAATAATTGCATCATAATTTATTTTTAAATGTATTTCCTGTGAGTAAATCTCTTAAGGAATGATCAATCTAGAATTACCACAAAAGTGCTAGATATCTTAAAAAGTAATTCCTCTTAATAACCCAAATTCATTATAACTGCTGATAATAAATTTCCCTATTTTTAAAATATAATTAGCATATAAATATTAGTAAATTGTGAATTTTAACACTGTTTCCCATCTTACACAGGTAAGTATTCACATGTTGATTGATGGTCATGATCATTTTCATCAACTTCTTTTGTGTATTTGTGTTTTAGATTTTGATGAAGAGTATTCAGTTTGCTTAAAAATACAAAGAATGTCTGGCAGGTAGCCATAACCAGTACTAATTCTTAAAACTATTACCTGTAATTTAAGTCAATGTGAAGTAGTAATAGTTTAAAAAATTATCGTTAAAACATAGTTTGAAAGAACCTTTTGAATATCTTTATTCTCCAGAAAACAAACAAAAATCTCAAACAAAAATAAACTGTTATGAAAAAGTTGCTCTTTGTTGCTCTTAACAGTTGTGCCTTTAAATCTGTGTATCAGGTTATTCTAACTTCATGTTAAACGTTAATTTACACGTTTAATGTCATTTCATTTCATACCACTGATTTAGTAGTTACTCTCCCGTAACTTCTTCTGGATGCCAAGCAAATAAAACTGATGCTGTTTTTTCAGAAACAACAACAAATCTTCAAGTCAGCAGTCGTCATCTTCCTCCTCTTCCTCTTCCTTGTCATCATGTTCTTCTTCATCAGCCGTCGTACAAGAAATCTCTCAACAAACAACAGTAGTACCAGAGTCTGATTCAAACAGTCAGGTCGATTGGACTTATGACCCAAATGAACCACGATACTGCATTTGCAATCAGGTAAAAGTCTGATGTGTCTATACCAGCCTAGCCTGAATAAAATAGAAAACAGCTATTTCATTTTTTAACATGCTTTTTTTTCTCCAGTTAAAATTCTTTTGCTTTCTTCTATAATTTTCTTCTGCTTCTTATAAAATCACGTTTGCTGAAAATACAGAGTCTAGTCACCCATAATCTCAGCCCTCGGAAATAACCTATAATTAGGCATTTTGATTTATCACTACTGTATACCCCGCATGCATGTTGTCTTAGTCTGCTCAGGCTGCCATGACAAAATACCACAGTCTGACTGGTTTAAACAGCAGAACTCTATTTTCTCACAGTTCTGGAGGCCAGGCAGTCCAATATGAAAGTGCTGACTGATCCATTCCTGGTGAGGACTCTTTTCCTCGCTGGCAGACGGCCCCCTTCATGCTGTGTCCTCACATGGTGAAGAGAGCTCTGGTGTCTCTTCTTAAAAAGGCACCGACCCTATTGAAAGAAGATTCCACCTCTATGGCCTCATTTAGCCTTTATCATCTCACAAACCCTATCTCCAGATACAGTCACAGTGGGGGGTAGGGTCACAACACAGAAATTTGGGGGAGAGGTGCAAACATTCAGTCTCTTACACCTATGTACACACAGATGCACACGTGTGTTTGTGTGTGTATGTATGTGTGTGAATTTGACGAGTTGGATCACAGTATATTCTTTATGTAACACTTTTGCACAAAGTCAGGTGTACTGAACATCATTTTTCTTAATTTTTTTTAATCTTCTCACAGTTACTTGTTATACTGTGTGTAACTTTTTAAACCAATATTTAGCTATAGGTTTTTTTAGTGGTTTTAATTTTTTTGAGATTACAAATAACATGGTAGGCATTTTTTATGTAACCCATTTTATACATCTAATTTCTAAGATAATCTTTTAGAAATAAAATTAAGTTAAAATATTTGTTGCAGACTACCAAATTACCTTCTGAAGTTCATTAGCAAAATCTGATGAGCATGCCTGTTTCCTAAACCCTGTCCAGCGCTGGATACTATTTTATCTTGAAAACTCTATACCAATCTGATAGTTTTATATCACACAATCATTTCAGTTTATGTTAGTAGTAAAATTGGACACTTTTTAAGCTATTTTTATTTTTTCTTTTATGAATTAATTCATTGGTGTTGGCCAATTTTTCTATCATTTTTGTCATGTACATTATAAATACTTTGCTTGGTTTAGGTTTTTTTGTTTTGTGTTTAATTCTGAAATTCCAGTTTTATGGAGTAATGACTGTCAGTCTTTTTCTTTATGAAGTCAGCTGTGGGGTATATGCTTACCTCCTTGCCTTTTCCCCATATAAATGCGTCTTGCATTTTTTCCCATTTGCAAATGGCTTTGTCTAGCTCTTGATATACTTCAGTTTCCTCACGTTTAAATCTTTAATCCATCTGCAAAAAAAACTTAATCCATCTGCAGTTTATTGTGTTTAATGGTGTAAGTTGGCAATCTAATTTTTGAGGATTTGCCATTTTTTTTAAATTTTATTTTATTACATTATGTAAATCACCATACAATACTTTATTAGTTTTTGATGTAGTGATCCACGATTCATTGTTTTTGTGTAACACCCAGTACTCCATGCAGTACGTGCCCTCCTTAATACCGGGCTAACCCATCCCCCCACCTCCCTCCCCTTTAAAACCCTCAGTTTGTTCCTCAGGGTCCATAGTCTCTCATGGTTCATCTCTCCCTCCAGTTCCCCCCCCTTCATTTTTCCCTTCCTTCTCCTAATGTCCTCTATGCTGTTCCTTATGTTCCACAAATAAGTGAAACCATATGATAATTGACTTTCTCTGCTTATTTCACTTAGTATAATCTCCTCCAGTCCCATCCATGTTGCTATAAAAGTTGGGTATTCATCCTTTCTGATGGCTGAGGAATATTCCATTGTATATATGGACCACATTTTTATCCATTCATCTGTTGAAGGGCATCTCGGCTCTTTCCACAGTTTGGCTATTGCAGACATTGCTGCTAAGAATTTGCCATTTAGAAGTTTGTTAGGTTTTCTCCTGTCACCTGACAAACATTTTATTTTTTTAAAGATTTTATTCATCCATTTGACAGAGAGACACAGAGAGAGGGAACACAAGCAGGGGGAGTGAGAGAGGGAGAGGCAGGCTTCCTGCTGAGCAGAGAGCCGGACGTGGGGCTCGATCCTAGGACCCTGGGATCATGACCTGAGCTGAAGGCAGATGCTTAATGACTGAGCCACCCAGGCACCCCTGACAAACATTTTTTAATATTAGTTATTAAGAAAGTTCTGTGAAGATCCTGGCAGTAAAAATAGATTACCTTTTACAAAAGAACAAAATCAGATTCACCCTAGATTTCCCATCTATAACACCAAAAACTAGTTGATGAAATACATCTATAGAGCTTTGAGGGAAAAATCTGAGTGCTCCCCGCAAAATTTTTAACCAGAGAAGTTGTTTGTGTGTATAGAACCATATACAGATATGCTCACTCATGCAGAGAATCAGGTAGTATACTATGTAGTTATAATCCTGACTGAAACATTTCTCAGTCCATTGAGAACTTAAATTAATTGAAGGGTTATGAAGTTGTATTATAAAATGCTGGTGATGAACAGCAAAAAGAAAAATGAGAAAGGGCAGATAGTAAATTGATTATAAGTTTAGAAGTTTCAACTCTTGACTGCAAAAATATAAATGACCCAACATGACCCAAGAAAAAGTAAAAACCTTAAGTAACCAAAAAAGAAACTTAAAGTCTTTACAAAAGAAACCACCCACAAAGGTAATTTGTCAAGGTTCTTTCAGATTTTCAAAGGGCACATAATTTCTGTGTATTTCCCTCGGTGCCCCTGCTCAAAAATATCTTTTAGTAAAAAGTTATAAATCTTTATAAACTCTTTATTAAAAAACTATATACCTTATTTCTTAATGCAATTGTATATTCACCTCTGTTTTCTAACAGTATCATCAACAATTTGGATTTAGGTGCTTATCATATAGTCATAATAAAAAATATTTACTTTTATTTTAACTAGGTATCCTATGGCGAGATGGTGGGCTGTGATAACCAAGATGTAAGTATTAAATTTTTCCATTTAGGAATGAAAAAAATCACAGATTATTATTACTTGAACATTTTTCTTATTTACGGTGTTTCTCAGTCTAAGAAAACAGGTCTGCAGTTACATTAACTATATTATATTAATGCTAGAATATTTCTCTCCAAAACAGGGTAGTGTCACTTCATGTTCCCAGTTTAACTCTCTTAAAGCTAGTTTTATGATTTCATGTGCACATTATAAATCTCAAAAGGTTTTATGTTGTATGAAAATTAGAAACATCCTCCACCTCCTTTGCTAAATAATACTGTGTTTACTAGAATCCAGTTCACTTGTCACGGTGAAAAAACGGCATTTTAAGGCAGTACATTCTGTCAGGAAGCGTGCCGCTAGTGGGGGTGGGGTGGGGAGGTGGTATAATATGAGGTTATTTTCCTCCTATCAGTGTAGTGTCTCCTATTGTACTCTATAGCTGTCAGCTGATAAGAGCCCCTTCTGATATAAAAAGTAAAGGAGGTTTGAAAGAAAACTCCTTTTTTTGTTTTTTTTAGGAAGCTTAATTTTGGTTAGAGATATATTTTTATTGGATGCTGAGAATCTTTTTTCTAGTAATTTCACTCCCTCCTCACTTTCACAAACTTCCAGCCCCCTTTGTTCATCTTTTCCTGCAGAGGAATTCTAAAGAAGAATCCATAATGTCAGAATCCTAAGGTTAAAAATAGCAGTTTAAAATTTTTTAAACCAATCTGAAGATTGAGCAGGGTTGGCTTGGTACATTAAAGTTTGTGCTCTCCTGACCGGACAGGGTCCCAACAATGTGTTCATGTAGATAGAGAAAGGCTGTCCTTCCACTTCCCCCTTTAGAATCACTTGTGGGCTGATTATTGTATAACAATATTGCCCAATCATTCCAAGAACACTATTGTAACCTCCTGGGGCAGTTAGTGAAAATGATGCATTTCTGTGAATACCCCATCATACTCTCTGATCCCTCTCATTCCCACTTACGCTCTTCTGAGTGCTAAGATTTTCCGTGGAAGTGTAGAACTGCTTAATATGTTATAGAGTAGAATCCCTTTTCTCTGCATATCTAGGAATAGATCTACCCAGAGAGGAAATCCAGGGCATCCCTTTATGTTTTTCACTGCAACCAGCTTATTCTACTTTATGAGGAAGTGAATAAGGCTGAATATTAAATAAAATCTGTAAAATGTATTTACTTTCTTTGTGAGAGACCCATCTCATTTCTTGTCCTTGAAAGTTGGTATCAGCTTACTCCCTGGCTTAACAAGAATAAGTGAACTTTCGTTCATTGCTTGGGATCATGGAAATAGGTGACATGAACCTCTGAGTTAACAGAGATGCATACTTTTTCTGTGCTTCCATTTTCTTATCTTTGAAACCTATCAGTTGGATTCAGTGATCTGTAAATCAGCTCCTAGATGTAAAAGTTCTGTTTCCATGAATCTTATTATTAATATTCAGTCTAGTGGGCATATTACACTCTGTAGTCTTTGGAGGTATTAAAAACTATTTCTCTGCCATTTTGCTTTCCAGTGCCCAATCGAATGGTTCCATTATGGATGTGTTGGGTTGACAGAAGCACCAAAAGGAAAATGGTACTGTCCACAGTGCACTGCTGCAATGAAGAGAAGAGGCAGTCGGCACAAATAAAGGTGGTCGTTTCATTTGAGGAAGAAAATACTTCAACTAAACATTTTATATAGGACTTGAAAAAAGAAGAAAAGAGAAAGAAGACACAATGCATTTCCAGGCAACCACTTCAAGGATTTACACAGACAATCCTGTAAGATCTTGAACTTGAATTTTATGGGTTGTATTTTAATAATGTAAGTAAATTATTTATGCACTCCTGGTGTGCTATGAATATTATTCCAGTTAGCCTTGGATTATTTCAGTGGCCAACATATGCAGACATTTGTACTCAACCATTTTCTCAAAGTAATGGGCATTCTATAATTTAGACTTCAGAGAATTCCAACGATGAAGATTTTAAGAAAAGTATTTTATATTCAACAGGTATGTTCTGCTGCATGTACTGTACTCCAGAGCTGTTATGTAACACTGTATATAAATGGTTGCAAAACAAAAAAAAAGTCAGTGCTTCTAAAAAGAATTTAAGATAATGGTTTTTCAAATGCCTTTATAATAAGCTTTGTTTCTTTGTGAAACTAAATTCAGCAGGCTGAAGGAAATGGTTCATGTGATAAAGTGGGCTGGTGTCCTCTAGAGTACCTGGGTACATAAACAGAAACTCCTGTAGGTAAAAATGAATCTGTGCCATTAGTCTTTATATGTTTCTGCATCCAGATAGAGTGCAGTTCATGGGGGGGAGGGGGGGACATGGGAGGGGCTGAAAGGGAAAGGGTGTTAAAGTGATACATTTTTATACCAAATGTGTTTATTTTTTTGTGCAAGTAATCCTTAAAATTGGAATTGTATTAGGTGTTAAAATAAAGTTTTTAAAAAATTACTTGTATTTATACTTTACACACTATTAATAAGGAAAATTTCTTAATTCCAATTAACTTCCAGTTTTCATAATCTAAAAAGGACAGAGTCCCAGGACACACAATGCTGTGTAATCTGTGATTTCTTTAACAGTGCTTGGCATTTGTGACGTGAAAATAAGGGAAAGACATTTTTAATGTAAATTTGAAATGCAAATGTATTTTTCTAGAACATCTCTCTGGCTTTTCCTTCAGTCTAAGACATGAAAGAAGTCTAATTATGGTAGATAAAATGAAAATAATGGTAATAGATGTTTTGACTTGAGGCAGTGTGGCCAATTTAAGTAAAGAGACCTCCTGGATTGGAGCTTAAAATTCAGTTCTATTTTGGATACTACCACTTACTGGTATGATAGTTAATTCAAATTTTGAATCACTCTGGGCCTTATTAAACCAGGGTGATGCTGGCTGCAGGATGTCTGTAATCACTCTTAAGGTTTTATTCTATAGGTGCTATTTAAATTAAAATTTTGCGTAGTGGAGGTTTTATTTCAGGTATACTATCAAGTCAGGTTGGTAGAAAAATCCTTAAAACTTTAGAAATACTTATTACATCATTTCTTTTATGTTGAAACTTACTGGGTCCATTAGATTTCTGCTTTAATCAAAACCACTTATGAGCCTCTCAGAACTTATTCAGAAGACTATAAAATCTATGCAATGCTACCCAAAGGGTATGGATTAGATAGGGGATTTCTTTTAGCTTCACAAATCCTCAGTTCTGAGCTGTTGCAGACTGATTTTATAGCTGGAGAGCCCATAAAACAAAGTTGGTTTGTTTGTGGGTATTCACAATTTCACAATATCATGAGTATCATGATTCCGTAACACTCAATATTTTCATGGAGATTTTATAAACCTTTAAGAAATAATATATAACATAGCATTCACTTAGCTTTAATGCACGTTGCCTGGAGATGCTCTGTGGTATTGTTTAATCTTCTAATTATATATAGTGACTTTTCCAAATTCATTTTCTAGGAATTGGTCAAAGGAAAAAGCCTTATGTACAGCCTTATTTTAAGAGAAAGTTCCTTGTCTGAGTCAGGAACATCCCTATTTCCAGCTGCTACAGCCCCTTCCTGTGTGAATTCCACTGCTTACCAAATCACTTAGAAAACATTTGACCAAATTTAACCTCAAACATCGACTATTTTATGAAGCCTCTGTAAAGAAGCAAACCAAAATTTTGTTCACTTATTTAGTAATTGGTGGAACTTGTTAGTATCTTGAGATATTATATATATATGTATACACACACACACACACACACACACACACACACACACACACACACACACACGGGCCAAACATGGAACTACCTCCTCAAAAAAAAAAAAAATGTGGCCAACTATTAATATTCTTTGAGACATTTACACCAAGGGGTGGGATAAGCATTTTTGCTATTACAAAATACCAATAAATCTTTGTTCTGTAAAACTCATGTGACAACTGGTGACACAAAAAAAGTCCAAATGTGGGTTCACAATTTATAGGTGGTGAAAATTGAGGCCTTACTGCTGTGGAGTGTACATTAAAATGTTCATGGTGACACATTTGAAGCAATAAATGGCTTAATTAAATGCCTAAATGAAGCTGAGTGTTTGATAAACATACAGTCATTCTTGTTAAGGGCAGTTCATTTTTTTGCTCTTTTCTCCTTTAAAGCAGATTCCACATACTTCAAATTTTTAACCGTATTTGGTTTGTGCAGTCTTAGTGCCCTTTGTCCTTTGATCTCAGAAATGGGCTTGTTGATCTAATTAATTATATTAATCTTGGAAAAAACAAATGTCTGATACACTTGGGTTGTGAGAGGTGAAATATCTGTGTAGACATTGCAGTGTTTTCCTTCAACTCATATTTTTAAAAGAAATCTTTAACGAATGGGTTTTAAGAGAAAACGAATACCGTCAAAAGCATTTATTTTTATAATTTTACAAACACTGAGCACCTAGATGTTGAACCTGCAGAGGAAGGTATTTGGGTGTGGGTGTGGGAAGGACAAGCGTGTTAAGTAATTGCGGCACTTGGAAGGGTGCTGTGATAGGCAGATGCACAAAGCACTGTGAGGACACTGGGAGACTTCACAGAGGAGGTTTCCTTTGAACAGATTCTTTAAAGACACACGAAGTAGGGAAGGTTTTTCAAGGCTAGGGAAGGTTTTTCAAGGCAAGAGACTGTTCAAGGGCCACGTACACTCTGGTAACTTACAAGTACTCTGGCATGAGTGGACGTCCAGTAGGGAGATGGAAGTTCAGAGAATAAAGCCAGAAAACTGAGCAAGAGTCTAAACACAAGCATTTTACACTGTGTCATAGAATTACTTGTTAAGGAGAGTGGTGGTGGCCTTTAACATATTGTTGGCTAAATACATTCTGATTATTTTTACAGTTTAATGAAACTATAGCACTTTTCTTATTTTAATGTAGGGATAACAAAACTAGTCTATAACTTGGAAATTGCTAAAAAAATAATTCTAAATTTAAGGTGAATCTTCTAGTTTTAAAAACTACAAATTAGAATTGCTAGTGAAGATTTTTTTGTTTTCCTTATTTAGATGATAAAATCTACATTACCCAGACTGTAATTTCTAACCCACGATCTTAATATTCATGATTTGATTCTGCTACAGAAAAATAAAGTTTAAAGTGATATAAACATGAAGTGACTTCAGAATTGTTTTGTTTTTTGATTGAAATTTGACATAGAGAAGAGGTATACTCCTTTCTGGCCATTTCCATTTTAAAGTAGTAAGTATATATACTTTATAAGTCAGCATTTAACTAATAAATTATTAGGCATTATTAAAATGTTTATTTGAAAAAAATTTAACAATTTCTTAATAAATTCTTCAGGACCATATAATCCAGTTTTTGGTTAACCCAGAGCCACCTTTTACTTTCTTTGCTCCTGGCA
The DNA here is from genome assembly GCF_037043125.1 of Eumetopias jubatus. NCBI lineage: Eukaryota > Metazoa > Chordata > Mammalia > Carnivora > Otariidae > Eumetopias > Eumetopias jubatus. The sequence continues at coordinate 79,083,473 of NW_028274820.1, forward strand.
GAAGAGACCATAAAAGAATATTACAATCATTCATTTCTCCCCTGCTAATTATTAAAAACTCAGAAACCAATGTGGGAAATGAGGGTAGGGAATGTATAGGCTTCTGTATATGTTGCTTATACCCATCCCCCATTCCCGCTTACCTATGTTAATGAATAAGAATAGTTTTTCTTAGGAAAGTGTATAACTGCTAGTCTTTAATGGTGAGCTAGTTTAAAACATTCACAAGTTTAACATAAGTCGTAAGGGAAAAAACGGTGGTCATATTTGAATTTTTTTTGCATTGTAGAATCTAATCCAGTAGAGGGACCCTCTGTGCTAATACATTAAAATAAGAACAATTGTACAGGTACTAAGTTACTTTAAAAAGCTGCCTAGGTTAAACGTAATACAGGAGGCCAGCCAGAAATATTTCTGAATAAGCCTGAATATAAAAATGGGTTAGTTGTTTAGAATTTTGCTAATATTTTACTAATTTTGCTAATATCATAATATCTAGCTAGCAGAAAGTTTTGGTATAACCTCTCCCCAGTATTCCTCATTAGAACTTTTAAAAATTTATGGTCATATCCTTGAAGCACTTACATATTTATCTTTAATATGACCAAATGACTGTTTTCTTGAATGGGTTTCGCAAATGTGCCAAAAGATGTTTTTACCTTACCAGTCTTACCGTTTATAAATGTTTGAAGAAGAGTCCAGTTATCTGTTGAAAACAAACAAACAAAAAAATAAGCTTATATATTAGAGATCATATGGTTTAGATACAGGAGTAATCTTTTGAATTTAAGTGGTATATATGTGACCAAAGAGCCATACTGTATCAATGAATGTGTCTTTACCCCAGATTAGCTCGATGATTACCAGCCTTCCTTGGAGTGATAAGGTAAAACCTACCTCCCTTCCATCCCCCATTAAACAACATCAGTCTTTTAGGTAGTAAATTTGATGCTGTAAAAATTTCAAAATACCTTTCACTTTCTGAAAATAAGAATGGATGGTTGAATTGTAATTACATTTAAAAAAAGAAACCAAATTATGTGACTATCTTGCAACAATTTTTTGAATGTATTATGGTTTCCATGGAATATTATATTGCAGGTTTACAGAGAAGATAATGAGATTTCTAATTTAGTTAAAGAACATAATTTGAGACTATGTTATAACAAATGAAAGCTAAATTTGTTCATATTTTATAGAATGATAGATAAAAACAGGAATTCTGGCTCCACGCCAAGGTATAAATTTGTGCCCTAAAAAAAGTAAAACAAATAGTGTAATTCATTGGATTAAATGTTTGCCAGCCACCTTGTGCTCACTGATTGAAGTGATTCTTTCTTTTCTTTCTTTTTCTTCCTTTCTCTTTCTTTCTTTCTTTCTTTTTTCTTTCTATCTTTTCTTTTTCTTTCTTTTCTCTTTCCCTTCCTCCCTCCCTCCCCCTCTCTCCCTCCCTTTCTTTCTTTCTTTCTTTCTTTCTTTCTTTCTTTCTTTCTTTCTTTCTTTCTTTCTTTCTTTCTTCTTTCTCTCTCTCTTTCTTTCTCTTTCTCCCCTTCCTTCCCTCCTTCCCTCCCTTCCCCTCCCTTCCTCCCTTCCTTCCTCCCTTCCTCCCTCCCTTCCTTCCTTCCTTCCTTCCTTCCTTCCTTCTTTTAGAATGTGCACATTAATATGGATATATATGTGTGTGTGTGTGTATACATATATCTCCATATATATTTTAGAGGATGCAAATCTTAAAAGCAAATCTGGGAGGCTCAAAGGGAATTATATGGGCAAAGTTGCATTTATTTGAAGGAGTGGTATAATTACACATTCGGGAAGTGGTTAAAATCCCAATGTCATTACCACAAGCTGCACAGGTACACACTATTCTAACTTAAGTAACAGACAATCAAGTAGCCACATATAAAAATTATGCAGTAACTATTCTTTGATTTCCAACCTCAGTGCTTTGACATTTCGTACCGGATGATGCTTGGTTGTGGAGGGCTGCCCTGTGCCTTGTGGGATGTTTAGCAGCATCACTGGCATCTACATACGAGATATCAGGAGCATCCCCCTGGGCCTGCAAGTTGTGACAACTAAAAATGTCTTTAGACTTTGCCACATGTCTCCTGGGGGACAAAATTGCCCCTGCTGTGTTTCATGTTACCAAGATGTGAAATATTTCCTGTGGGAAAAATGGAAATAGTATGGAAAATATTTAAATCTATTATGTATAAACCTCCACAAATAGGAATTTTTAAATCACTTGCCAGGAGACACTACTAGATGCTGTAAGGATATGGTGATGAGTAAAATAGTTTCTGTTACAAAGCAGTTTATACTGTAAAAAGACACAAGTACACTAGTCACTAGACTACAGTAAAGAATATAAAAGTCATCTTCGTTCTAGTGCAAGCAAATTCAAAGTGCTTATACAGAAAGAAAATTGTGAAAAATAAAGCAACCAGTTGAGAATTATGGAGAGCTAGAGACATATGTCCCATTTTAAAAAGGCAGCACCAAGTGTTGTCCTATGGAATCTCAAGGTGATCTGCATGCTCAGAAATGCTGGTCTAGTGGACAATTTAAAATGAAAAGCATCTAGTTTACAGGATTTGGTCTATCTGGACTGTTGATTCATCTAGAAACTTGAGTCTAGTTTGAAAAATAAAATACATTTTAAAAATACCTGCTTCAACAATCACTAAATTCACCCTCTCCTTTCACCCCATACTCCATACCAAAATCCCAAAATGGAACATATATGTGATGGAAGAGTATATTTTGTGTTGGAGAGGCTTAAGGAGGAAGATTGTTCTGTTTTGTCCACCCTTGAAATGACAGAACTCTAAAAGGTCTGTCACTCTATTGTCCCAGGTTGATGCTGCTTAAACACAGACCCTTGAATACTGAAATGATCAAGTAGAAGGGGTACTTTATGAAATCACATGCACAAGAACAGTCTGAAACACTGCCAGAACCCATAGATGCGTAGTCTTACAGCATGTCACCCTCCCACTCCCCTTGCTGAAGCAGCTTACTCTGTCTCATTGTTCCCTGTTCTGACGCCTTCGGACTCTAACACATGCTCCTACTTAGCCTTCCATCACAACTGGGCCATGAATACCCACTACTTGTTGTCTCCACCTACTGCTCACGCTCATCCCACTCTTGCTCTCATTCTCCCAAACCAGCATCTGCCGCCAACCTCCATCTCACAGAATAGAGGAAAGAGAACATACTAAGTGCTCATGTTTGCTGTGGGGGCTTCTGGGTTCCAAGAGGTCCATTATTTGATAATTATCTGTTTGTGTGTCTGACACCAGTCCAGACTGAGCTCAGCCTCAGCATCCAAAACATAACAGACATGCATTCAGCATGCATTCTTCCAACACATGTACACAGAATGCTTAGGTGCTTTCCATACATTATATCATCTGGCATGCCAACAACACTTCAAAGAAGGCATATGTATCCTCATTTCACAGATCACTTGTTTAAAGACAGTTAAGACGCAGCATCATGCTACTATCCAGACTGGGTTTACTCTAATATTTATTTATTTATCTATTGCCATCCTCTCCCACACCCTCAGACTCAGTGGTTGAAACAGGGAATTGGGTTTTTCAAGCCACCGGTGTCATTTCTAGAACATTAATTTTCCACTTTCGTTCTGATTCCTGTTACTTAAAGTCTAGCTAAAAAATTATGCTGTTGTTTTTCATGTTTCCCAGCCCAAAGACACTATATCAACAATTTAATGATATATAAAAATGACCCTCCAGATTCCTCAAACTCTGTTTTTCACACTTTTTGCCTTAATAGAAATGCATGTCCATTCCTTTTCTCCTAGTAAAGAATTTATCTCACTCAGTTTCATCAACACAGGAACACTTGCAATTTAAAGATTTCATAATTCCTAGTATCTCTCAAATCACATTGCATCCACTAAAACTATACCTTCCAACATTATTGTTCAGCCATTTCTCTTAAAGCTCTCTTGGCTTCTAAAAGTCAAGTGTCACTTCATTTTTTTTATACTTCTTCATTTGTCATGGGATTGAGGACTCTAAATCTATAAGTCAAATAATATTAAACACACCATAGGGGATATATGCAAGAATCTAGCTTTAGTGTGAATACTTATTCTGTAAAGCTTTAATTAATCTGTTTTATAAAGTAGTTTCTTTGAAGTAAGGAACCATAGATGCCCATTTCCCTGGATCTATAATAGCAGGGCACCCCTAGGGGGCGCTCCGTCTCACAAAATATAAGTGACCGGAGCATGACAGACGGAAGGGATCATTTCAGGGGTGTGGGCTCACAGAAGAACCTCAGCCCACAAGAAAGAGTTTGCGTTAGAAAAGCTACTTAGGTTCAGAGCTTTTGAAGAATGTCTGCTATGATTATAATAAGCCAGTCCTGGGTATCCAGAGTTGGCAAAGCAAGAGCGGGAAGAGGTGAGCAACAGGCACTGGACAGATTGCTTTTCTCTTTGGCTGTCCCTCGGCTGACTCAGCAAAAGTAGATGGAGTTTGCAGAATTTCCCTACAGAATTGTCCTTGTGGCGTTGTGTATAGCATTAGGTTGAGTTGAATTGTGGACAAAGCCTGATGTGTATCTTTTTATCCCTTTCCGCAAAGCCTGATGTGTATCTTTTTATCCCTTTCCGCAAAGCAAAATTACCTGCTACTATCCACTTGTTATAGGAGCAAAAAGTATCAGGCAACTAGCCTTTGAAAGACTTAGCCATTAGCCCAAGAAAGGAGCAGTAAGTGATAGGAGTTAGGTACCAACGCAGAAAGATGACTTCAGTTATCCTGGTACATACTCAGGCTTTCAAGTTCTGCGGTCCAGACAATACCTGGGACCCTTTTATCCCCCATAAGGGTGACCACAATTCCCTCGAGTAAAGATCCTTCCAATTCACGCCCGGAGTTTGCTTTCCTCTCATCCTCGACCTTTGTCATCATCTGACGAAGGGCTATTTGTTTTTCCAATGCAGTACTAAGGAAAAGAGATGACACCGGGCGCCAAAGATCAAATGTGTATTTAAAATTCTGCAGCTCCGGGGAGGCAGGCACATTTCCAGGGCAGTGAGAGGCGCGGTCCCCAGGCTGGGGAAGCCCACCATTTCTCTGCGGGGGAGCTGACCGCGTGAGGCCGTAGCCCCGCCCCGCCCCGCCGGCGCGTGCGGCCGCGGTCCCGGGGCCCAGCTCCGGGCCGGGAGAGCCGCAGCGCGCGGGGCGCGGCGTGCCTGCGGCTGGGCGTCCGCGCGGGGGAGATGAATTGGAGTCACACGACTGGCTGTTTCCTTCCGAGGGCTTTTGGTCAGCAGTCCATTAGGGTATCGTGACAACTTTTTTTTCTGGCTAAAAGGATGAAAACTGAGTAAGTACATAGAACTTTGAACTTGACGCGGAATGAAACCAGTACAAGCAGAACCCTAACAGTCACCACGTCCATTCACACCGGGCATTCCCTTTTCATGCTAAAAGCCGTGGACGCTTACGGGACAGCGGCAATTTAAAACTGGAGGAAGGGAAGCAGCGAAGAAACACGAAAGGCTGAAAGCAGGACTGCTCTGAACCCGGAGAAGAAATGAGGAAGCGCTGAGGCGAGTTGGCCTGCATCCCGCGGGGCGACAGGCACTTTTGGTTTTAGCCTATTGCGCTTTTCAGTGCTGTTTCCAGGCTCCAGATTGACTTTGGGGTTGTTTTCTTTTTCTCCTGTGAAGTCTTTGCTGTGAGTTTAAGGATGTTGTGGAAATAAGGCATTACCGGAAGCAACAGTCTGGCAGCCTGGGGTACGCTCAGCTTATTAGTTACAACTATTATTATTTGGATGTCTTTTTTTTTTTTTTTTCTTAACCCAGGCTAGCCACTTTTCACTGTCATCCATGGAAGGGATCTTATTAACCGCTTCACACTTTCGGGACCTATGATTCTTTGGCATGAACCCTTCGGAAAGTTCTTCAGCGGGGATGGAGCGATCTTGATTTCAGTTGTGGATAAAGAAGGCTGATCTGTATTTTTCATGCTGACAAAAAATAGCTGCTATGACTTTTTTGACAACGTGGACAGGGGCCAAGTGAAGCTGAACTGGTCATGGTCTGTCGTCCAGTGTTCCCTTGTCGTCGGCGACTTTGTCCCCGGCCCTTCTTGGTGGGCTTGGTGGTGGCAATCTGTCTCTTCTACCAGACCCTGACACTCCGAGGGTCGAGGAAGCTCACAGCCGCTGGCCCTGGGGCTGACCCGAACACACCCCCCGAAACCCAGACAAGCAGATGCGAGAAGGGATTCTCCCCGGACAAACCGTGCTTCCTTCCCTCCGGTAATGCACAGGAAATCGGAAAGGTAAGATGGTCACGAGCTTAACCTTGACATTTTCTGTAAAGATAGCAGTCTGCCTCTCTCTGTCCTTTCTGTAAAACTAAAATTAACCTCCATGAGATCTGAAAGGGATCCAGAGTATACAACGGCCCAGAGAGTGACCTTATGACAGTGAGACACGTGTTAGCTTCAGCTTCTTATATTTACTTCTGGAAAGGCCTGGCCTTTATCTCCTCTCTTAAGAGTTTCACTTCTTTTCAGCTGAATGAAATAGACAATTTGGAGTTGGTGGGAGTGATGTGAATTCTTTCTAAAGTATTAGAATTCTGAGAGATCTGAAGTTTTCCAGTTCAGGGACGTAAACCAAAGATTCATAAAATTTGATCAACGTTGAGTGTTTCCTCAAGGAAGTCAGCATGAGTGCCCAGACCATTCCAGACTCAAAGATATTCCAGAATGCCATTTTATAATTGATTAAATCGATTTTTCATTGGTGAAGATATTTCTAAAGCAACGTATTTATTTCTGAACCATTTAAAGGAATAGTATAATATGTTCCCTCAAAAGAATTGATACCCTGCATTTTATTGTTTATAGAATTTGGGAAATATTGATTATTCTATACTTACAATTATTAATATTACTATACTATTATGAATATTACTATTCTAATTAACTTTACTAATTTTGTGAAGTGTTGGAAAAAACACAAAACACACAAAAAACTCCACAGGATTTCTATTTTAATATACCACTCTGTTCATGCCTATCAATGAGATGATGACATTTAAAATAATCCAGCCTGAAAAAGAAAAAGGAAAAAGAAAAACACACATGAAAAAATTCATGGCAGCAAAGCCACTGACTTCTGTGCTCCAGCAAGAGGTATAGCAAGATAATTTAGGAAGCTGTAAGTACTATCTTATATATGCAGTAAATTTAGGTAGAGCCTAGGATTGTGGTTATTGTTTGGAGCAGAATTTCCTGTTGAAATTCTAACACCTCCAGCACTACTACCATCTTGTTTCAAGAACTCCTTTATGTATTTCCTTTAGACTCATAAGGCTGTGAGATAGGTAAGGTGGGCATGCTTGCCATCAATGCACAGGAAACATGGCGCTGCTCAGAGGTGTGTAGGCAGACCACAGGGCTAGCAGGATGACCTGATATACCCACCTGGGTCCTACCACAGCACTGGTGCTGAAATCAAAGTAAGTTCAAGGCTCTGATAACAACTGGTGGAAACCACAACTGTAAGAATTTATTGAAATACAATACAATAGGTTAGAACAAAAAAAATTTTAAACCTTGTGAGTGACTTAGTTTATCAACAATGTCAAGAAACATGACAAAGAATAGCAGATAATATAACTAGAAACACTTCCAGATGAAACTCCAACTGCAAGTGCGAGTCAGTGATTGAATGTTCTAACATCACTGAAGGATCTGTATTTTTTCTTCATTTGTACTAGCATTAATTTTTATTTGCATTTTTAATACATCAAATTTCTAATGGGTATAAACTGTGACTTGGAAAGTCACTTCTTGTTTTTTTTCCCCAATATTAATAAATACAGTTTCTTTAAAAGTAGTTGAAATGGTTTTGCTCTTTTCTTTTTTCTTTTTTTGGGGTAGCTTTGCTTTTTAAGTAAGGAGTAAAAATTGGTGCTAAAAATTTTGGACAAAAAGGTTTTTTATTCATTAACTTACAGCTCTTCTTACTCCCTGCTTGACTTTACGTGACTCCTGCTTTTGCCTGTAACACAGGCATATGTTAACTGTTATTTGTAGGCTGTCACAGAAAATTCCATTTCAGCTTTGGATCTCCTGCTACTTATAAACCATCTGAAACTTATTGGCTGCTTGTGTAAAACATTCACTCTAGAATTTTCTTCACCCCCCCAAAAAAATGCCAATCACATGATTTCCCCCCCAAATCATTCATAATCTTAATATTTTAATCATAAACAAGATTCTAAATTCACAATTATAATTCAAAAGCCCATGGATATAAAAAGTCAATTTCCAAACATTTGTCATGTATCTCTATTTTTAACTAATTTGTGTCAGCCATTGGTTTAGAGCCAGTTTTTATTAGAGATAGAAAGGAAACTAGAAAGAATCATGTGGAAGGTAGTTAAAACCAGATATAACTTAGTTCTCCTTGTAATACATGTTCCAAAAAAAAAAAAGAAATAATAATACAGTTTTAAGGATTAAATATTCTGTAAGATAGTTAAAGTAAAAAAACAAATGTCTTTGGGATCAATATATATGGATCATTCTCAAAATGAGCTACCTTATGAAGTTCATTAAAAAAATCACTGATGAAGAAGATAGCAGGAGGTGAAGAATGAAGGGGGGAAATCAGAGGGGGAGATGAGCCATGAGAGACTGGACTCTGAAAAACAAGGGGAGGGGTTGGGGGATGGGTCAGCCTGGTGATGGGTATTAAAGAGGGCACATTCCGCATGGAGCACTGGGTGTTATATGCAAACAATGAATCATGGAACACTACATCAAAAACTAATGATGTAATGTATGGTGATTAACATAACATAATAAAAAAAAAATCACTGATGAGATGCTTGTGTAGATTTTCCTCAAGACCTAAAATTAGCTTTTATAGAAGAAGCATTGTTTCTGTCTAGAAATTTTAGGTTTTGGTATTTTATTTACAAACCAAAATGTTCATTTTTCTAGGGCTTTCCCTTACTGATATCCATCCATTTTAAAGTGATTTTTAAAGTTACTTAAAATAACTGATTTTGACCTAAGGTTCATGGACTCCAGGAATTATTTGGATTTATAAGATGACTACCAAACGCAGACATTTCACACAAAATATTGTGTATATGTGTGTGCACATTTGTCTGGGAAAAATCCTGATCCCCTGCAGATATTCAGACCTAAAGAAATACTAAGAATAAACAAAATGCTTAAAAAGCAATGCATTTAAACTTTAATTGCTCCTCCAGGAAGTATAAGTTGGGCTTGGATTTATAAATCTGTAAAAGGAAAACAAAATCTTAATGAAAGAATCCATGTGATGACATTTGGAAAAGAGTTTCGATGAATGCTGTAGGGATAAACATTCAGAAACTAAAATACACTCACAGAGTCTTTCTTGAATCATAGTTTTCATACTTTCGTGAATGAGCAGTAACTATTCCCCAGTCTCTTTGGTTGCGGTTCTTTCCAAGAGAAGACCTTTTGTACTTCATCAGCCTAGCAACAGAGTGTTCTGTAGTAGCAGATATTTAAAGGTGGGTGACTGACTATGCCCTTAACACCTTTACAGCTGGGACTTGGTTCATTGTCTAAAACTGTTTTCAATACAGATTGAGATCATGGTCTAGTATATGCCAACTTTCCATAGTGAGGGAGTATTCTCCCTCTTCTGGCCAAATTTTAATTCTTTTTTCCGTTTGAACTTTCCAAAGGACCTTGCTAAGCAGCTGTACTTTTGTCATTTCTTCCGGGTTTTCTCACAACTTTAGTTGTTTGAATTTTGGCTACTAATCTGCCATGTCTTAAAATCATTTCAATTTAATGTGTAAGCTGAAGACAATTCCATTTGTCTTCACTGAAGTAGATCACTCAGTAGATTTATTTGTTTTCCTGGAATCTAGCACTTTAACATTTCACAACATAGGAACCACATTAAATGATAAACAGACACAATGGAAGAAAATATGCTTAATATACATCTTTAGTATATGTTCCTTTAATGGAAACTTTACTATTTGGAGAATACATTTATACTCACCGTAGCCATGTGTCACTGATTATCTCCTGTTGATACTCTGCAAGGAGAATTAGTAGTTCTTTGTTGCTTGACTATTCATTCTCCATTTCTTCTGGACTCTCCATTCTCCTTAAGTGACTACTCTCTACAACTATTCTTCCCGGTATACAACAATAATCCAATGCAAATAATTGAATGTTTTCATACAAATATGCTCTATTTAACGTAGTTTGTGTCTCCAATAATGCATAATATATTTAACATTTGAAAATTTCTAAAAATTGCTTGTTAAGCCCAGGTTTTCTATAGACAGAACCTGGGGCAAGCACTTACATGCTAACACTTCATTAGATGCTGCAATCTCAGGGATGCAAGAGTAGGGGGGGAAAGGAACAAGGAGAGCAAAGACAAATGGGTGCATTTATGAGAGACATAACCAGAGAGGCTGTATTAAATTCTGCATCTCAGAACAAGCATTGTGGGGAAGGGGCAGGAGGGACTAGCAATTTATCTCTTGGCTTTTCCTTTCTTCTGTCTTCCATTGGTTAGAGTTGTCCCGTGCTACTTCCACGTAGTGTTACCTGGACTCTCAGGGTGGCCACTGGGCAAGCCAGGGCCTCAGTGGGTGCAGTCCTGTCAGGGCAAAGGTGGTTCCCCCTTCTCAATCAGTATGGCGCATAGGAACTCCCAGGTCTGTGATGGCCGTGGTAGTAAAAATTGTGTCCATGGCTTACCACAACCATGCCGCAAGTAATGTCCACCAGAGGGGTATGTGATACAGTAGTTATGCTAATGTTGCTTTCTAAAAGCCACAGAAAATGTCAAAAATGTGCTCTTACTCTTGGGAAATGGCATCACTCTCTTTAACTGAAATGTTTGTAATTATCTTACTGAGAGTTCTCCAAATTAAAAAAAAATTCTCACTTCATCTTTACCCTTTGTCTTCCTAATTCAGTTCATTCTTTCATTTTCTTCATTCCTTCAGTGACTATCTGGTGAGCAGTTTGTGCCAGACACTGTATGAGGCACGAGTGGCACAGAAATAAAAGGCATTGTAAGACAGATCAGTAGTTAAATCAATGCTGGGGAATCCATAACTTTAATAGAGCATTTTGAAAGATGAGCAGGAGTTAGAAAGGGTGGGGAAAGAGAAATGTATTACAAGCAGAAAATGCCACATATGCAAAGAAGAAATTAAATGATAGATTTGGAGGATTCAAGGTATTCTGTGTGCGTGTGTGTGTGTGTGTGTGTGTGTGTGTGTGTGTGTGTGTGATGTGTTGGGGGGAGCAGATCAGAAAGGCAAGGAAATCAGGTAGGAAATTCAGCAGGGTCTAGATGTGGAAATGTGGGCATGTTAGAGAGCCTGGATCCTATTCTGAAGGCAGCAGGGAACCCCTGAAGAGTGGTAAGCAAAAAGTGGCATAAATAGATTTATGTTGTCGAGAACATTCCAGAACACATATTGCAGAATGGACTGGAGGTCGGGCATCCAGTTGCAAGGCTGTTTCCCAAAGCTTCTTCTTTGCCAAATCTTACTTTCCTCTTGTGTTCTTGAACACCTTTCCAAGTTTTCTAGAACTGGTTCCAGAGTTATTCTCTCTTCATTACAATACGCTATTTCAGACCTTTCCTTTGGACCATGCCTTCTGCCAGTAAACATACTCATAACTGGTAACAATAAGCTTTCTTTGTACCTGGCAATCCACTTAACCCAGTGTGCTCCCCTCTCTTGTTTCCCTCAGAGAAGCTGTGGCTGGTTCTCTTTGGATTCACTTCCTGGCCACCCCTATCCATCCCTTCTCCTTTTCATTTGGGCTTTTCTACCAAAACTTGTCTTCAGTGCCCCCTTGGCTATCAGATGGAATGATTTATTTTCAATCCACATCCTTCTTCTCTGAAGCATCTTACACTATTAGACAACAACTCTTTCTTGAAACTTTGAATTCCATGACACAATGGGATTATTTTCTGATGTCTATGGATAACTGGTGGTCTCCTTTCAGGGTACATTTCCTCTGAGGCTAAAGTTAGACATTGCCAAATTTAGTGTATTGGGCCTTCAGTTGTCTTGTTTTATACTTTCCCTTGATGATTGTATTGACTTTGTACACTGTTAATTTTCAACCTGTACAGATAACCTATCAGGTATATTTCTAGCTTGGATTTCACTCTTGAAGCCCCGATGTGCATCTCCAATTTCTTGCTATCTTTTATAGAGGAGTGATAAGAATTATGAAAACTCAAATGTTTTACTTTCAAAATTTTCATACCCAAATTAATGACTCCTCTTGACCTCTATGTTTCTGTGAATAGGAAACCCCTATCCCCCATCATCCTGAATTAATAGGTTTTAAACCTATAAACCTATATTTGATATTACTTGCTCTTTCTCTCCACCTTGCCCCCACCTAATCCACCTGGCCTGGCTCCTTACTAAATCTGTAGGCCTGTCACTGATCCATATGGCCAGCTCTAAATTAGAAAGGCCACAACATTTTTCAGGTCTCTCTTTTTCTCTTTTTGATTGTTACCTTTTTAAAAAAAATTTAATTGTGGTAACAAACACAAAATATAAAATTCACCCTCTTCGTCATTTTTATGTGTACAATTCAGCAGTACTAACTATATTTATGTTTATAATGTTGCGTAAAGGCCACAACATTCTTGCCTTGTTCACAACCCTTATTCAGAACCATTTGTTTCAACCCAACTCAACTCGTATATTGCTTCCCAGTCTGTTCTCCATTTCCCTGGCTTCTGGCCGATTCCTAGATGTCCTCTTTGTGGTTTATATAGTGCCTTGAGACATACTTGTTCCTTTTCTAGCTCTGCCTTCTGATTTGTCTCTGAGACCACGATGCACATTTGGTCCTTTATTATACTAAGTAATTTTAGTTAGTATCACCTTAGAACAAGCCTGTATGACTGGTATAAAGTGGGTTTTTCCCAAGTCCCCCAAATGAACCCAGATAATAACTAATTAATATTCCAAATCTTTAGAGTTTATCTTTACAATCTTAAAGTTGTGTCCTCATTGCCACTAACCTAGACTATTTTCAGTAGCCTGACTAGTTCCCCTTCAATCTACTGCACATTCAAAGCCATCTATGTATAACTCCTATAGCATCTCTCCTAAATAGCCTTCAGTAGTTGTCATACTAAACCCGGTAAATTGAATAGAATCCACCCCTCTCATGCCTAGTATGTTCCAACATACTCTTCTGGTCTTATGTCCCACTCTGCGTTTGTTTGTAATCCATAAGCAAGCCATACCGTTGTTCCCAAATGCCACCATCTCCACCTTTGCCTGGAGGCACCTCCAGCAAGTGTGTGCTAATCGATACCTCTAGAAATCTTCACAAACATTCTTAAAGCATTCTGGAAACTGGAATTTCACCTCCTCTTAGCGGCAAACCTTATCTCCATGACTTGATGTGTTTGAGCATCCCTAATAAAACCTATTTTTCATTATAATTATTTAGAAATGAAGAAACATGAGAATGTAGAACTGGAAACAAGTAGGTTCAAGATCTTTCTTTTATAAGTGAGAAAAATGAAGCTCACAGAAAGAAAGTGCCTCTCAGAGTAACAAATGGAGTTGATAATGATGATAAGATTAGACTAAGACCTGTGTTTTTCTGGCTGTCTCCATTCTATTTTCCATACTATCTCCTCTCTATTTACATATATTCCATTCTATTTCCAAATACTCTCCATTCTATTTCTATATAATATCTCCATTCTATTTATGTATACTATCTCCACTCTATTTCCATATGTTCTCCATTCTATTTCTGTATAATATCGCCATTCTGTTTCCATTTACTATTTCCATTCTATTTCTGTATACTATGTCCATTCTATTTTCATATACTATCCATTCTGTTTCCATATACTCTCTCCATTCATTGGCATTATGGGTTGAATTATACTCCCCTCAAAAAAGATATGCTGAAATCCTAACTCCAGAACCTCAGAATGTGACCTTCTTCAGAAATATGATTGTCATAGATATAATTAGTCAGTATGAGGTCACACTGGAGTATCATGGGCCCGTACTCCAGTATGATTGCTATTGTAAGAAGACAGTCAAACGAAGATAGAGACACACGGGAGGCACATGAAGAAAGAGATTGGAGTATGCAGCTGCAAGTCAAGGAACCCCAAAGATTGCTGACAAACCACCAGAAGCTAGAAAGAGGCAAGGAAGACATCCCCTACCATTTTCAGAGGGAGCACAGCACTGCTGGCACCTTGTGTTCAGGTATCTAGCCTCCAGAATTTTGAGACAATACATTTCTGTTATTTTAAGCCACCATTTTGTGGTACTTTGTTATGGCAGCCCAAGGAAACTAATAAAATTGGGGAGGCAGAATAGTTCAGCACATGAGCTCTGGAGTCAAATTAATAGCACTTGTTACCTTGCTACCTTGAGCACATTTCTTGATCTCTTCAGGATTTCATTTTCTCACCTCAAAATGGATATATTATCACCTACCTTACAAGGCTAACATGAGCCTTAAATCAGATAAATCTTGTGAAGCACTTAAAGTGGCTGACACATAGAAAGTGCTCAATAAATATTAACTATTATATAATTTCCTTGAGGATTTACTCATCCTTGCAGTCCCTAACAGACCCTAACATTTGGCCTTCACAAAGTAGGCGCACAATAAATAACTGCTTCATTGAACATGAGTACCTGGGTAAGGAGCATCTGAGTGGAAATTCTTGTTGAGTTTCTCTCCCTTTCCTCCTGTGTCTCCGCTGTTGTCTTTTTACTAAAATGAGCCTTTAGAATCAAGACAAAACTTGGGGAAGCTGTTATGTCAGTCAGAGTCAGGCCTGCTTATCTGTAGGCAAGGTTTGGGCTGAATCTTTTTAAATTTTTATGTATTTTTTAAGTTTAAGATGCTGGGGTTAACGATATGCTGTAGTTGAGGATGTGGAGAGATGAACTGGATGGGGAGTAGAGGAAAGAGGTTAAGATTTTGGACTCTGCATATATATATATATATATATATATATATATATATATATATATATATATTTGTTTATTGTTTTTCTCCCTACATACAATATAAGCTCCTTAAGAGCAAGTACTTGATTTAACTTGTTTACTGCTTCTGGCCCCAGTGCCAAAACAGTCTCTGACACATAGTGAGCCCTGAATAAATACCTAGTCAATGAATAAATGAATGAATGAATCATGACTTTGGAGATCAGAGAAAGCCTACTTTAAAGCAGAGATGAAAAAATGAGAGGAAGTCTTCCTTCCTTCTCTTTTTTATTTTTGTTGAGCTCTCTGATCCTCCACTCCATCTTTATCTTGTACCATTATCCCTTGAACCCCTTCCTGTACCATCTCTTCTCATACTTGTAGCTAATGTTAATTTTCTGCCATTTTTTACATTGAATCTGCTTCAATTATCATCCATTTCTCCTGTTCTCTTCAGCTTTTTTGTCTCATTGGGATCTTTATCCTAAAGAGATCTCAAGTATCTACCATATTTAAAAAAGAAGGACGGGGGTGCCTGGGTGGCTCAGTCAGTTAAGTGGCCAACTCTTGATTTCAGCTCAGGTCATGATCTCAGGATCATGGGATCACACCCCACGTTGGGCTCTGCACTCAGCGTGGAGTCAGCTTGTCCCTCTCCCTCTGCTCATGAGCATGTTTTCTCTCTCTCTCTCAAATAAATAAAATAAAACTTTTAAAAAAAGAAGAAGAAAGAGGAGGAGGGGGAGGAGAAGGAGAAGATCCTTTCCCAACCAATGTGGCTTTCTAATTACTTCCCATCTCTCTTGGCTTCTTGGTCACCATCATCTAACCTCTCTTCCTATGAAGCAATTCCCATTTTTTAACAGATTAATTCTACTAAAAATTGAGCTTTTCCTTTTATGTGTTTTTATATTTTAACCATATTTGAAGGTAAGTATTTTAAAAGTATGCTGATGGGACTCTAAATACAGGGGACTATGCACAGGAGGCTCTCAGGAGATGATGTCAGCATACTAACAGGTATGTGACTTTCATAGAATTGGTTGAGCTGCCTGATGAGCATTTAATGCCTGTGGATTTCTTTGAGATAGTTGATCAGGGCTGTGTTAGATTTTTAAAATGAAATATCACATGGGTGAAAAATTGTTCATACTGAGAGAATTTTAAACAAATTCAAATTTGCTTACATTAGATAAATTTTAATGAAGTCTTGATGAAGCCCATATTTAAGCAGGTTATGTTAAATTTCCTATGAATCAAAGAATTAATCAGTTTATGGGTGTCATTCTCTGTCGTTTTTTTTTCAAGAGAGTGGCAATAGCTTCTGTTTCTTTCTCCCTCTAAGCAATTCTGTTTCTCATTTTAATGGAATTGGAAACTCACATAAACCCTCTGAAATGGAAACCACTAGATACACTCACATTATAAAAAGTGCTTCCTGTTATCAACTTCCAGTCTGTGGCCTTTTGGGGTGAAAGAAATGTTTGGTTTCATTTTTCCCTTTGATTTCCTTTGGATATTTTTTCTAAGGAGCCATTCTCACTAAAAGGATGAGCTCATGTTCTAAAATAGGATTTATGTTCTCTAACAGAAACTATACCAAAGTTGGAAATTTATATGGTAAATAGTACTTTGTCAATGTTTGCACTTTGTTCAAAATGTAAAACTAAACATCTAGACTTATGTACAGGGTTAAAAAGGAATATAATAAACTATAAATTGAGTCTTTGCCATATATAAGCATCTTAATGAAAAAAAGTTATTTAACTTTCAATTAAATTCACTAAGAGGAGCTAATTCACTTATGACCCAAAATAATAGATGAAACAAAATAATTATTAAGAAGAACACATGGACTTGGAAGAGCAGCATGGGCCCAATCATGTGTTCGGAAATATAACTACATTTGGTATCTCTAATCCTTACTTGGGGACTCTTGATGGAACCCTGCCAATTTGCCTATAGTGCATCCCAATTGGTCACCTTCTGGTGGCGGGGGGAGCTCCAAGACCCTACATATTGGGAATAGACCTAACTCTCTCCATCAAGTCTTCTGACCTCCAATCTTTTAAGTATATTGAACAAAAAGTCTAAGAGAGCATAGGTATATTGTGGAACAAACATGGCTTTTGGTGCAAAATGGTTCAAATTCTAACTGTGTCATTTACTAGTATAGGTCATAGGCAGATTTTACCTAGATTTCTAAACTCTGAATTTTCTCACTGGAAAAATGGAGCTAACTAAGCCTGATGTGTGAGAATTGATTATGTGTCTGAAAACACCAAGCATGGTGGCTGACCAGGGTTTGTGTTCAGTAAATGTTGGTGTTTTTCCTGCCCACAGAAGCTGGATTTAAGCTTTGACCTCAAAAACAAGCACTATAAAGGGCTTGTATTATATTTTTTTTCAAGAATGCACATATGTAGTTCCTGTTTTTGATCATCAGCATATGTGCTTTCTGCATTATATTCTGCTTAGGCAAATGTTTAAGGTAGCATGTTCTATGCTAGCAGTCTTCAAATTTTCTCTCTGACACCTCTCAATAAGTCAAATGCAAGCTTTCCACTGGTTTTTCCCAGATGCATTATACTTCTTTCCCCTCCTGCTCGAGAAAGTGTTCAGCTACAAGTAGTAGGAATGCAGCACATCTTCCCTGATTTATAAAGTGCAAATTATTCACTAATTTTGATATTTTAATTCTTTTCATAGCCAATTTCTTATAACACACCTCAGAGCTAATTTTGACAAATCAAAGCTCATATCTGCTGTCCTAAATATATTCTGACTATGCATAAGAGAGGGATCTGGGAAAAGTGACCAGTCTGGGAGAGTTAGGCAAGGGAAAAGCCTCATAATAGTAAATAATCTATGGGGAGAAAAGAGAATTTATTAATAGTAATATTGCTCCCGGGTCCTGGTGTTTCTTCCTGGTTTTGACATGAGGAAAAGTGTTGGGGTGCTGGTACACCTGTTAAAGGTCAGTGTATCTGAGGCAGATCCTGCTGTGCCCCGCTCACTCTCTGAAAAAGAGAAAAAGAAAGAGAAAAAGAACTAATGGGTGTTAAGGAGGGTACTAGTTGTGATGAGCACTGGGTGTTGTATGTAAGTGATGAATCACTAAAGTCTACTCCTGAAACCAATATTACCTTATATGTTAACTAACTAGAATTTAAACAAAAACTTAAAAGAAAAAAGAACTAATAGGGGCCCAGTTCCAATTCTGAAGAGTTGAGTAGCCATGGACAAGTGACTTCTTTGGTTTCTTTTTGTAGACTACGGCATAAGGATGGAAATATATGCTGCAGAGATGTCATGGGGTCAAGGTAGACACTGTTGCTCAGAATGTTTTGGAAAGCATTGAGATTATAAAAGGCGAGGGAGTCAACATTATCACATCTGTTAAAAGATAAACCAAAGCATATTGGAAAATTTAAGAGTTTATTTGAGCAAAAATCGATTCTAGTCAGGCAGCACCAAACTGGAAGTGGTTAGGAGTGTCTCCCCATCAGGAGCTCAGGGAGAGGCTTTAATAGAGAAAAGGCACAGGCAAGGTAAGGCAATTATTGATTGGCTAAAGCTTAAAGCCTAGTTGGCTGTTTTTGATTGGTTGTCCTTAGGTTTTGATTTGCTAAGCTTGAGGCATTTACAGGCTTAGATTTTGGTTTGCTTTCCTAGACCACCTCGCATTATAGCCACTTCAGTCTAATAACCTCAGTGTTCAATTAATTTAACACATCCCAAAGGATAATGTCATGAAAATATTTTCACTGCACTTGGCATCTCTTGAGGGAAAAGAATGCATATAGGCAACATAAATGTGAGTACGGGGAATACTCCTTCTTTCATTAAAAAGTTACAGTATAAAGTGCTACACAAATGTCAAGTTATGCATGTTTCAGAATGTTACTAGGAGTCCAAAACTGCACTGTCACAATTGAGTTTCCTCTTGATGTTTCACTGTTTCTTTAACAAGCAATAGAAAGTATAATAGTATTCCAATAGTTTCAGCCCTAAGCCTAGTTCTTCCCTGGTGGAAAATCTAGCATTAATTTAGCCAAGTGCACAAATGCTTCAGGAAAAATGGAACAGGAAATTAACTTTTTTGTAGCAGTGCAGGAACTATCTGACCTTAGCAAAGCATCAACCAGAAAGTCGACTTTCATATTGAGCAGTAAACTTTCCCTATTAGACACACCCAGAGGGCAGAAGTGATTTCAAGTGGGTTTTCCCTTACTCCTCCCTTTATTATTAACTCTCTCTCTCTCTCTCTCTTTTGAGTAAACACTGAAAACATTAATAACCCATCTGAAGCTTCCTACACACAAGCTAAACCTACTTGTCCAAATATTTCAGGGCTACATAAGCTATTTTAAAAAGTGGATTGATTTGGGGCAGAGTTAATTTTCTTTTTTGTGGAGGAGAAGATAAAAATGAGGGAAAAGCAGATAAGCTGATTATTTTTCTTTTAAAGAAACAGTAAAGTAATATTATGTCTGCTTTAAACAAACTTGTTTGCTGGAGAACAGAAATAATGTATTTGTGAAAATATATTGTCAGAAATATAAACTTTAGGAAGCTAGAACTGTCTCCTGTTTTTAATATAAAATAATGATATTTTAAAAGGAAGCCCCTTTTCTGTGTTATAAATGGGAGAATGTCTCATCCCCCCAATGATGTACACATGATCCTAAGCACAATTCTTAGGAAAACCCTGAAAAAGTGACCAAGAATTTTTAATAATGTAACTACTTCCTGTGAAGTCTAGCATTTATTTTTTTAAGCTTTATTTATTTACTTGAGAGAGAGAAAAAAAAATAGAGAGAGAGAGCACATGGGGTGGGGGGCAGAAGGAGAGAGAGAATCCTCAAGCAGACTCCCCGCTGACTGTGGAACTTGACATGGGACTTGGGGCTCAAACCCAGGACCTCGAGATCATGACCTGAGTTGAAATCAAGAGTCAGATGCCTAACCAACAGCCACCCAGGTGCCCCAGTGAAGGCTAGCATTTAAACAAAACCTTCTAATAAATTACTGGCAGCTGGATCAAGGTGGGGATCAAGTTGGGACAGTGCCTGGCACATGAGTTGAATGAATGGATGAATGCAATCTAGTAAAATTCATGCTGTGTGTCCAGTGTAGGGCTTCCCATGGTGGCCTGTGGTCCTTAAATTTTTCTTTTGTACTTTCAGTTGGTTTTTAAACTCTGGTCTCCCCTGACAACCCATCCAAGTCTTCTTCAATCTATAAGATGTCCTCACTTTCCTGAAAAGACCAAAGAAATTTGTTACACAAGATGAGATGGTTTCTTCTTTAGGTCTGGCCTATAAGATCTTTTGCTGGACCATTTAAGAATAAACTGGACCTCTAGGAAGGGAACACACTTTTCCAGCCAGTTGCAGAAGAAAGCCAAATACTATTCTGCAACATAGTCCATCCCTTGAGGGAAGAATTACAGAGTTTAGGGACCTGAAAATTTGATAGCAGTATTAGATGATATCTCATTCTTTCCTCTAGAGATAGTGTTTGTTTTGTGGTATTACTAGATACTGCCATTTCCTGCCAATTTTTGATTTTTAAAGCAAGAAGTTGACCATCAAATACTTAAGCATTCTAGAGTGAGTGTGTAATTTGGAAAGCTCTAAGATAGATTTTGAAGGGAATATGTGAGGTTGTGTTATGATGCGCTGGTGTAATAGCATAGTGTGTGGCAACATGAGTGGGACCAGGGGAGACTAGGTGGAGGCTTCTAGAGGGGAAGCATGGAAGAGGGTTCTTAGTTCTCCATGGGACTGGGAAAGTATTACCCAGGGTAGTCCCCAAGGAGAGCCGAGGTTGTATGTTAGTACTGGCTAGTGGGCTGAAGGGATAAGATGAGGAGACTATGGAACACGAACAGCCACAAGGGTGTTCAGAGCAAGCAAGAAAACAGAATGAGAGCCAAGGCATAAATGTATGCTTTACAGGAACTTCGTGTACAAACTTGGTTTAAAGCAGGATGCTTTTTCATGTGGAGTGTGGTGCCTGAATATTTAACATTTGTTCCTCTATTCGGTCCTAACACTTTGTCCCCTACGTGGGTAGGATGAGGCAGGGTTTCTCTGCGTTCATGAGGTATGTGCCTCTATCCTGTGGCCTTTCATTTTAACAAGAACTACAGCTGACGCTTGCTGTCCTGGAGATGCAGGGACACCTGCAGGGCGTATGTTGGTTTTCCATCCTTCACCATCTGTGCAGTTCATGGGGACCCTAGATTTCTGGGGAGAATCTGGATAAATTGGTTGCTACAGGGATGTGCATGCTGAGGGGGAAAGACAGGAGCCAGAGATTCTATCTGCATGGGATTAACAATATTAGACACTTACCTAAAGTGGGTTTAGGCACCTGTCCTCCTCTCCTGGGAGGTTTGAATGTGGTGGCTGGGTAGACAGTGGATGGAGAATCTTCATCCCCAACTCAGTGTCTGAACTCTACCCTTACATCTGGCAGATATTTTTTTAAGACTGGACTGTCTGTGCAGAGTGGGGCATGTTCCCTCTGGTGCTGAAAGAGATCCTAGGCTGGCCAGCACATGTTGTCTTGTGATAGCCTGCTGCGGAAGCCTGGGGCCCGTATGTGTGCTGTGTCGAAATGCAGCGAGGACTGCAGACTAGGAGGACTGTGGAGATCATAAACTGGGCTCTGGAGGGTGCTGGGTGGGTTAGCAGCAAGCCTTGTAGCCGGGAGGGGTGCGGGGAGAATGAAGAAGGAAATGAATGCAAATGAGGAGCTCAGGAATTTAATAGGTGAATGCTAGGGAAGATCTTAAAACTAGACAATGGCGACCATTATCTTCTAAGCCATAAAGAGGGAATGTAACGGGCTAAAGAACTTTTTATATCCTTATTGTGAATTTATTTATAGAATGTTCTAACAAAGTATAAAATTAAATCATATTTAGTTATACAATTAACATTACTGCCTAATTTTTATCTAGCACCCAAATCTAAAAAGTAGGTCCATTTTATGTATGGTATATTTTTGGCCATATTTTTTTATGATACATTTGCTCTAACATTCTATTTTTGTAAAAGAATAGTAGAAATGATGATCGATTATTTTTTAATGTGTTAATGCCCCTAATACATAAGCACCACCTTATCCTATTCCTCTTGTAATTTGACAGAACCCCTGTGAAATCACATGATTGGAATGTTTAGGTTTTTATTTTGTTAAATTCATTACACAAAGAGGCCCTAAGACTGATGTAGTTCTGATGCCCCGGCGACCTAAGCCTGTAAATGCCTCAAGGTTAGGAAATCAAAATGCTCAGGACAACCAATCACAAAAAAAAACAAGCTGTAGCCAATCAAATAATTTCCATTCTGCTTCCACACTTTCTCTGTATAAGTCCTTCCCCTGGCTCCTATGGGCAGAGCCCGCCTAACCACTTCGGGTTTGGCGCTGCCCAATTGGAATGGATTTTTGCTCAAATGAACTCAAAATGCTAAATATGTCTCAGTTTATCTTTTAACAATTTAAAATATTTTAATTTGTCAAGAGGTTCTTTTATGCAATAACTTCTTTAAGAGATATTTACTGCGCCTTACTTTATGGGGGCTATATATTTTTGACTGCTTTTTATCTTCACCGAATCTCCTTTGATCCTTACACTAGCATGAGAAATAAGATAGAAGGCTGGTGCTTATTTGCAGATGAGGAAATTGAAGTACATCAAGTAGAGCTTACGTGGCATCAGCAGATAATGAATGGAGGGTGGGAAGTAGAGGGGAAACCCAGGGTTTAGAAGGCCTTGGGGGAGCTCGCTGGCAAAGACTCAAACTGAGATTCAGAGTCTCTGGCATCTATAACAATGTTTGGTAGATTATATGATTCTTAGGTATTGGTACTGCTATAATGACCCCAGTGCTCTTTCCTGTCTGTTACGTTGCTTTTGTAGGAACTTGCTATTTTAAGACTGAATTGCTGAATTAACTCGTTGTTTGGGCATGGGGCTTGGGGTGGGGGAGAGAGATTTGCTATTATTTTAACATTTTTCAAAAGAACAAGGTCTCCCGTTGTTTTCTGCTTGGTGTTTCACAATTGTGGATTGTCGATTTTATATTTTCTTCATTACGGGTGTCCTTCAACTACTTCTGACACCGTGGTAAGATTCAGGGGGCTAGAGAATATTTACTCTAAAACCTACAGAAGTGATCAGGGCTTGAGGATTGGGAAGAAAGTAACTTCCTTCTCTTAAATTCTATGTGCTTGTCTGATTAAGGGGAGACTGAGAAGGGGGAAGAGTGTAGAAACAGGAAAGCAGAAGGAAGGAGAAGAGACAAAAGAAGAACAGTTGGGAGTGGTTTTTATTTGATTCAAAATAGAAAGCAAAATCAAATGCACCCAAAGAAAAAGCAACCTTCGTTCTCTCCCGATCTCATTTAAAGCTTTATCTTATGCTTAAAGATACCTCCAAGGACACTATCCTGAGCACCATCTCCTGGCCATCTCTATGTTTTTGTAATCTCAGCTGGGTCTTTGTTATGTCTGTAAAGTTACAGCAAACAGTAAACTGAAGACCCACAGCTGTGCATCGTGGGTGGCGCCTCCACCAAGGGGGAGCCTTGAGTTAGTTGGAGGAAAAGCCTCCAGAAGGGGCTGAAAAAGATGCTTCTTATGACTTCCAAAACAGATAAGAAAGAGAAAAAAGAGAAAGCGGGAGGAGCAGAGAGGGGACTCGAAGTTCCTCCACGTTGGTTGAAATGGCTGAGCTGTCAGTGGGGTAGAATTTGCTAGCCAACTACAGCTGCAAGGCATGAAGGGGAAACATCGCAGCAGGGCAAGGCATGAAGGGGAAACATCGCAGCAGGAGACACTGGACACGGGCTCGAGGAGACATCACTGTTCTTGTGTTCTTGGTTTCATTTTTAATTTCACTTTGTCTCCAAGATTCCTGCTACGTGTGAGGGTCAGCCTGGGAAAGGAGTGAGCGGCACACGGTTCCAGCTGCAACCAGCATGCCTGTGCATTCTCTGGAGTCTGAAGAGCCAGAAGCTCTTCAGTCTGCCTTCTCTCTTCTGTCTTTCCACTTGCCCTCCACTAGTCTCTCCTCTTGCCCGCAGCTACACAAGCTCTACACTGTGTGCCCAGTTTAGAAAGGCACGGTGTTGTTCCAGGTTGTGAGTGAGGAGACTGGGCATTAAACATACAGACAGCCTAGGAATTCTCAGGGTCGACCTTCAGATTTTAGAGATGTGGTGGGAAGTGTTTACGGATCAACAAAAATCATTATGTATCCCTGAAGTCTCAGTATTGCAGATGTTCCGGTGGATTAAGACAATATGATGTTATGTATCATTCAGTATTTTCTAGGATGGTCAGATCAGGGTCTGTCCTGCTGTTCTCTTCCATTTTCCTCTGTTGTGCCCACTCTTCTAATATGTCAGGCTTATAGCCTCTCTCTCTGCTTACTTAACACCTTCATGGCAAATCCTTTCTTCTGGAAGGTTTTCATCCTCTGTATCTCACCTCTCTCTTAGTAATACACACTGTGATTTGACTGTTGCTGTTGACTTGTTGCTGCTTCTCCTTGCTCTTTCTACCCCAAACCAGGCTCCACAGTGCAGTACTTACTGTCCCTTTCCTCCCAGTGCACTTCTGATGCTCCCCCGATGTGATTAGGTGTCTTCTTAGGACAGGTCTCTTGTTTCTCTTACAGTGTGATTGCCCAGGTCATGGAGTACTTCCATTTTTTAAAAAACTTTTCTGTATTATGGGAGTGATGGCCTCTAGTGCTTAGGAAATCTTGTGATTTAGGAAGTAAAAGTCTGACCTTCTAGACTTCTCTCGGGACGCCCATCCATCCAGAAAATAAAATAAAACAAGAAAACACCTTCCCAGTTTTCCTCCTTTGTCTCTTCCCTGCTATGGCTTTTAGTAAAAGGAATCGAAGTTCATCGAGGTTGTCCCTAGGTAGAAAGCCCAGCACGAAATTGTCAACTTTTAAATTTTCTACTACTCCTGAGGTTTTGGTTTCCAACTAGCCACTTAAAAAGATAATGAGTAATGTTGTATTACCTTCACTTTTCTCCTCATTGCCAGTTATTTCTTATTGCATCCCTGAGCATATTTACCATTCATAATAGAAAGTACCTATGGTGCTGACCTTCAAAACCTTCCTCTTTTAATTTCTCCGCCCACCTTTTCCCTCCCTCTAAGAATGTTCTTTCTTCTCTCATTTTCTTTCACACACAACGTTCATAACACATACAAGTAACAGCATCTACAAGAGCTCCAGGGTTGTTCTTTAACACTTTACCCAGACCAGAGATGTTCTCTCTGCAGGGACTTACCTTGCATTAGATTTCATTCACTGTTTATTGCTCTGCCCACCAAAAAGTGAGCTCACTGAGGGATAGAGCTTTGTCAGGTTCTTCACTGTTACATTGCTCAGAGCCTAGCACCATGCCTGTCGTATAGAAAGTGTTCAAAAATATTAAAGAGGTAAGTGAGTGAATGAATAAATATTGAGAAAGAGCCAAGGGGGAGGGGATATGAAGAATCCAGGAGAAGTTCTGGATGAAGATGGATGAAGTTCTCAGGGATTTGAGGGTAGAAATTGGAAGGAGGTTTGTTGCCTGGAAGAAAGGGGGATATAGAATCCGGAGAATAAACAGAGTGATTAGCCGTGGATGAGAAGAGAACAGGTTTCTTCTATGGAAGCCAGCAGAAAAGAGGAAATGTCAGTTGTGCCTATAGGCTATGGGTTTGCCAAAACAGAGGCTGTTTAACCCAGTGTGTTTCCTTCTAATAGTGCTCATTTCCTCTGTGAATGGGAGGCTGTTATCTATAGAAATAAGAAGGTAGCTGGAGAATGGGAAAATTAGTCACTATGGAGAATGTGAGAGAGAGAATTGACCAGGGAAGTATAGCTGGATGGTCTGGGGACCCCGAAGACACAACTGGTTTTGCCAACCAGAATCTGTCCATCCAGGCACTTTTCTTCAGAGCTCTCAACAACCCAGCCCAGGTGCAGGACAGGCAGCCTACTGAGATCTCTGGGTCTCAGTTTCTGCAGCACTCTAATCCTCCCGACTTTCCTGGCATGTCGTAATTTATTATACCTAGTTGTTTACGTCTGCTTTCCTTGATGGGCTATCAGCTCTGTGGGGGCAGAGACGTGTCTGTCTTGTTAACCACTGTGTGCCCAGCTCTTCCTTGCTTGAAGCTCTACCGTGTGAATGATGCAAGTGCAGTGGGAGCAAGGGAATTTAATATACTGGGTAGGGAGTGATTGGAGTGTTGGGCCATGGAATCTGAACTGCAGAGAAAGAAGGTAAAAAAGAGCTAGGAGAAAGTTGGCATTCCCAACACTCATGTGTTGGGAATAAATGAGAAAAGTGGAAATACATGAATGTGATCAGAGAATGGAATATCGCATTTTATAATTTCAGAGGTGGGGCTGTTTTGGGGACCACAAAGTCCAAGATGTAGTCATTGGAGTGGGTGGTTGTAGCGAAGAGCAGGAGAGAGTCATTAGGGATGAAAAAGTCATAGATATTTTATGGCTTGAGATGCAAATGTCGAAGCTTTCACTGAGATTTTTCTAGTTGATGTTTCCACCAGATAGTGAGTAAAATAAACACAAGTTTACAGATAATGAACTCACACTTTGCATTCATGCATTCATTCATTTGCTCATTCATTCATCCATTCCCTCTTACTTAGAACCTGATCGTAAGCTGTAAGTACAATGACTGAAGCAGACACATCTAGGCTTTCATGAAACATACAAATTTGTGTAAGAGGCAGACATTAAACAAGTCATATATAACTATAAGTTGTGAAGAGTGCCAAAGGGAAAGATAGATTGAGAAATAACTGGTGATGGATTTTGGGAATAGCTATTTAAGTGGGTGCCATTTCATCAAAGCTGTATTGGGAATACATTTTTTGTATTGAAACTTTATTGCTTTTGTTTCTCTATTATTGTTTTTTTTTTTTTTTTTTAAAGATTTTATTTATTTATTTGAGAGAGAGAGACACAGCGAGAGAGGGAACACAAGCAGGGGGAGTGGGAGAGGGAGAAGCAGACTTCCCGCGGAGCAGGGAGCCCGATGTGGGGCTCGATCCTAGGACCCTGGGATCATGACCTGAGCCGAAGGCAGCCGCTTAACTGCCTGAGCCACCCAGGTGCCCCTCTCTATTATTGTTTAAAACTGACATAGAGGCACGGATGAGCAAACTTGCCTTTCATTGGTTGTTCATGGGTTACAGTAGCCCCAAGGTGCAGTTTGGGAGTACAATCAGAAGGTGCTCATTGTCATGGAGTAGGTCTGAGAAGTGTGTGTTCCTTCCATGATGGGCTTGAGATCCAGTTGAGTCAGTTGTGAGATAAAGGCAGAGGTTAACTAAAGATTCATTTGGGTGAGGAACGTTGTCATGAGGCTCTGCTTGCATATCCAGGGAGCCTGTGGTTCCTAAACTGTCCTGTAATTACAAAAAATTTTTAAGTGGAAAATGTGTAGCATATGCATCCAAGAAAACTCCATGTTATTTCTTGAATTCTCTAAAGTAAGTACAAATTTCACCAGTGGGTAAAAAAAAAAAAAAATCCTATTTTATTCTTATAATGGGAAAATTAAAACATAATTCACTATGATAGACTCAGCAATATTTCTAAAATGTCAAAGATATAGACCAGCAAGGCAATTTGACTTTTAGTTATATATAACACACATCCAAGGTCTACTATATGATTTGTATTTGAGCATCAAAAGGTGTCATAAATACATGGCTACTTTAATAAATCTAGAAAACATTTCTGTCATGTGAAAAAAAATCCAAGTTTTATTTTTCATCCTTACTATATTTTAAAGAGCTATAGTTCCTGCTTTTGTGGTAAGTCTTGGTTGAAGATTTTTTAATACTGTAAGTAACTGAGAAATAAAGTTTTATAATATAGCTCTTTATTTGATTTTTCTACTGCAAATTCATTACTTTGCTCATTTAATCTTATTTTTGTCATTCTTGCTACTATTTGAAATTCTGCTGAAATAAGCTTCTTAATACAAATGTTCACCACTTTCTATTTATAACCAAGACTTATACATATTGAAAAAAAGATGTTTGTATTCCTCCATTCAAAGACTATATATTATGTGCCCCTTATGTGCCCAGTAGTAGTCTTAGGTTGGGGAAAGAAAAGTGAACAAAATAGACAAAATATATGGTTTCATTTACCTCCTTTTATGGTGTGGGGAGACAGACAATAAATATAACAAATAGATAAATTATATTTTTGCATTGAAAGTTGATGAGTTGGGTGCCTGGGTGGCTCAGTTGGTTAAGCATCTGCCTTCGGCTCAGGTCACAATCCCCGGGTCCTGGAATCGAGTCCTGTGTCCGGCTCCCTGCTCAGTGAGGAGTCTGCTTCTCCCTCTCCCTCTGCCCCTCCCCCTCCTCTCTCTCTCTCAAATAAATAAATAAAATCTTTAAAAAAAAGGTGATGAGTCATATAGAGCAAAACATGTATCAAGATACATGGAAACATATAGTTTATTACAGAAATGCTTTTTATGACAGAGGCCAAACTATAGTAATTGTAAAGCTTATAGAATTCTTTTTTTTTTTTTTTAATATTTATTTAGAGAGAGAGAGTGCAGGGAGGAGGGGCAGAGGGTGAGGGAGAGAGAGTCCCAGGAAGACTCCATGCTGAGCACGGAGCCCGACGCAGGGCTCGATCTTACAACCCTGAGATCAGGACCTGAGCTGAAACCAAGAGTCAGATGCTGAACCGATTGCGCCACCCAGGTGCCCCTAATGCTTATAGAACTTTTAATGGAAAATCAGAGTTACAATATATAATTATTCAATTTTATTAATAATTGATGTCATTTATTGATGAAACACTTTGTTGGACACTTTCATATAGCAAACTAATTTAATTCCCCGTACAACTTCATGAGGTAGAATTTGTTACTTCAGCTATACATATGAGAAAACTCTGCTGTAGAGAGATAAAACAACTCACCCCCATGGATGAAACCAGAAAGTGGCAGTCAGAATTCAAATGCAGATTTCGGATCCCTGGTCTTCCTCTGTTCTTCCTCCACATTGCTGCATCTGACACTTCAGGTTGTTTATTATAACACTCTGTCCTTTGCTTTATCTAATGTGGTATAAGAGTTTCAGATTTTGAAGTCTTTCCAATAAAAATAATAAGTGTTCGGTTTTTTTAAGATTTATTTATTTGAGAGAGAGAGTGTGAAAGTGCAAATGGGGTGGGGTGGGGAGAGAGGGAGAGGGACAGCAAGAGAATCTTAAACAGACTCCCGGATGTGCACGGAGCCCTGATGCGGGGCTCCATCCCATGACCCTGAGATCACGACCTGAGCTGAAATCAAGAGTCGAATGCTTAACTGACTGTGCCACCCAGGCTCCCCAAAAGTGTTCAGTTTTAAAATAACTTTCACAGGGCCACCTGGGTGGTAAAGTCAGTTAAGAGTCCTATTCTTTATTTCTGCTCAGGTTGTGATCTCAGGGTCATGATCTCCAGGTCGAGAGATTGAGCCCCATGTCGGGCTCCCTGACGAGCATGGAGTCTGCTTCAGACTCTTTCTCCCTCTCGCTCTGCCCCTTCCCCCCTCTCAAATAAATCAATAAAATCTTTTTAAAAACTAAAATAACTTTCATATAGTCTGCAAAGTGATTTCTGAGGGACAATTTTTCAGCTGTTTTTAGAAGAAGGGAGAGAGAGAAATGACTTGGGAGTTCAGAATGTTAGCATCCAGTAACACTCATTCTTTCCTAAGGTCTTCTCTGCAGGGCTGTGAGTCTCAAGTTAAGTTATTGTAGTGATGGCCAGGTTAAATTCTTCCACTAAAAATACATCTTTAGAATTGTAGGAGTAATCAAGAGCTCTCATTTCCCAAAGTGCTGCTTCTGGCATTTGATAATCCCACATTTATTGGTGCGGTTGACATAATTATTCACGTAGATTTTATTTCACGTATGCAGTGTGTGCACCTGTTGTTGGACCAGTTAAAAGTGTTCTTTTCCCTTGGTCTTGGGCCATTTTGCTGATACAGTGTGTTATAAATATGACAAGGACAGGAGCAGTTTGTATTACAGGATAATACAACATAATTTGACCGACAAGCTCACTTCCCATTATTCTCTGTAGTCTGAGATGCAAGTTAAAATGTCAGTCTATGTTGTAAAGGTTATTAGAAAATATGGCCAGTAATTATACTTTATTTACAATATGCTCTATGTAGGATACACTGGTAAGAGCTACATTGCTCTTGCTTAAACTCATCATGGCCAGGGTAGGGGGAGGAGGGATGTATCTTTCAAAATAATAACATAAAGTTTGAAAACACACTCTCCTCATGTGAAATCACTGCTCTACTTGAGCCAGCTGTAATAGAGAGGAGCATCCTGTGATTACGAAAGAAAATAATGTGAGAAGGGAATTCTGGCACTGTGCATTTCGCCTGAGTGACACTGATATATTTGGAAGCATCTGTCTTCCCTTGCACCTAGATGCATGTTTCTTTATTTTGGCCTCCTGTGGGTTACTAGTTCCTCTAAGTCCTGTGTACAGAGGCTCAACCTGTTTTTGACTTCAAAGACTCTTTCTCATAAGCTTATTGTGACAAACAATGTGATATTGGCTGGGAAATCATGTCCCAGTTTGCAGTTAAATTTTTGAGTTTAAAAAGTTTCCTTAACAATCAATCAATCAATCATTTCATTATCAATAAAACACGGTATCCTTTAACAAGGGAAAATATCTGATTAATCATATTTGCCCAAAGTGCCACACAGGGGAGGTGTGATTAGCTAGTGTTCTATTCCTTTCTATTAAATCCATCACACACATATTAAACGCCTATGTTACCATGTGCCAGGCAGAGCTTAGACTCAGAAAGAGTTTTTTCTGACTCTTTGCTCTTTATATTATTATTTAAAAAACACATATATAGGGGTGCCTGGGTGACTCAGTCAGCTAAGTGTCTAACTCTTGGTTTTGGCTGAGGTCATAATCTCAGGGTCCTGAGATCGCACCTCGAATTGGGCTCCCTGCTTGGTGGGGAGTCTGCTTGAGATTCTCACCTTCTGCCCCTTCCCCCACTTATGTGTGCACTCTGTCTCTCAAGTAAATAAATAAATCTTTTAAAAAACCATATATAGGGGTGCCTAGGTGGCTCAGTCAGTTAGGCATCTGCCTTCAGCTCAGGTCAGGATCTCAGGGTCCCCTTGGACTGAGCCCCGCATCAGACTCTCTGCTCAGCGGGGAGTCTGCTTCTCCCTCTCACTCTCCCTCTATGTTTCCCCTCTCTCTCTCAAATAAATAAAATCTTAAAAAAAAACCCACATATATAGTATTTCCCATATACCAGGTCCAAGGTCACACAAAGAGTGTCGGTGGAACCAGAGGATTCAAAGCCGGCAGTCTCTCCAGAGTTTGTGTGCTCCTGCACGGCACTCTGCTTTGTCTATTCATTTACAGATGGCAATAATTTGTATGCAATGAAAACTAGGATATGGTTCCTGACCTCAGAGGGTTTGTAATCGAAATCTGTTTCTTCTTTCTTTCCACCCATATCTTCAAAGATCTTGATAGAGCACTGTGGCTCGTTAATTTTGTAGATATCTTCATTTATTAAACATGTACTATGCATACATGTGTACCGCCTGTTAAGGAGCTCACATCAGGGAGAGATGCACACTTCCTCTCATAAGTGCTAATGGGAGGGTGTATTTCAATGAAAACTTTCCAAAAGAGGTGATGTTTGATTTGGAGCTAGTCAGATGGACGAAACAGAGAGAGAGAAGAAGGAATTTTAGGTAGAAGGCACAGGGGGATGTGTATGAAAGAACAGGATGGGATCAGGAATGGGAATGATTAAGATTGTGATATGACCAGAGAAGAAAGACAGGGTTTAAGTTTGAATGGCCTTGTGCTCTTTGATGAAGATTTGGAATGGATTCTATCAGTAATGGGAAGTAATGAAGAAATTTAAGTAGTGAAAAGACATGGTCCATATATTTTAGATCCATAAAGCGAACAGTTGGACTCAGAGGTACCACTGTGAATTATTTGGATTCCCAGTTTTGTTTTTTTATCTCTTTTCCCTCATCATCCTCCCCCAACTCCTTTGTCTCCTCCTCTTTGACCTCCCAGTCTTTGCTCATTATAACCCCCATCCAATCTCATCGCTCCTGGCAACAAAAAATGTCTACTTTATGAAGGTTTAATCTCAAGTTTTCAGGAAAATACCCAATGTCAGCTATTATACCGTATAATGAACTCAAATATCAGCATTCTTTCTACTTGTCAATTGGAAAATTCCCTTTTGTTAGTGGAATTTCAAACATTGGTGTGAGAAAGAGGAATATTTATTTGGAGGAGCAATAAACTATGGAGGGAAGAACCTGAAATTATGATATTCTTCTTCGCGGACAGGGAGCCACCCTGCCACACTGAGATGTATTCCAATTTTGCTGCATCGTGATCGAGCAGCATTATGTATCTCCAAAGAGCTTGGAGCTTGCTTTGCAGCTCTCCCTGTTCCTGAACACGTCCTGCTAGCACAAAATCCATCCTTTCTGAGTCGATTTCCTCTCCTGTGTTTACCTAAAAAGCACTGTTAGAAGATAATGCATCTGGAAATATTTTATATAAGCACAATGCAGATGAAAGGCATTGGTATTAATTTATATTTTCAGCTAGAGTTGAGCTCTGTATTTCTATGTAATAGTATTCCTCTAGGACCTCTATATTTTAATGGCCTAAAATTTTCATCTCTGTAATAGTGAGAAAAATTCAGTTCACCTTCAGTTCTTGCCTGTGAGGTCGCCTTTGTCCTTGTCAGCCTTTCAGAGAGTCTGTCTTTCATTTCCAGAGAAAAACTGACAGGATAACTTTTGGAATGGCCCTTGCATTTGCATTAATGATGTCCTTCAAGGGCAGTGTGCTACTTCCTACTCTTGAATTTTTATGTCTCCTTTCTTTCTTGTTTTTTTTGTTTGTTTGTTTTTTGTTTTTGTTTTTTGTTTTTTAGATGGAGAAATCAGTAGAGACACACTTTGGCAGCCATGACAGAAGGGCCATACTCTACAGGCCTCCTTCCTTCAGCAAAACAGAGCTTCAGCTCCACCAGCACCTTCTCACTCAGCATCGCTATACGGTTGTCATCGCTGAAGAAAGGATCGGTGCTGGCCTTGGGCTGGGGCTGCTAGAAAAAGGTCAGAATAAGAAGTAAATACCCAAGTTGCTTGATATATAATGTGAAACACTTTCTAGAGTGTGCTACATTCTTTCCCTAAAGAAATTTATAAAAACAAATTTTTAGCCGTGATCAACTTTCTTGTATCAAAGAAAACTTGTCTTCTTTTTTTTCTTGCTTCCTCTCAATTTTTCTTTAGCTATATTTCTTTATTCCTGAAATTATTTTGTTTATATTTTTGTAGCATTTGGAGTTGCATAGTTCATATTTAAATGCTACATAAAAAATGTTTATGTTTATGAGCCTGAATACATGTTCTGCCCAGCACCAAACTGCTCCATATTTTAAGAAAATTGCCACTTCATCTGACTGCAAGTAGAATGTGCTGAAAATTGTTTCGAGAAGCCAGCTTAAATGTGATTCACAGATTGGCTCTAAAATGTGAAAGAACTATGGATATTTATCACACAAACTATTACTAGTCAAGTACTTTTATTTCTATCATTTGAAGTGAGAAATAAAAGACAAGTTTTTAAACAGGGTATTTGAAAAGAAAGTTGAGGAAATGATGAGGGTCAAAAAGGGCAGTAACAATAACAGCTAAGGTTTCCTGAGCAGATACACTCCACCTTGCTCTTTCAAGAGCTAGCTGATGCCGCTGAATGAATGAGGTGAGGGGAACAATTAGCCACAATTCCCCTTCACCGTGTTCACCTTTCACCGCACTGGCTGTAAAGGTATAAGCCACTTAGCTAGCAAAGCTTTTGGAGGATAGGGCCCAGAAAGATACACTTTGATGAAAACAAAGGTTCTAAAAACCTGCCGAGTATGGGCCATGAGGACAGGTCTTCAGGAACACCATTTGCTGGGCCCTGTCCCCTGGGAGTCCTATGGTAATCTAGAGTGCTGGGCTTCTGGAAGCAAATGAGAAAAACCAAAGGGCAGGTGAAAGTTCTGGAATATCAAAGAGGGCTGAAAATGAATTTTGGAAACTGCATTGTGCTTGGTTCTATTAAGAAGGACCAATTGAGAGTTCTGGAGCATCCGTAAATGGTATTGTCAGAAAAACCATTTATCCATGTTAAGGAAAGATATAAAATGTTGAGTCTCCCTCTCATCCCATAAAGCATCTTAGCCCATCCCTGAAGTAGGTGATTTCGTGATGACACACCGCTGGTGTCCGAAATTGCTGTGTTCTTCTGCCTCCCTGAAGCTGCTCCTGACTGTGCAGGGGCAGAAGGTTGGTTCTTCGTGCATTTCAACTTCAGTTCAGTTCCAATTTTCAATTCTGTCCAGTTGCAATTCAGAAGGAATACGTCTGCTCTCTCCCTTAATGTCCTTGGGTCAGTTTTACGAGGAGGATGACTTTGCATCTTCCAAATATCAAGAACAGTGCAAAGACAGCCTGAAGGCAATAAACTCTGGCAGCCAAAGCAGCTGCTGGGCCCAGCATAAGATAACGAGATGGGTGTCACCAGACTTTGTCAGTGTAAATGCTGATTTGGCTCACTTACCCCATATTCCCTCAGCTTGTAAAACATCCACTTCCTCATTCTTTCTTGGTTTCTTCGACTCCATATAATAAGATATTCCTGGATAAGGCCTCAAGAAGGGTAGCAATTTCAAGAGTATGCAAAATTGACTTTTGGTTTTTCATCTAATTTTGTAGTTTTCACTGTGAGGGCAACCTCAAATATCTGAAATAAAAAAGTTCTGTGACCATAATCTAACATTTCCTTGATTTTCTAACATATAGGAAAAAAATCACTTTTTTATTGCAGTTTATTTCCATGGCCACAGATTTAATCTCTAAATTGTGTTTGCATTGAGGCACTCACTATAAAAATATTTTCTAAAGATTTGATTCTTGTCAAATTCGTTTTTCTTTAGTTTCCCATAATCACCTCATGCTTACTTTACCATACATATGGCAGCAGAAAGTATGATGCTATATTTGCTCATTTAAACTTAATTTCTCCATGGTGAACATCTTGGGGGAAATGGAAGCAATTCAGAATGATCGGGAGACCTACCCCTCCTATCTTTAACTTTGCTGTCGCAGCTTCTGCTGTCTGCTAAACTGAAATTTGAAACTACTACATCAAAAAAAAAAAAAAAATAGGTACTAACACAAGTGTTACTAAGTGCCCAGGAGCAGATTTGAGACATTTATAAAATACATGCTTGGTTGGAGGAAAATAAATACAAAATAATATTTTCCTATTCTACCTATCCATTTTACCTGCTTTTCTCTCCTCTTCTGATCTGACCCCAGTCAGTTCTGCTGACCTTTTTCTATGCCATTGTTTGAAGCACTGGCGGCCTCTTTCCAGCCTGGAGCTACTTTTTTTTTTCTTTTTTAAACCTTTAAGGCCAGAAATGGATAAAAATCAAAAAAATAAAAGGGTCATAGCCAGGCAAAATTCCACTATTAAGGATAATCTGTTTTTGTAGAATAACATTTGGGCTTTATATTTTATTCAGCTTTCCTACTACTTATTTAGTAAATATTCCTTGAAAGGAAAAGTAAACAGTCTCGGGTTCTAAGTTAGAATGTGGGCATTATGTTTTTTTCCCTGGTTAATTCCATTCTAGTGATTTAACAGAAGTCCGTGGCTCTATCCCGAAAGCCAATAGGGCTGAGGATATGCAACTTTAAGCAAGTTAGGTTCTTTTAGCTCTGGTTCTCTTATCTGTTAAAGGCAATAATGATATTGCTTCATGGTAGTATGTGGTGAGAATTTAATCACTTTGTCCACCCCACCAGAGTTCTGGGAGGAGACAACGTAAAGCCCAGCCACTATTTTTTAATTCAATAATCTGGGAGTGGGGCCCGGAAATTTATATGTTAAAAACAGACACATATGATTCTGATATATATCCCACTGGGGCACACTATCCTAAGGGATATACTATTGGTTCAAGACATAGCAATCTCTAGACTTAATTCTGGGAATAAAACAATGCAAAAGTCTGCTTGCTATAACGCCAATGTACTACTTAAGTATTAACCGTATAGGTATTTACAAGCATTTAATTTTTAGGCTGATTTAGAAAACAGTAAGAGGACAATTGTCTTTACAGATTTAGGCCTATAAAACTTAGCAGCATGTAAGACATATACTTTGTCGTCCTTCAGTCTCTTGCTTTGGAAAAAATATATCTTATGTCCCTGCATTTGTAAGAACATATAATTCTCTAGAGAAAAAGATAGAAGCACCCATCAATCATTGCCCTTCCTAGTATCTAGATACTACTTAGTAAATCAGTGCTTTAGTACATGGAATAGTATAGTAGCCTAAAAGAAAGTAGATATTTTCCGAAAATCTTAACCTATTCCCATGGTAACATCTAAGTAGTATGTCGTCCGTGAGACCCTGTCTCAGTAGATTGTACCATTGGATCAGAATTATTTCTGTATACTTGAAGAGTAGTGCATATTTATCAGTTTTCTGTTCACTTCTGAATACACCTTGCAATTCTAAATTAAATGTATTATATAGTCCCTGTGAAAAACAAATGCCAACTCGCTACAGAATTGGTCATTCTTATGGTTTCAAATTGCTCTTGTTTTTGTAACATGGGGGTTCTACATGGAATGTTTTTTTGAAGAAACACAAAAAGTGGAAGACTATATCAATTTTCTGGCCAGGGGTTGGCAATCGATGGCCCGCTGGTATGGCTCTTATGGCCTAAACATTTATTGGTCCCTTAACAGAAAAAGTTTGCTGACCCATGTAGCTAGATTAATTCTATGTCATCTGATCCCATCCCAAGCTGATGGTTAAACTCTAGGACTGAGACAGTTTAGTTTTGTAACTTATACCAAACCTCATTTGAAAAGGATTTGATGGTTTAC
The DNA here is from genome assembly GCF_037043125.1 of Eumetopias jubatus. Taxonomy (NCBI): domain Eukaryota; kingdom Metazoa; phylum Chordata; class Mammalia; order Carnivora; family Otariidae; genus Eumetopias; species Eumetopias jubatus. Next base: position 79,120,611 of record NW_028274820.1, read on the forward strand.
AATAAAACATATAATAATAACATTACTAAAATGGAAATATAAAGTTAGGGCTCAGTCTGGATATTCCTCTTAGTTACCATAATTGAAGCTTAATTTTGGCTTGAGCCTGCAAATACCGAGAGCAACAAGGAAAAGAATGGAAATTTTACTCTCAGAAAGAAGGGAACATGACGTTCCTTCCCCTAACCACCCACATGCCCAAGCAGTATATTTAAAACAAGTTTCTTGAAGGGATTAGTAAGTAAACAAACCTAAGTTATGTAATGGGTCAGGAGGCAGATGAAGTGGATGTCATATCTTAGTTCATACAGCAACCTTCCAACAGGAGCTGAGAGCATAACATTACAGCACGGTATGACCAAGGCATTTCTAGGAAGGGCTAGAGTTAATATGGTGATAGCATTTATTGATATTTGTATTGATATTAAACTTGATATATTGTGTTCTGGAGAATGCTATTTGAAATAATGTTGCTTCACGGTTTTTTCCCTCCCTAATAAGGACACTGTAATTTATCCAGCTGTGTTCTTGGGAAGCACTATTAAAAGATATAGTTAATAGAGCGAGAGATACAGATCATTACTTAATGTTGTGGAAAATAGATTAGAGAAGAAAAAACCTATTTCCTTCCCTGCTTATAATTTAATAGTTTTCTATCCTCCAATACTTTTATTTACATTCACTTTCACTCTCAAAAATGTCCAACACATCCATGTACCATTTGAAATTTAGTTTAATTTTGAAGGTTTATTTATAATGGCTACTTGCCAAAAGCTGTTTCTGGGGTTTGTATGGAAAAGAAGCAACTACTACAGATCAAGCTTAACTTTTGTGATGGAAAGCATATTTCAGTTTTTTTTTCTTTAGTTTATTTGTATTCAAGAAGAACCTATAAGGAAGTTGAGATTTAAATTTCCCATAAGTAAGAAGAGCTTAACCACAATAATTGCTTTCTTGGGGAGGTAGTAGACTGTGGTAATTAAAAAGAATAAGCTTTGGAGTAAGATCAAACCTGGGTTGAGTTTTAGTGTTACCTTTAATGGTTATATAACCTTCGACAAGTTACTTAACCTCTCAAAGCCCTAGTTTTCTCTGGGAATTGATTGTTTTGGATTGTTCTATGAATGCCACATTATGGGCACTCCAGGAATGGGAGATAATATCATTACTTCTGTCAAGAACTAATTCCAGAAAGGAGATTATGGAGATTCCTTTCTGGGGAGGTACACTTAAAATGGGTTCTATATGAAGAACATAGGGGTGCTGCTAATGGATATTTTGTGATAAATGAACTTGATAGGTGCTTTCAAGGCCCTCTTTATCAACCTACATGTTCCCATTGAAAGGCCTGGGTTGTAAACCCTCCTGAAATTCCAACACATAGTCTCCTGGACCATTCCCTTGGGAAAGACCCCTCATTAAGAAAAAAATCTATGAGTTCCTTGAGGTCAGGGACCATGTCTGTTCGTCTTATCATTTAAAACCATGCCGTCCACCTAGAGGCACACAATGAATATTTATTGAATACAGCTGAATGCATGAATAAATGAAGATAACATAGTGTACCAATATTTGAGCCCCCCCTTTTTTTTTAATTTGACAGAGAGACAGCCAGAGAGGGAACACAAACAGGGGGAGTGGGAGAGGGAGAGGGAGAAATAGGCTTCCTGCTGAGCCAGGAGCCCGATGCTGGACTCGATCCCAGCACCCTGGGATCATAACCTGAGCCGAAGGCAGACACTTAATGACTGAGCCACCCAGGTACCCCAATATTTGAGCCCCTTAAATAGTGAAGTACCTCAGAAAATTCACATTAAAACTTAATTGATAAGCCTTCTATTTTTATGTAACTTTATAGGTACAATGATATTCTACCTATGCTCAGATCTGTTCTTATATGAAGGTAATTGAACTACAACTATGGTAGTATATAGGGCTGATATTACCTGTTGGGGCTTTTAGTGCTTGTGTCCATTTTTCAGAGTTCTTTTCTTCTTTTGCTTTTAAGACTCCTCTGTCACATTTACCAGTGTTACTGTCTGTTGATTTTGGAGGAGGATGGTTGAGTTTAGTTCTAGGCATATTTAGTCTCAGGTGCCTTGAGCTTTTCATCTGAATGCATTTACCAAAAACTGAAGAAAACAGAGAGGCCGGGGCAGAAGATGAGAATTTGTGAGTTATCTGCCTAGCGGTGATGACTGATTCACTGAGGGTTTAATATCCCATAAAACAATGAAACACATAGCATTACCTAACAAAATGCTGTCCAATAAAGGACACGTGAAAGTAAGCATATAGCTTTTGTGGCTTGTGGACATAGAAAGCATTTAGGGTCAAGCACCCATCTTGTGATTTAGGTCCCATTTGTGTCCTTTAGAGCACGCTCTCTACCTCTTTGCATAGAATAGTGTAAAATATTCATCTTTATGTTCTTCCAATCCCTTGCTTTGGAAAAATATATCATATGACCCAGGGATTTTATAACATACACCTTCTCTACAGAAAAAGATAGAATCACCATCAAATTATTCTCTGTCAAATCATCCAGGTCCTATTTAGTAAATCATTGTTTTCGTTCATAGAATGGAGTAGGGGCCTAAGAGAGAATAAATATTTTCCAAAAGTTTTTAACTTGCTCCCAGGGTAGAGTCTAAGTAATATATGGTCCAAGAGACTCTGACACATAGTATATTTTATCATTGGGTGAGAATTATTTACGTATACTTGAAGAGGGCATATTTTTGCCGTTGCAGCCAAAACCAGCTCTGCAGCAGGCACAAGAAAATGGATGGTTCCAATTGCAAACAATGTTTCTGGGAGGCCCTGAAAGTAGTTGGACCAATATTTTTGTGCACCCACTGTTTAACGGGACACTTGGGTACAAGATTTATTTGTGGTAACTCTAGAAGACATAACCAGGGCCAATTTAAGGATGAACATTTTATCAGTCAGAGTTACCCAGCAGGGGAACTGCCCATCTCAGAACCTAGGAGGTGTTGTTGGCGTGGCATCAAGTCAGGGGTGCTCCCGAGCACTTGATTTATTACTCAGGAGAATGAGTAAAATCACTACCCAAGTCTTTTTCAGGTCGGCACTGTAACCTCTATATGCACAGAATGATGGAAAGTAAGACGAGGTTTTAAACCTCATCATTCTGGCGCCTGGGTGGCTCAGATGGTTAAGCGTCTGCCTTCACCTCAGGTCATGATCCCAGCTTCCTGGGATCGAGTCCTGCATCGGGCTCCCTGCTCAGCAAGGAGCCTGCTTCTCCCTCTGCTTCTCTCTCTCTGTCTCTTCTGAATAAATAAATAAAATCTTTTTAAAAAATAAATAAACCTCATCATTCTAGGGATTCCTTTTCTTTAGTCTTTTTAGTCTCACATCCAAGGGCAGAAGAGAGGAATGGTGAGCAAAGGAGTGGAGGAACATTGGTCTGGAGGCAAAACCCAGGGCGATTCCCCTTTGGCTAGTAGTGCGTGTTGATAGCAGATGCTTCTACTGATCCTTGAAAACTAGAGAGCTTAATGAACTGCTCCTCTCCCTCCTTCCTGTCTGCAGCCTCACACCAGCACCCCTGCTGCTTCCCTGAGTTTAATATGCTCTATGATTACTTAGCAGGAAGACGAAAGAGTAAAGGTCACATTAAAGAGGCACAGTGTGTTTTGCCTTGTCCGTATTTCACCAAGAACGCCTTTGACATACATTTTTTATTATGCAAGGAATGAATAGGTTTTGGGTGATATCAGAAGTGCTTCTGTGCCTTTAGTTAATCAAACTGGGGAGAAAAGAAAAAAGGAAATTGAATCAAAGAAACTTGCTGATCTGCACCCATTCTATTTTATTGTAGTATGACAGGCAGTAATTGTGTGTTCAGGTTTATTGTTATTTTCCTCCGTGCTTATAGAATTACTGATGTATTTACGACCAAACAGAATTTGTTCTTTAATTGGCACACTAGAGCTCGAGGAATGTTTATTTAACCTTAACTCAGTTGGGCTGTTTATACTACAGAGACCCGAGTTCAATTTACTTTAGTTTTTGAAAAAAGCTTTCTTATTTATAAAAGTTGAGCTTCAAGTGACCTCCCCATTCTGATGTTTCCTTTACCCTCCACTGTGCAAAGAGAACAAAAAGCCAGTGTCTCATTTTTACTCCAAAGAAACTAAACTTGCTTCCTTAAGTGGGTTGGTTCTTACCATTGAAAATGGTAACCAGATGTTTACTGAAATCCCCAGCATTTCTCATTCAAGCCTAGCTTCCTTCTAATCGTTTGATCTTTTTAAGTTTCATAGAAACCAGATTGGGTATTTAAGTTTTCCAAAGCCGGGAAATGTTTAATATAGCTTTGAAGATACTTTCTCTGAACTCTTTCTTTAAATGCCCTTTCTGCTACTTTTATTTTTTTTAAAGTTACAGCATTAATCTTTTTCTATTTAACCATATTACAAATAACATACTATTGTTTGGCTTAGTGTGAAGGGAAAAAATCTTGCAGGTTTTTTTTTCCCTTGGCAGATACATATGGTTGCTTTTGTAGAACAACAAAAAACTACATGTCACGTAGTTTGCCTCAGTTACAAAATTAATAGCCAAATTCAGTGGTCGGTTAAAATATTTCATTTCAGACACCAGGTAATATGGATTCCCTCTGATCTTTTTAGATCAGTGGTTCTCAAACTTGGCTGTCCGTGGAAATCCTCTGAAGAGCTTTAAACTCCTGCTTCCTAGTTTCTAGGTGCAGATGTTCTGATTTAGTGGATCTAGAGTTTAAAATCTCCAGGTGATTCTAAAGTACAGGTAAATTTGAGAACTTTGGTTGATGTTCTATGTTGTTTTCATCTCAAATTAATTTTTGTAAGTACAGTTGGCCTTTGAACAACACAGATTTGAACCATGTGGGTCCACTTATACACGGATTTCTTACAGAACAGTCCTATAAATGTATTTGCTCTTCCTTATGACTTTCTTAATAATATTTCTTTTCTCTCGCTTGCATTATTATAACAATACAGTGTATAATACTTGGAACATACAAAATATATATTAGTTGACTGTTCATGTTATTGGTAAGGCTTTTGGTCAACAGTAGGCTACGAGTAGTTAAGTTTTGGGGGAGTTGAAAGTTTTATACAGATTTTCTACTCTACAGGAGTTGGTATCCCCTCACCCCTGCATTGTTCAAGGGTCAACTGGAATTTATTTCATGTCATTGTTCTTTTCATATTTCTTTAGAATTAAAGACTTTTTTTCTTTCAGAAATTATACATTTTGTTGGTTTTGCCATAGACTAAACTATGCTTCGAATCACAGATTTAATTTGTAAAAATAAATAATATTCATATTATATTTAGATTAAGGAAAGACTCCAGGAAAGAAAAACAAACTGTTTCATATGGGACTTTTCAAGTGACAGAGTGTGTGGATTAACTACAGGGAGTTTGGGGACTCCAGATATGGTGTGTTTACTATACTAGTGTATTATCAGATTTAGATGCTTGAAATATTTTAGATGGTTCCCTCAATTTGGGAGGAGTTTGGGAGCATCTATCCACATTTTCGAGACTGCCTCTTCATTTTTTACCACTTTTGCTTTCTACTCTCCATTTTATAATTATTGTAAACCTCCCCAGTCACTTCCCTTTGAGACTTGACTTTCCCTCCGGAGAATTAATTAACTAATTAGTTAAACATTATTCATTAATATTTCCCTTTGGATATTCTCTATGATCTTTCATCTTCCTTTTAGCTAAAGTTGCTTCTTCCTAACAGCATCTCTTTGTGGATGTCTAGACATCCAAGACTCAAGAAAAAGTATATTTTCCTTAGTAATCTCTCTCTGATTAAGCCTCAATAATCTGACTCGCCCCTCTCTTAAAATAACTTTTTTTTGGAATTTACCAAGAAACTCCTTTTTTTTTACAAAACATAGTCACTATATTTATGATTGCATTATTTTTGGTATGAGAGCCAATTTGAGCCTGAGTAGAATATCAGTGTTCTTCAAAAGTTATGTAGTAATTTTTTAAAAACTGAAATTAAGCTTTAATGTGAGGTAATTTCTCAATTTCCTTAATCTTACTTAACGGTGATTCCCAAACTTGGTGAAATGTGTGAATCAGTGGAATAAACACCTGTCCTAGCAATGTCTAGGTCCCATGGGGTATAGAATTTTCTTACAAACTCTTTTCTCCCTTAACTTCCTTAATGCTGCCCTCTCCTGCTTCTCCAACCCTTCTGACCCTTCTTCTTTATGATCTTCCTCCAAACATGGACATTCTCTCCAAGACACTTATCTGCAGTCTTCTTTTTTTCCCCTATCTTGATATTTCCTCAAGATATTTTTCTACTCTGCAGGTTCAATAATCTCCTCTGGAGAACAGATTGGTGGCAGCCAGAAGTGGTGTGGGGGGGGAGGGGGCTAGACTACATGGATGAAGGTGGCCAAAAGGTACCCACTCCCAGTTAGAAATAAGTTCTAGGGGGGCGCCTGGGTGGCTCAGTTGGTTAAGTGTCTGTGTCTTCGGCTTGGGTCATGATCTCAGGGTCCTGGGATGGAGTCCTGCATCAGGCTCCTTGCTCAGCAGGAGCCTGCTTCTCCCTCTCCCTCTGCCCCTCCCCCCACTTGTGTGCTCTCTCTCTCAAATAAATAAATTCTTTTTTTTTAAAGATTTTATTTATTTATTTGACAGAGAGAGACACAGCAAGAGAGGGAACACAAGCAGGGGGAGTGGGAGAGGGAGAAGCAGACTCCCCGCTGAGCAGGGAGCCCGATGCGAGGCTCTATCCCAGGACCCTGGGATCATGACCTGAGCTGAAAGCAGACACTTAATGACTGAGCCACCCAGCCGCCCCTAAATAAATTCTTTTAAAAAAGAAATAAGTTCTAGGGATGCCAGGTACAGCATGGTGACTATAGTTAATAACACTGTATTTTATGTTTAAAGTTGCTAAGAGAGTAAATGGTAAAAGTTCTCCACACACACATACACACACACACACAAATTTGTAACTATGTGGTGATGAATGTTAACTAGACTTACTGTGGTGGTCATTTTACAATATATGCATATATTGAATCATTATGTGGTGCACCTGAATCTAATATAATGTTATATGCAATTATATCTCACTAAAAAAAAATCTCCTCTGTAGATATAACCTCTGCATAATGTTGAATCCTAATTTGTCTTCTGTAAGCAGAGTTTTTAGAGTCTTGATTCTCAGGTACCTGATAGATGTTTTGATTTGTGTGTCCCACTGTCTCAACATGTGGCGAACTACACTTGTCTTCTTCCACCCCAGTAACGTCTGTGGTTCTGCCAGCCATGTTTCTCTTGCGAGTACTGCATTCCCTCAGTCTCTCATGTGCTAAAGCTCATCTTCAGGTTCTCCCTCTTCTTCAGCTGCAGCACACATTAGGCATCTGGGCCATGGCTCCACATTTTGGGCCTCTCATGCTATCACAATGGCAACTAAATACTCGCCCAGGGGCTGGTCTCTGCTTTTGACAGTACACCCCCACCACGACTGCTAGTTTAATATTACACAAACATGGCTCTGCTTACATCACTTCCCTATGCAGAAGTCTTCAGTGACATCTCATTTCCTCCTAATCAGAAGAGGTATTTCTTGGCGCGGCATTCAAAGCTTCCCATGCCGGCTGTAGCATGATTCTCAGGCTTGGCTTCACACCCGAATGATTCAGGGATCTTAACAAAAGTCTATGCCCAGGCCCCACTTCTGAAAATTATATCAGAATTTTAGAGGAGGAGAATGAACCTGGATATCACTCTTTTTTTACAGGACTCCTAAGTGATAGTAATGTGTGGGCCCCCTGCTATTGGCCTACTCACCTTTGCCTGATCACATTTCTTCTTTTTTTTTTTATTTTTTTATTGTTATGTTAATCACCATATATTACATCATTAGTTTTTGATGCAGTGTTCCATGATTCATTGTTTGTTCATAACACCCAGTGCTCCATGCAGAACGTGCCCTCCTCAATACCCATCACCAGGCTAACCCATCCCCCCACCCCCCTCCCCTCTAGAACCCTCAGTTTGTTTTTCAGAGTCCATCATCTCTCATGGTTCGTCTCCCCCTCTGACATACTCCCCTTTTCTTCCTCTCCTGTTATCTTCTTCTTTTTCTTTTTTCTTAAAATATGTTGCGTTATTTGTTTCAGAAGTACAGATCTATGATTCAACAGTCTTGCACAATTCACAGCGCTCACCGTAGCACATACCCTCCCCAATGTCTATCACCCAACCACCCCATCCCTCCCACCCCCAACCACTCCAGTAACACTCATTTTGTTTCCTGAGATTAAGAATTCCTCATATTAGTGAGGTCATGTGATACATGTCTTTCTCTGATTGACTTATTTCACTCAGCATAACACCCTCCAGTTCCATCCATGTCGTTGCAAATGGCAAGATCTCATTCCTTTTGATGGCTGCATAATATTCCATTGTGTATATATACCACATCTTCTTTATCCATTCATCTGTCGATGGACATCTTGGCTCTTTCCACAGTTTGGCTATTGTGGACATTGCTGCTATAAACATTGGGGTACACGTACCCCTTCGGGTCCCTACATTTGTATCTTTGTGGTAAATACCCAGTAGTGCAATTGCTGGATCGAACGGTAGCTCTAATTTCAACTGTTTGAGGAACCTCCATACTGTTTTCCAGAGGGGTTGCACCAGCTTGCATTCCCACCAACAGTGTAGGAGGGTTCCCCTTTCTCCACATCCCCGCCAACATCTGTCGTTCCCTGACTTGTTAATTTTAGCCATTCTGACGGGTGTGAGGTGGTATCTCATTGAGGTTTTGATTTGGATTTCCCTGATGCCGAGCGATGTTAAGCACTTTTTCGTGTGCCTGTTGGTCATTTGGATGTCTTCTTTGGAGAAATGTCTGTTCATGTCTTCTGCCCATTTCTTGATTGGATTATTTGGTCTTTGGGTGTTGAGTTTGATAAGTTCTTTATAGATTTTGGATACTAGCCCTTTATCTGATATGTCATTTGCAAATATTTTCTCCCATTCTGTTGGTTGTCTTTTGGTTTTGTGGACTGTTTCTTTTGCTGTGCAAAAGCTTTTTATCTTGATGAAATCCCAATAGTTCATTTTTGTCCTGGCTTCCCGTGCCTTTGGCGATGTTTCTAGGAAGAAGTTGCTGCGGCTAAGGTCGAAAAGGTTGCTACCTGTGTTCTCCTTTAGGATTTGGATGGACTCCTGTCTCAGGTTTAGGTCTTTCAACCATTTGGAGTCTATTTTTGTGTGTGGTGTAAGGAAATGGTCCAGTTTCATTCTTCTGCATGTGGCTGTCCAATTTTCCCAACACCATTTGTTGAAGAGACTGTCTTTTTGCCGTTGGACATTCTTTCCTGCTTTGTCAAAAATAAGTTGACCATAGAGCACATTTCAAAACTTTGTGATTTGCATTGCTACTGAGGTTTTTGGCTCCGAGGATTCCTTCCTGTCTGCCATTTCTTAAAATCTAAATTAATTTGTAAGTTTACCCATGAATTTCCCTCAAAGTAGAAATAGTAAACAAGTTATCTGAGACCTCATCACACATGATTCAAACATCTCTGAGGCCTAGAGTATGTTTTGTGTTATATATTTTTATATTTTTTATTGTGTTCATCTCGTCTCGCCTTCTATATTATAAACTTCTTGTAAAGCAAGGAATGTTTTATTCATCTGTTCATTCTGCATAAGACAGTGTCTTGCATATACCTAGTAGGCACACAATTAAATGAATAAGCAGTTGAAAAAATAAACCTGCAAATATACTAAGAAAATAACTGAATTTTTCCTCGCATATTCAAGCATCATTTGCTTCTTAGAAAACTAGGGAAAAACTATTTAGTGTGAAAGGAAATAGTTGTATGGTAGAGCAAAATGAAATGTGCTCCAGGCTGTGTCTGAGCAAAACCAACTGAAAAACAAAACTCACATACTCTTTGCCCTTAGTGACGAATTCTCTGTAACCTTGTTTCAGAGTTGGTCAAGCCGGTGATGTCTCTGCTTTCAAGGAAAGAATTCCACCAAGAAGTTAATAGTAGTCTTTTAACAGTAATAATAATTCTTTTCAGCTCTGTCTCTAAGGAAAAATATAAAAGTCATATGAGAATCTCATCATCTGTGCAACAAAATGATCTATTTAGAACAGGGAACTTTTAGAATTTAAAAAATCTTGTTTAACATCCCACCTCATTATCAGAGTGACCAAACAAGTGATTAAAGGGTATGAAGGGCAGAGATGACGCTTAGGGTGCCCTGCTTTCCTAATAGCAAGCTCTGTATTTTGTACTTATCAGTAGGTAAAGGGAATCCCTCTCTGGATGGTTGTTTAAAGAGCATAGTTTTGGCAAAGCACAAGCATAGTACCTACTGTTTACTGGGCCCATGATTCTCAAACTTACTATGTATTGGAATTGTCTGGAAGACTTGTTAAGTCACAGATTGCTGAACCCTATTCCCAGTAGATCTGACCCAGTCAGTAACAATGGGGAGGTGTGTTAAGAAATAAGAAATTTCCAGGTAATGCTAATGTGCTGGTCCTGGACCATATGTTGAGACTACTGTGCTGGATACTTCTTTATTACAGTTTTTCTGTGTTTCTTCCAGAAGCACAAAGAAGTTCTGCCTATTTGCTATTTAAGTAGTTAGTGGCCAAATAATTCCCCATTTGCCCTGCCAGGACTCTGAGCCAATCTTCCACATTGGTGAGAAGCCCTGCTCCTGAAATCAAATAGATGCTAAATCCAATAATTATAAATTGGCATGCAAAGTCTTGGTACATGTTATCTTAATTCTTTATAGTCAAGGCTAGTGGCCCATTTGAATTGATAGCAACAAGCAGCTGCATTTAAACTGTCTTTGGGCATGTTGGGTTTGCTTGAAGATAGTGGGATTGAGGTAAAAACATGAACATATGATTTATCCCAAATGGTAATTCTGTGCCCCCAAGGAGCAGCAAGAAGGTACTAGGGAAAAGAGGAAAGCTGCCTTGGGTTTATTGTCAATGTGAAACTGTGACTAAGTTACCTCATTTCTTCAGAAGCCTTTCATTTTACAGAAGATGAAGATTTTTGGACTAGATAATCTTTAGGATCTATTCCAATTGCAAAATACATAAAAAATACAATAAAGAATGGAGGAGATTACCTATAAGGCCACCCACAAAGACAGTTAATTTTGGGACTTGTTTCTTTATAGGTTTTTTATACGTTTTACACAATTTTCTAGCTTGCTTTTTTAGGATACTATTTATTAGAAACACAGGCCATAACATCTTTGTAAACATTATTTCAGTGGCTACATAAGATTATGTTATGTGGATGTATTTAATGTTTGTTTAATAAGATTTTCTTAATACTTTCCACATTGTTAAATATTTATGATGTTGCCAATGTTTTGCTGTGTAAATAATTCTTCTATATAAATCTTTGTCTACATTTCTAATTCTTTTCTTAGCACAAATTTCTAAAATTAAAACTATTGAAAGGAAGAATGAGGGTGCTTTTTGAAGCTCATGATTCATGCTGTCAAAATTCTACCTGAAAAGTTTAAAAGCATTTCCCATTAGACATGCAAAAAAATTCCCATCTCACTAAACCTCACCAATATCAAAACTCTGTCATTTTAATAAGTGAGGTTGTTTTCAGAATGAGAACTTGACCTGTTGTTCTATGGAAGTATGGCATGGAAATCCAAAATCACAGCTGTAGTATAAAACAGATTGTTTCTGTTGGAAATTGGTACTTGCATCATAGTAAGAATGCTGGGAATGCCAGAAAGGCAGGCACATTCCATGGTAATCTAAAGGCTCATCCAGATAGCCAACATATCAGGAATAATGAGTGTTTGCATTTCCACTGGTTTGTTTGCTCTATTCATTATTTGTCCACTTTTTGGAGAAATAGCATATTAAAGCTTATCAGCAAGACCTTATTTTGTGGGTACCTGAAATCTCTAACTCATAGCTACACAGCATGATTATTGCATGCTGAGACTGATTTTTATTTCTTGTCTTATAGAAAGAAATCCTATTACTTTGTATATTACTCACCAAATACTTTGAGTATTTTTAAGGTACTCTTTGTGATACCAGAGACATTTTGAATTTTAAAATGATCAAGATCCAGGTTAATTTTCCATACATTTTTGTTTCTGTATAACAGTTAATTGACATTTTATAGTACTATGAAAGATATGTAATGTGTGAAAAGACAAATGTCATTTTTCTTAGAGAATAATATTTCTTTACTTGGCTGTAAGCATGCATATCCTAATTACATTTTTAGAAAATAGTCCCATTTTCTAAGATGTTACATGTTTATGGTAGAATATTTAACCAAATGTTTGCGAATACAAAAAGGAATGTGAAAAATTAAATCCAAATCCCACAACCCAGAGATAACACAGTCAATGTTGTACATGTTTCCAGGCATCTCTCCAAGAACGGCCCAAGCGTGCATGCGCACACACACACACACACACACATACACATGAACACACACACTTGCATCTTACCTTTTTGCCTCCTGCCTCTTTATACAATAGCTTATCCCATATGTTTTAACAGATAAAATGTTAATATTCGGATATTCTGATAAAGCTTTGCCGTATCAACATAGGCTTAAAAATTTGAATAGATTTTCCTATCAGTAGTTTTAAGTTTGTCTTTTTTGACTATTAACTAAATGTGCTGTGATATGCACTTTACCTACATTAGCTCATTGAATTCTCACTTCTAGTCCGTAAGGTAGGTATTTCTGGTTCACAAATGAGGAACTGAGCAATGCATCTCAGAGCTGGCACAGCTGAGGTTTGGCCCACGACTGTCTCTCTCCAAACCTGAGTCTTTTTTTTTTTTTTTAAGATTTTATTTATTTGACAGAGAGATAGAGAGCACAAGTAGGCAGAGAGGCAGGCAGAGGGAGAGGTAGGAGCAGGCTCCCCGCCGAGCAGGGAGCCCAATGCGGGGCTCGATCCCAGGACCCTGGGATCATGACCTGAGCCGAAGGCAGCTGCTTAACCAATTGAGATACCCAGGCACCCTACCAAACCTGATTCTATAACCACAATAGCACACTAGTTTCTGCAAAGTGTGTGAAAATTTTTGCTTCATTCTTTTTTAGTATTTTATTATATGGAATACCATGGGATTTTTACAGAGTCCTTCTTGATAGATATTTAGAATTTTGTCAACTAATTGCTATACAATACAACTTTACTATTATATTCATTTATATTACATTTCGGAGATCTAAGTGTAACACTTAATTATTTGGCCGATGGTGAAAATAATAAAACTGTGGTTCTCCCTGCCAAATTTCTCTACAAAAGGATGGTTCCTATTTTGACTTTCATCACCAGTGCTAGTTCGCAATCTTTAAGGGATAGATGTTAAAATGTTTTTTAATCCGATGAGTTAAAAATAACACATCAATTTAATTTTTTACTAAAAAGGAAGTTTTACTTGCACATCAACTGCAAATATTTTTATTATGCTAAATGATGTTTTTTAAACTTCATTTTTATTCATAAAACTTTTTTATACAAAAAGTTTTTCACTACATGGAACACTACATCAAATGTAATAAGAAGTTTATAAAAGGGTGCCTGGCCAGCTCCTTTGGTAGAGCATGTGACTCTTAATCTCGGGGTTGTAAATTCAAGCCCCAAGTTGGGTGTAGATATTACTGGAAAAGAAAAAAGTTTATAGAAAGCATATCCAAATAGCAAAACAAAGAAGAAAAGATCGTGAAATTCAGAAAAGGTTACAGAAAAAGTTTAAAGTATAAAATATCACTTTACATTCGTAGAATTGGCAAAACCCAAAATTGGTGATATCACTTATTGCTGGTAGGAATTCTGGGAGTGGAAGCTCTCATATCTTCCTTGTGGAAATGTGAAAATTTCTAGTCTTCTTTTGGAAAGCAATCTGGAAAAATCTATAAAATTTAAAATACTTATACTTTTTAAGCCAGCAATATTATTCTTGGGAATCAATTTAATAGAAGTTAAAGCATCAAAACATAATAAAATATGTACATAAATCTTAAAATTAAGAATGTCAATAAAACAAAGAAAATGATTTTAGATAATCAAAATAAAGAAATGAGATTACTATATGAATTTTGAGTAGTAAATAATTAGAGAGAAAAATAGCAAATATGTTCCAAGCATCTCTGGAGAGGTGGAAAATTAATGTTATGAGATAAGAGGAAACTGATTTTGCAGAATTCTGTTAAAATCTATGGGATAAATTATACCTGTTAGATGCATAAGAAGAAGTCACATTGAAAGTATGGTACACTTTAATAATACTTGGCATAGTTGCACATTGACTTAAATATTACTCATCTCATGGATAATAGAATTATTAGCCTCAGGAGACATTTCCAATATCGTCTTGGCTTCTAGGAGCAGGGCCAATTTTCAGAAAATTGTGAAGTGGTTGAAACTTGTCTTAGGTGGTAGACCTGTTAGCCCATTACCAGGTGCCTCCTTACCTAAAGCACCCACTTTAGGGTGCTATAGAGGCTGGCCTAGTCGGTCAGATCTCACCTACCACTTGGGGCTTGTTGCTACTCACTCATGAGAATGTCCATTTCTTCATCATTTGTTCCTATTCTAGCAAATGTACCTTACTGCCAGTGAGAGAAAACTGCTGAGCCTGGTTCTAGATAATATGCATGAATTTTAACAGAAGCCTACCCACTGATGAGGTAGGTCCTCCCTTTTCCTTAGATTGAAGCCACTAATGAGTGTCTGTCCTCCTATGGTAAAAAGGCTTAAGAAACAAAGGGGTAGTAAAGAGTTGGAAAAGAAGATTATTCACTGTGTTTCCTAAATTACACTTATGTCTCTCTACACAGAGCCTTAAATAATAAGCTAGAAGATGTCGTATTTTTTTTCTTGAAAGGTCATCACCTAGATCTGGAAGCCTTAAATAATAAGCTGGAATATGATGTATTTTGTTTCTTGAAAGTTCATCACCTAGATCTGGAATTTATCTGCCTGTGTATACCTTCCACTCACCTATTTATTCATTAAACAAATATTAATATAAAGCTCGTCAAGTACTAGGCACTGTTCTAAGCACTTTATGAATATTAACTCATTTAAGCCTCATAACATTCCCTAAATGTTAGTACTATTATTACAACTACTTTTTGGAATGACCTTGAACAAGTTCATTAGATTATCTATTGCTTGATTTGAAAATGGAAGATAAGACTTGCCCCATAAATATCTTACAGAAATATATGATTGGGTTAAATAAATTTCCAAAGAGATTGAAAATAATGTATTATGAGCAGGAGATGTGTAATCCTAAAATACTCGTTGCATTAAGTAATAAGCCATTGAGGGAGTTGGTTTTTTTTCTCATGTTAGTGAATTAATTTTCTTAAGCCTTAGTTCTCATCTGTGCTGAATTAGTGTGGAATTATTCTTAGAATAAATTTTAAATCAATGACGCCCTCCTCCCTCTCAGATTGCTCATAGTCCCCAGTGCCTTATTATAAAATGTTAAACCAGGCATGACTAGGTTGCATTCATTGCATTTTAAAGAAGTCATGCAAAATGACTTTTAATAAAACAGGAAGAAGGAATAATATTTGGTTAAATGAAGTGTCACAATACTAATTATACACTAAAATCTCCTGTTCCATAATGTGGAATTTGGTATAAGGAATGTCTGTCAAAAACTCATGTCAAGTACTTAAGTAATAAAAGAACTCAGTTTAAAGCACCAACCTCATAACAAGTCTTAGGAGGAGGACATTATATTCAGGCATCAGGATATTTTATAAGTGACACTAACTACTCAAGTTATAGTCAAGACATGGTTATTAAGCAAGAACATCTACATTTAGAATGTAACCATAGTCAAGACATGGTTATTAAGCAAGAACTCAAGTTATAGTCAAGACATGGTTATTAAGCAAGATCTAATATTAAGATTACTTGCCTAAGGTAGTGTTTGTCAGGTCTTCCGCTGTTATTCTTTTACTTCCACTTTCCATACTGTACTCTTTGGAAGGATGGCATTATGTTCAGCTCACAAAGAAGGACCAGGAAGTTGTGCTCCACCTCCTTGTGTTTGCAGTAGCTCCATACATTATTTGGTATTTCTACTCGCAAGGTTTGTCTCTTCCCCCCATTTATTTATTCAGATCATTGGTTTATATCAGCATGGACTCATGGATAGTTATTTTATATTTTGGGTTATAATCCAATATTATTTATTCTGTTACTCAAATTGTTACAGTTTTGGTTCTTGGCTCCTGGTGTCCCTTTGACATACTTCCATCATTGCTTTTGTTTGTTTTCTTGTTTGGTTTTGAGCTCTTCCTTACTTTCTGGCACAGTGATGCTCTAGGCTCATCTTGTATATTTACTACTCCAGGCCCTTGAATCAGCCATTTCTCCAAAGACCTGTGGTTCCTTTTATTGAAGGATGATGTTAGAAACCAATATCTAGGCACAAGGTGTAGTCTGATTTTTAAAATTGCTGCAGTGTTCATTTCTTTTAAGGTCTTCAAGCTGGTGGGAATTCCAGACATTTAGAAATTCGGTAAAATGCTATAATGAGAGTTTTATCCCAGACAGACAGTAGTCTTGAAAGCAGTAAAAGTTTAAACACACGTTTGATTACATTTCAACAGCAGCCTAAAGAAGTGCCCTGACAATCTTTAAAAATACCATTTTAAAAAACCTATGGAGCTTTCTAAAGTAAACGTTTCTTCAATTTATTTCATAAGAATAAATTGATCTATTTCCTTTCAAACTCTTCTTGATGGAAAATTTCTTCAGAGCAGGAGTCTTCTTAAACTTTTGCAAAAGTTTAAGCATAATACTGGTTTCTTGATCTTATGAGTAGAGCAGAAGAATTTCAGGAGCTCAAAACTCCTCACAGAAATGATCTCATTGATCTTCACCACCTCTCACAGGGCAGAAAGAGGGTAGACAGTGGGATAGGAAAGCTTGATTTCTAGTGTGGGTTTGGAGCACCAAGGGGAGAATGGCTTAGAATTTCTCTGTGGTAAAACACAAAGTTTTTATCATCAGCTCTTAAGAGGTAAGGAGCCAGAGACATCACAGGCAAAGACCCGTGACCAGACTCATGGGGTAAGGAACTAGATTTAATTAGATTTTGTGATCATGTTATATAATCATTGAAGATCTAAACGTCCTGTATATATGATTTCTCTTAAATTCTGAAAATTGCAATAGTCAACCCAATAAACATCTACTAAGTGTCTACAATAATCAGTGTTAGATACAGGAACAGGAATGGTTTTTTGTCATTAAAGAAAAGTCATGAATAAAATTTATTATGGGTGCTGGATTATTATTCCTAAGATCCATCATATTAAGAATACAGTTAATTATGCAGCCATCAAAAGGAATGAGATCTTGCCATTTGCAACGATGTGGATGGAACTGGAGGGTATTATGCTGAGTGAAATAAGTCAGTCAGAGAAAGACATGTATCATATGACCTCAATGATATGAGGAATTCTTAATCTCAGGAAACAAACTGAGGGTTGCTGGAGTGGTAGGGGGTGGGAGGGATGGGGTGGCTGGGTGATAGACATTGGGGAGGGTATGTTCTATGGTGAGTGCTGTGAAGTGTGTAAGACTGTTGAATCACAGACCTGTACCTCTGAAACAAATAATACATTATATGTTAAAAAAAAAAGAAGAAGAAGATAGCAGGAAGGGAAAAATGAAAGGCAGGGGAATCAGAGGGGGATATGAACCATGAAAGACTGTGGACTCTGAGAAACAAACTGAGGTTTCTAGAGGGGAGGGGGGGTGGGGGGATGGGTTAGCCTGGTGATGGGTATTAAAGAGGGCACGTACTGAATGGAGCACTGGGTGTTATATGCAAACAATGAATCATGGAACACTACCTCAAAAACTAATGATGTAATGTATGGTGATTAACAGAACAAAATAAAAAAAGAATACAGTTAAGAGAACTGGTTAATGCAACTTGAATGATTTGGGAATAATACAGGTATTTGCAATGGCTAATTTATATCCAACAATCTTATGGTGTTATCAAACATAGAACCTGATTTGTCATCAATAAGTTGATAATGTATTCATGAATGTAACAATATTTACTAATTCTGATAAAGGATTGACATAGGGAAAATAATACGTTGTTATTCAGTAAAATTCTCATAGTCTAGTTGTGAAGAAAAAAAGGGTATACAGATGGAACAGTGACTATATGAAATATTCTCCTATTGTATTATAAAGGACTATCATCTATTATTTAAAATTTAAACATCTTCAGTATTTCTTGATAAAAAAAACCCACACATTTTAGGAAATCACTGTACTTGTATCCTTATGGAATATAACAGTCTAATACTGTGAATAAGTAAATAAGCTTGGCTTTTATAGCTATGTATCTTGGAAGCTCTTGGACAAGTTTATTTTCCAAGTCAGACTTTATAAATCTTTTCTGCTTCAATATGATGTATGTGTTCCCCAAAAAAATTTTCCACTAAGTAAAGCACTTGGAATCTGCTGTTTTTATAATTTCTTTAAACGCTAGGAATGGTTAATTTTATTTTCTTAGGCTTACTTCTTTCTTATTCTTACTAAGAACCGAAATATATCTTTAGGTCCTCTTTGTAAACTAATATTTTTCCTCATTATTTCCATTTTTAATTTTCACAATATACTGACTTTTGATTCAGTTTTTTTAAAGATTTTATTTATTTATTTGGCAGAGATAGAGTTTTAATTATTGGTCTGTTGCTCACATTCAGTTATACATTCACTATGGATCTCAAAATATATAGCAAATATTTCTGAAATCCCAGCCCCTGTTGTAGATACTGAGGATATAGCAGTGAAAAAATAGATGCAGTCCTACCCTCATGGAGTTCACATTCTAATGGAAAGGGCAGGCAGGCAATAAACACATAGACAAGACATATATAATCTGTCAGACCATGAGAAACGCTATGAAGAAAAATAAAGCAGGAAAAGACTTAATATTCTGAGATTTTTATATAGTGTGCCAGAAAACTGAATGATAATATCTCAGAGCTCTCTGTTGTTCTCTGGATTGAGTTACTGAACCAGTAGACTTTATCAGTGAGGGAGGTCATTTGAGAGCCAGGAAATGATGGTTTGCTTTACATGGCAGCCTGCCTCTGAGAGACTAGAAATATTCTGAAGACAGCCCTCACTCCATAGGGCAGATGCTTGATTAAAACAAAAACAAGAACAAAACCTTTTAAAATAGCTCTTATTTTTAACACTGAGACATTAGTTGGCTCCTGAGAACAAGAAGAGAAGGGTAAAAACTAACTTGGCGCCATTTTATGTCTGCACTCATACATCCGGACCCTGTCTGTGGAGTCTTCGTTGCTCTCTGAGCTAATACCGAGGAGGCATGATAGTGTGGTGTTATCAGCAATTTTGTTCCACAGTTTATGGGGAGAAGCCTATATAGATTTTTCATGTTTTTGTAATTTCGAGATGGAGAACAGCACATCCACATCCTGTTTTCCTAGAACAATGTCCTATGACCTCTCTATTTTACGGGCTTGCTAGTCCAATCTGGAAGTCAGTCTTGCTCTGGTTTCTTTGTGACAGGGAAAGAAATCATTTTAACTATCAAGAAATCTAAGAAACTTGTAGAGTTTTTTTTTTTCAAAAGCAGGTGGAGGCCAAGTTAATATTTATAGTTCCTGAGTACATGTGCAGTTGAGTGCTCCCTCCTTCTACAGATAAAAATTTTACTTACTTCAATTACCAGTGGTAGCTAATAATGTTTTGGGGCACTATTGCTAGGTGAGGGTCTGGGAATGCCCGAGAAACCTGTTATAGTCCTTTTTGCCTCTAAGATCCCAAAGGAAAATAGATGCACTAAAGAGTAGCTGGAAAAGTACCAAACCTATGTAATCCCTCTTTGTCTCAGTTTCCTCTTTTGTAAAGTGTGCGGAATAATTGCTTCTACCCCATAGTGTTGTTGAAAGTTCTGCATAAGTTAAAATATATAAGGTACCATAAGCTGAATTTTTCTATTGCTTCTGTGGTTTTTGAAGGGATAATGATATAATGGTCATGAACATGGCCCCTGGAGCTAAACTTCCTGTGTTCAAATTCTCTTCCCACCACTAACTAGATGGCTGACCTTGAACAAGTTATTTAACCTTACTGTGCTTTTCAAAAAAAAGAATAATCATATCCAGGAGGATGTTGTGTGGAATAAATGAATTAATACAAATACCTGGAATAGTTCCTGGCTTACTGTAAGTGCTCAAGAAAGATTTACTATTGATATCATCACTACTAATACCAGTACTACAGTTTATTTACTTATTAATGTGGCTTTGGCACTCAAATCTTAGTGCAATATTCTAAGGAGCTAGGCAGAATCGTATAAAGGTCTCCTTTTCCCTCTGCCAGGAAAACCTAAGAAACCACCATCCAAGTTGGCCCACGGCAGCTTTGCCTGTTTTTTTTCCAAATCCAAATCTGACTTCTCAGCTCTTACACTCTAATAATGTCAACCTTCCAGGGCAGAAGAAACACATTGAGTAAGACCAACATACAGAATGTTTGCCCCAGTGCCTAAAAAAAGAAAGAAAGAAAGAAACCCTGTCCTAGGCTACTTAAAACTATGGCAATAGCCCTGAGACAGTCTGAATGTCATAAAAGAGTCCAAAGAGAAACTGTGGATGAGAAAGAGATGAGAGCAGGCCCGCCTAGGAATGATACCTGGGTCTCTCTACTGGTCCAACTGGAGAGAAGAGACATAAGTGAAAAAGATGTCCATAGGCCACTCCTGATTTTTCCAGGCTCCTGAGAGAAAGAACTAATCTAAGAGACCACACTTCAGTCCTTACCAACTTTAACAGCCAGTAAAATGTCTTTGGAGTTGAAATGACCTTACTCAGCCTTGTGGGAGAGCATGGTGGCCAAATCTGGAGATCAAAGGGTGTGTTCAGACATCCTTTTAAGACCAACTGACCAAATATCAATTCGCCTACAGTCATCTTAACAAGACCGATTTACCTAATGAACAACTTTAATTCATTTGAAAGCTAAAGCGTGGAACATCAACTTGCTGGATGAGCAACTTAGGCACTGACACACAATGTTTTACACCAGGCCTTGGACTGTTCGCCTCCTGGTGGCAGACCCAGACAGTTGGGGCCAGGCCGGGCCACGTGGCATAAACAGGGGAAAATGTGGGAGGCTGTATTCAGCTCCAGTCAGTGGCTGCCTTCTGCCTTGTAGGAAATGGACTCAGTATCGCCACAGCCTCCAAGTTTTCAAACGAAGACAAAAATCTGGATTTTTATGTGAATTATGCTGACTTTCGCATTATGACAAATACTTAAAATTTAAAACAAAAACATAACAATAATCAGCAGGCTAAATGCACCCCCCATGCAGGCTGCCCCCGCCCCAGCCGTGTGCCTGCAGTCTACAATCTCTGCTGTATCCCCCGGGGCATTTGCCTCCTAACTGCTCTTGCTTTCAGTGAGTTGAGCACGGCCCCAAAGCTCCACAATATTTAGCAATTTGTAATTTTGCTAAGGTACAAATTTGTCTCCCAAATGCTCCAAGGTTGACTTCCGAATGTGATTTTCTCAGCTAGTGAATGTAGTTTTTTCTCTGCCCGGTTTCTAACTACAATGTGGCTTTTGGGGTTTTTTAAACCAAATTTGAATACATGGTGCCACTCATAAAACAAATAAAGCTTTTTCATTAAAAAGGGGCTGTGGGCATCAGGGGAGGGAGTTGACTTTTAAGGTCAGAGATGGAAATGAAGGGAAAGTGAAAAGGTCTACTCAAGATTTTTTTTTTTTTTTAGTTTTTAAAATTTATTTTTGTCATTATTACTAAGACTGAAATAATACACTGAAATATGCATTAAATTATAAACTTGAACGTGTTTATCTAAAATACATTTCCATTAAACTCAAGATTTAACTAGGAAATAGAGATTTAGAGGTTTGAGGTAGGACTCAGTGAGGGTAACAATAGGAATTTTGAGTGGAAACAATCAGCATTTTTCAGACTGTGGTGGCAAGAATTAGGCAAGAAGTACCTGAAGAGATTTTTTGAAATTTTTGGCTATGCTCTACTTTCATTTTAAGGGTAAATGTATGTGCTATAAAGTATTTTTGAAACATTAATTTTAAATTTGAAATATTTGTTAAATAGTTTTAAGAGGTAAGGGGTAACCCTTATGAATGTCAAGAAACTGTATGGCACTTTATAAATTATCCTAAATTCTTTTTAATGTTCATTCTAGTCTTTCATAGATGGTTGAGGGCAGTGACTGTATTTTTTTTTTTTTTGCTATTTACACTCGTAATTCCAGTACAATGTCCTGCTCATAGGAGGTTCTTAATACATTAGATGTTTTGAATTATTTAAACATGTCTTCCAGTTTTGAACTTTTATGGATTAAATATATATATTGTAATCAAATTGAGAAATTGCTTGTACGCCTTGGGTAGGGAAGGGGAGTATGTGTCAGACTTGGAGGAATATAAAAAATACTGTGTTTTTAATGGCCAAACAATACAGTTCATGTTTGAAATCTCTCTTTGCATATTCTTGTCTTCTCAAAATATTTGGTTGAGTATATAACGTCAGGAGGTTTCTTCTAGAGTTTTAGTGTTTCTTGGGCTAGAAGTAATATCAAATGAAACCATCTTTGTGTTTTCCCTTTTGAATCCATATCAAAAGGTTTTGGCTAAAAGTGCCAGGTGCACATTTTCAATAAAGTAGTGGAATCATCATAGAGTATTTGATTTTGGCTCCAGGAATCCATTTGGAGTTTCCTTCAAAGTGAGGATGCATGGAATAGCATAGACCTTTCAAGCCTAAGGCCGATGGCTATTACATAGATTTCTCCCACCCCTAAATCACCTGCATCATTTCTCCATGTCTCTTTGAGCCATTGTGCTATATTCCAGCATCTTGAGATAATTGAGCAAACGGAGAAGCTCTAGGACAAAAGCTCACATGTTAACTTGAGTTCAGTTGTCTGGATCCCTTTGTTGGCGGAGAGGTTTCTCTTCTAGGAACAGGACAATTACAAACAGAGGAACCAATAGCCCAGAGAGCATAGAGCTTGTCAAATTGTAAAGGACTTGATTAGTGCAGAGTGAAATTTCATTCCTGATGATCATAGGTCACTCTTCCTTATCAATCTTTTTTTGTTGTTTTTTTTTATAAAGCCCTTCTTTGAAAGCATTATGTGTTCAAGTGAGACACTCTTTAAGATTTGGTTATTTTCTAGCTTTTTAGAAGCCACTAATACCTAATGCAAGAGATGACTTGTGAGACCTGGCATAAATAGTTACCGAAGGAACATTATCTCAGGATTGATCAACAAAACAGGCCATGTGTATAGAAATTGCTTAAGTTTTTAAAAGTAGATTTCCACCCAAAATAGGGAAGTTTCCCAAGTAATATCAATCCTTTCATACATTATTTAGTGTTCTTTTTCTGGTTATTTTTGAGATACCTATTTCTATATTGTCTCTAAAGTAACATGTTTACCACCCTTTCATGGGCTAGTTATTCATTCATTTGACAAATATTTTTTAAGGTTTTATTTATTTATTTATTTGAGAGAGAGAGCACACACACAAGTGGCTGGGGGTAGGGGACAGGCAGATGAAGAGAGAAAAGCAGACTCCTTGCTGAGCAGGGAACCCCAATGCTGATCCCAGGATCCTGAGATCATGACCTGAGCCAAAGGCAGATGCTTAACTGACTGAGCCACCCAGATGCCCCTCATATAACAAATATCTTTAAAGCACCAATTATATATGCAAGACATGTTGATAAAAACATATAAATAAATCAAAGAGAGTAAGGGAAAATAAACTCATAACACACAAATGTCAATTTTCAAATGTTCAAGTATTATGCAAGAATGTATTCTTCTGAGATTATTTTGGCAAGTTACTAGGATTTATTGGCAAAGAGTTTTGTCCTGAAATATCATTTACTTTAGTCCATGTTATACTCTGTATTTTGAGCTCAACTCTGCTATCTATAACTAGACTACAAATTCCTTTTAGACAAAATCTGTTTTTTTTAATTTTCATTAAATTTTATTTTCTGCTGACCACACTTTTTCTTTGTAATAAATCATATAAAAGTATATCTGTTTCAGATTTGTGAAAAGTAATGGTGATACCAAAATCTAAAACAAAATATTTGGTGTTTTGACTTTTATCATTATTTGATTTTGCAATCACCCCCTATCTTTAAAGAGTTTATAATCATCTTTCCTCCCAATCCCCAAATAAGACTTTATAAATTTATGAAGTTAGTGACCTAAAACATTTAACTTTTAGTCTTTTAAAGGAGTCTTATGACCATCGCTTTAGATAAGTGTATTTTCCCTGATATAATACTAAATATAAAAATGTTTCTAAATTAGAAAAGTTGAAAATTTCAGTTACTTCAAATATTGACTTTTAAATATATTCAGAATCATTTTTTCTTGTGTTTTAGGATTTAAATAATAACACTCTTAAATCTAAAAATGGTGCCTTCAAAAACCTGATAAAAAATTGTTTTTCAATATTCTTTTGCTAATAGGTGATTTGGGCTCTTGGGATCTGCTCATTTGCCTGTCTTCTAGGGAAGCTGGTGGAAAACCTTGCATATCCAAGGAAGACATGTGCCATTTAGGTTTACATCAAAAGGTAAATATTTTTTTCAAAGTGTTTACAGATTTTAACAGCCCTTTGGATATTAACACCAGCATGTCTTGGTCCATAATATTTTTTTAAATGTGAGAAAAGCATCAAAACATCAAAACTAGTAGCTATTTCTCAGTAGTTAAATAGTATTGTAGTAGCTACACTGATTATTTGATATTTCTGCAATTGACAATCTTGATATCTCCTTCCTCCCTGTAACTCTTGGCTCCCTTGGCCTTTGGGCTGAGCACATGATTTTTTTTTCCCTTCTTGTAAATCTTTGGCCATTCCTTCTCTGTTTTCTTCATAACCTCCTTTCCTCTGGTCATACTTTAGATGCCTGTGGAGCTCCTCAACACCATTCCCAAGGTGGTTGATGATTCCCAAAAGTAACATCTAAAGTTCAAGTCTTTTCCCAGGCTTCAGGCTCACATGTATAACTACCTGTTAAACATCACTTTTATATCACACAGACACCTCAGACTCAACATGGAGAAAACTAGCTCATCTGTTCCCTGGTAAATCACTTCTACTCTTGCATTCAGTAGCTCGGCAGGACTTCTGTTCTATTGGTCATAAGCATGATCAATCACTCTGTCACTTCCTAAGGTAGAAATCCGGCCTTCACCTCTGATCCCTTCATTTCCTTTGTCATCTGCATTCTATCAATTACCAGTACTAGGGAATTTAACTCCTAAATTCTTCTCAAGTATCTTATCTCTCAAATATCCATACTCACTATTTTTATTCTGGCCAGTCACCTTATCTTACCAGGTTAATTGTAGAATCCTCCTTACTGCTTTTTTCTGAAGCAAGTATTTGGCCCCTGAAATCCATCCTGCCCACAGTTATCAGGATGAAAAATAAAATGCTGAACTAACCTGGTTCCTCCTGCACTTAAATCTTGAATGTCTTTACATCAACTATAGGATAAAGTCTACAGTCTTCCCTGTGAATATCTTTTAACCTCCAAGCAAGAGACAAATGCCATACTTGAAAGTATTTAACTGAAGAGAAACTAATGAAGGAGGTATTTACTGAGGTTTTGACAAAATAAGAGAAAGAAGATTAGAGAGAATCTAATAAAAAAAGATTAAGAAAAAAGAAAGATTAGAGGTCCCCAGGGACCAATAGCCTTGTAAGGTTTTACTACCCTCCTTGGTCTAAAGAAGGGTATATAGAAGGGCTGGTTAGCAAAACCTAATGAGAGCTAAGGCCAAGAAAGAGGGATCACTGGAAAGGAGCTATAACATAGGGAAATATAGTCATTGCCAAATCATAGCCCTGTGAAGAAGCAGCCAGGGAGATATGTACTCTCTCCATTCCTACCCAGCAATCTCTTGCCAAGGCCTCCTATTGGTGCCATGCATCATTCTAAGTGCTCACATATTTATGTCCATTCTTTACATATGAGGAGAATGAAGCACAGGAAAATCAAGAGAATTACCTAAGTCCTCATAGCTAATAAATGAAGCAATCAGGATTCAAACTCAGGCAGTTTGACTTCAATTTTTTTTTTCCTAACCACATCACTATACAGTTCTTCT
Source organism: Eumetopias jubatus (assembly GCF_037043125.1). NCBI lineage: Eukaryota > Metazoa > Chordata > Mammalia > Carnivora > Otariidae > Eumetopias > Eumetopias jubatus. The sequence goes on from NW_028274820.1 coordinate 79,146,903, forward strand.
AAATAAATATTTAAGACTGCATTTACAGCCTACGCTAATGAATATTTTTAAAGAATTCATAAGTTCTAAATGGTATGTATTAGATAACTGTCACTTTAGAGCATGAATAATTTGAAGATTTATGAACCATGACTTATTTATGTCAACATAAATATTCAGAATAGAAGTTGCTTCAAATTTTTGGGGATTCTTATATGAACAAAGAAAGAGCCCCAGCTCAAATTAGGATTACTCATCACATCAAAGCTTTGGAATTTAAGTACTTGATGAAAGTGATCAGAAGATTTGTTTTAAAAAATGAATGTCCCGACATCTCTCTAGTCAGAAGGAGAGGAACATGATTTTAAAACTGTATTGGTCCCCATGATGTGGAAAGTGAAGTGAGGTCCACTATTTGGGGTAACACTAAATTTAGTAACTAGGGCTGTATTTCACCTTTAACAGAAAGGTTCTAACATTTCAAGAGCAGAGGGATTCATTTCTAGCTCTAAATGTTTGTAGGATTAGCAGTCCCTAGAACCATGATGCTGTTTTTAGTACTTGGAGCACTGAGAACTTCTGAAATGGCTCTTAGGATAAAGCATTTGAGCACATTTTCAGGTGAATTTGATGGAATGATAATTACATGCGAGAGACAAGGAGATAAAGACTCTTCTTGTCATTAATTCTCTTCCTTGTGGACAATACTGAGCACCTTTTGGAGAGCATCTGAGTTTTGATAAAATAAACAATAGAATTGTGTACCAATCTAATGAAGAAAAGGAGCAGTCCTTTAAGATACCATGGGAAATGGTGTCATTCTCAGTGTTCATGAGTGAGCCCTCCCAATTTTTTGCCTGGGGTACTTTCTTACGCTTTATAAATAGTCCAAATTCAAATGTCTACTTTCTTGACCAAGTTAATGGTATTACTGTAGTTTCAGTTTTAGTTTATAAACACTTTCTAAATGTTTATAATTGATAGGCTGTTGTTCTTATTAATGAACTATGTCTCAAAATAAGAAAGAATTTTTACTTTTGCTTCTGATAAGATGTATGTAATAGAAAAATTTAGATGTAGATTACCCACAGATTAGGATTGTGGGAGGTATGTGGGGATTGATATCTTTCTAAATGTACATTTCCTTTTTCTCAATTTGATCTCAGAAATATCCCAGGGCTCAGACATCATTATCATTTTCCATATGCATTCTAATCCTTTCGAAGACATGAAAGGTTTTATGCCAAGAAAAACAGCAGTTTATATGAAACATACACATACGTATATGTGTATGGAAAGTTTTCAAACCCAATCCAAAGCATTATATAATGAAAATAATTATTTGGGTGATAATGATGTGTCAACATAGATTCCTTAAGTGTAACAAAGGTACCACTCTTGTGGGGTGGTTGTTTATGGAGGAGACTGTGCATATGTGGAGGCAATGGGTAGATGGGAAATCTGTGTACCTTCTGCTGAATTTTGCTGTCAACCTTAAAACTACCCAAAAGTAATGAAGCCTATTAAAAAATAATATTGCAATGTTAAGATGGAGAAGCTCATTGTATAAAAGTCAGCTGATCCAAGTTAAAACTTCTTTGATGTTCCTTTTGGTAATGATGGAAATCATATATTTTATGATGTACATAAGCATAAGAGTAAAAAGCAAGCACTAGGATATAGAAGAGGATTAATAGATTTAACAATGAAAACACATGGAAAATACATGTAAAATAGTTGATTTGCGGTAGCTATATGACCCATAGCCCTTGAATATGTTTCTTTGTGCCAAGTTATTCAGTTTAACTGCTTAGTTTGGTGCTCTGTTACAGAGTAGAATGGAAATGATATTTCTGGTGTCACGTGTCACCTTGGTTATGTTATCTGTTGAAATTCTGTGAATTCCGAAGATGTGCTTTGGAAGAAGGCACACAGGAAGAGGTCATTGAGTGGGGGATGGAAGCATAGAAGGCAGAAGCCTGATGGCAATTGCTTCTCTTGGCTTGGCTCTGCTTTCTTGAAGCAAATGCTTTGTTGATCCTGAGTCAGTTTATTCTTCTGACCTCAGGTCTCACATGGAAAGTCACATCTCTGATAAGACACAGTGACCTATACTTCCGTCTGAAATCTCTGCAAGCTGTACTCTGTCTTTGCAGCATCTATACATATATATCTATATGAAATCTTCTGTCCCATTAATTCAGTTTTGGTCATCCATTTGATCAGGACTCATATTCCTTTCAGTTTGTATAGGATGGGACAGCACATCCGGGATGCTCTAAACATCTGCTATAACAGGACATTTGCTCTCAGCTCTTCAAAAAGTAGGAGAAACTTTTAAACTGGACCTTGTCAACACATAGCCTTTAGTGATACTTACCTAATGCTACTTCTCTTTCTGAGTCCTTCTATGGAAGTTTCCACGTAGTCATTAGCAACTAAGTGATTTTGCCTGATGTGGGGGAAAATGGTTCAAGTTTATTGACTTTTAAAGCTTTTGACAATCTAATTTAGAAAGATTCTTTGTGTAGTATCTTAAAAAAAAAAAACTTTTATTATAGTTTCTCCATACTTTTGCAGTATTCCATCTCTTCCCTCCAGCCTTTCTTAGGAAGACTGAATTATAAACTTAAGGACCTTCTGAAAACTCTTCTTTGTTTTCTACTTTTAGCCTCTGAACGTTCTCATTTTTGAATTTGAGAAATGTAGACCTCACTAACATCTACGGTGTTCTGTACTTACAGCCTCTGCACTGCCAGTGCCATAAAGAATGTAAGTGACTCTGACTCTGGAATCTTTGGAGACTTTCAAACTTGGGTATTTAACAGTGTTGCTCAGGCAGATTCACCGGAGCTGGTTCAGCAGAAGCCCTAGCTTCATTACGCACCGTGGGCTTAAGTTTACTATTCGCTGACTGAATGAATAGAGTTAACAAGATGGCCAGGGTTGGAGAATGTTTAATCAACACACTGTTTCAGAGCACTTCTAAGTGAATCATGTTGTAAAAACTACAACTGATGATTGAATTACTGAATTAATCAAAACCTTAGTGAGGCAGTGGAACTCAGAGACCAAAAGCTCTAAGAGAGAAGCAAAGTGATGTGTTCAAGGTCACGATTCTGTTAAATGTCGTAAGTGGGACTATAACCCGTGTTTCTGGTTCTCTCTTTTATTTTTTTTATTATATACTTTTTTTTATTGTTATATTATGTTAATCACCATACATTGCATCATTAGTTTTTGATGTAGTGTTCCATGATTCATTGTTTGCGTATAACACTCAGTGCTTCATGCAGAATGTGCCCTCTTTAATACCCATCATCAGGCTAACCCATCCCCATACCCCCCTCCCCTCTAGAACCCTCAGTTCGTTTTTCAGAGTCCATAGTCTCTCATGGTTCATCTCCCTCTTCGATTTCCCCCCCTTCATTCTTCCCCTCCTGCTATCTTCTTTTTTTTTTTAACATATAATGTATTATTTGTTTCAGAGGTACAGGTCTGTGATTCAACAGTCTTACACAATTCACAGCGCTCACCATAGCACATGCCCTCCCCAATGTCTATCACCCAGCTGCCGCATCCCCCCAACCAGCAACCCTCAGTTTGTTTCCTGAGATTCAGAATTCCTCATATCAGTGAGGTCTCTGATTGACTTATTTCGCTCAGCATAACATCCTCCAGTTCCATCCACTTCATTGCAAATGGCAAGATCTCATTCCTTTTGATGGCTGCATAATATTCCATTGTGTATATATACCACATCTCCTTTATCCATTCATCTGTTGGTGGACATCTTGGCTCTTTCCACAGCTTGGCTATTGTGGACATTGCTGCTATAAACATCAGGGTGCACATACCCCTTCAGATCCCTACATTTGTATCTTTGGGGTAAATACCCAGTAGTGCAATTGCTGTGTCGTAGGGTAGCTCTATTTTCAACTTTTTGAGGAACCTCCATACTGTTTTCCAGAGTGGCTGCACCAGCTTGCATTCCCACCAACAGTGTAGGAGGGTTCCCCTTTCTCCTCATCTCTGCCAACATCTGTCATTTCCTGACTTGTTAATTTTAGCCATTCTGACTGGTGTGAGGTGATATCTCATTGAGGTTTTGATTTGGATTTCCCTGATGCTGAGCAATGCTGAGTACTTTTTCATGTGTCTGTTGGCCATTTGGATGTCTCCTTACACCACACACAAAAATAGACTCAAAATGGTTGAAAGACCTAAATGTGAGACAGGAG